>NW_027466108.1:600000-980000 GCF_046127955.1 Nelusetta ayraudi
TATTCCCACTGTGCTGTCTTAGAGGTGAATTTATAGCACGTGGCATATATCTTTTATTTGGACCAAATGCACCTGACGGTTTTCGCGCCCTCGTTCTCGGATCGCGAGCGTAACGGAAGGCGCCCCCTCTCGTCTGCTGCTTGCGTTTTAATGACGGAGCATAAATATGGAGGAAAAAGAACAAAGGCGGCAGACAAAGCAACGGCATGCAACCCGTCACCTAATTAAGTATTTCTGTAGCCAACAGCCATAGATAATGAAGAAAGTGGGGGTTGGGTGGTTGGAAATTGGTCTGACAGCTTTTTTTTTTCCTTCTTCTTCTTCTTCTTCTTCTTCTTCTTCTTCTTCTTCTTGTGTGTTTCCGCCTGCGAGAACACCGTCCCCTCGGTCCTCCTGTAAATACCACTGAGATAAATTAGCATTGCTGATAAAAGAAGAAGAAAATAGAAAAAAAGGGGGCGCGCCCCACCAAAGACGCTGTAAGTGACGGTAATTGTCTCCCTCAGATTACATTTTCCAACCTTTTGCACCCCCCCTCCGCCCCCCAGCCGACCGAACTGCCAAGTCGCGTTACTTGGCCTCGCACTTACTTCGCGGATCTCCCTCCTTTATATTTCCCCGCCTTTCGACTTCGCTGTCACGCCCTCCTTTTTGTGCGTGCCGGCGACTGATGGAAAGAGTCGTCGCTTCTTGCTGTCAGAGCGACACCCGACACTGGACAAATGTGACAAACACCTTTCGGCTCTCTGATCCCTGAAATCGCGCCAGTCTCGCCGCGTCGCGACGTGATTCATGCCGCGCGGCCGCTTCCGATGCCCGCCCCGAGTATCGCCCAATGATGCATGTGCACCGCAAACCCCCCTCCACCACCGTCCTCCACCCCACCGAGTAAGTTATGTGCATTATTTTGCTCTTCATGGGGACGGAACAAAGCTGGATGCTCTCGGAGACAAACCCGAGTGATGGATACAATAAGGCGGAGGAGGAGGGGGGGTGGGGGGGGGGGGGGGGGCGGAGGAGTGGGGTGAGAAGATAAAGCAAGTGTGGAGGGAGGGAGGGAGGGAGGGATGGGAGAGAGGGGAGAGATGGATAACAGTTTGACAAGAGGAATGAAACCGCCGCAGAGGGCGTTTGGAGCGGCGTGGTGGGAGGGTGCGCGGCGCGGTGCGGCGCGGTGCGGCGCGGTGCGGCGCGGCGCTGCTCGGCGTCGGGGTCATACATCACGCTAATACCGCAGGAGGACGTCAGCGCGGCACAGCGCTATGCAGAGCAGGGCCAGAGTAATGTGCTGCGCTTGCACCCTGCCCCATCTGATTGAAACACAGCGCTCAAGGGTGGCGGGGAGGGGGGGTACGCTTAGGCACCTCTCCTTCCTCTGGCCTCCTCCTCCTCCTCCTCCTCCTCCTCCCACTTTCACACTTTATAAATCTACCCCCCCGTGACCTGTATATTCCTCGAGATAATCCCTGAAAAACAGAAACCGACTCACGGGTTCTCCATCACGGTGGCAGGCGGTCAGGCAGGCAGGCAGGGAGGGAGGGTGGGAGTGAGTGCGTGCAGCACCACCTACATGTTGCTGCCGCAGAGCGGCTTCGCCCGAGGTCAGGAACTTTTTTACGGGACGGTGACTCGGCGAGTGCGCCGCCAGGCCGGCAATTAAGGGCCAGAATTATGCGTCCGTTCAGAGGCACTTGCCCTCTGCATTGGTTTTAATGCTTGTACGGCCCCCCCAGATATACAGCTTAATGGCGGCATCTTTCCTGTTTGCTGCCAGCCGGTGTCGAGTTTTTTAACGGCGCCAGCGGTTGCAGCAATAGGAGCTAGTCCTGTTGTCGTCTGCGCAAGAAAGAAACAATCATGTGGTTAATTCCCAATATTTTTACTCTGTTGGAGCATTTAAACGTCTGCATCCTGTCTGCAGAACTTCATTATTGCTGTTGTTCACTGTTTCCTGCAACACTGGAACGTCAGTGTTAATGTCAAACATGACACCCTGGACCCCTTGTTGTCAATAGCAAATAAGATAATAGCCGAGCGGAGGTGGTTTGTTTTAGATTAGCAGCGCAAGAAATAACAGGCTAAAATTGGCAGAAAAATGCTATTAGAGGGCGCCGGACAAAGAGTCATTATAGCAGATGACGGCGGTATAAATGTTTTAGCTCTCTCCGTGTATGAAATAATCTAACCTTCATTTAGCTGCGCCCGGCGCTGTGCTCTCCTCCTCGGCGAGCCTTTGATCACTGAGGCAAGATTCAAAGCTATTCTGATGAGAGCGCCGAGCCTCTCTGACATTTACATTATCCCGCCTGCTCTTTCTTCAGCCCCGATAATTAGCTCCATTGCCGCAGCTATGCTGCAAAAAAAAAAAAAAAACAACACACACACACACACACACACACACACACACACACACACACACACACACACACACACAGACAATATCACCTCCAGGAGCGGCCCGTGACGGCGACGTGATATCAGGCTGCCCGTCACTCAAACCGCCCGGCAACGTCGCCCCGCTTGCCAATCACACCCAACGGCACGCGGCGGAACTATTTTGTCAACGCGACCAGGATTAAAATCGTTGGCCCGTCTGCGGCTGCTCTCTAATTGGCCGAGGGTTTGAGCGGCGGTGTCTCGCCACCTGCTTGCGCCGTCATTAGCATGGGAACTGCGCTGCTTTGCATTTGCCGCCTCCCTCGCTCGTCCTTCTGGGACCTGCGGGGTCGGACGGATGCTCGTGGTGTGACTCTGACCTCACGGGGGGATTAATTAAGTTTGAGGTCCGGCCAAAAGATGATAACCCCGGCGAAGAAACACATTGAGGTGATGATGAGGAGCATTTAGAGACCTCCCGCCACCCCCCACAGACACACACACACACACACACACCCCTACTGTGCTCTTTTACCCCCTCTGGCCGTGGAGCTGATTGAATAGAGTCATCAGCAACAGCAACCTTCTTCTTCAGATGTGGGTGGGCTACTGGGGACCTCAAGGTCTGCCTTGGAAACCCAATTGGATTTGCTCTCTGCTAATAAGGACTCGTTCACCAGGGAGTTTCAAAAATGGATGGAGGTTGTCTTTGAAAGGTGCGCCGCTTGGCGCCGGATAGGTGGAGGCACGGAGGTGGATCCCGCTGTTGACCGCCATGCTTTTTTTTTTTCATCATTGCGCCGGTGCTTCACCCGACTGCCGTGTTCATTACAGTTCAAGGGTTGGTGTGCTTCAACTTTCACAGGGGTCGAAATTGGGGCTTGGGCGGGGGTACGAGAGGGCCCCCTCAGGCGGCGAACTGGTCCTTTGGTGCGTTGTGGTATTTGACAGGGCAGCTGTAATTGCCCCTCGGAGACCGAGAAGAGTCAGCACCATCAAAACGAGCACTTCTGAAAGGGATTCACTCCCAAAGGAGAGACGCGCTCGGCGGGAGGAGGGAGACCTTCGGAGGGCGAGGCAGGAAAAGGCATTTATTCATTTTGTGTTAATAACTTTTATATATGTGGGAAAATTGATTCCGATGTCTCCCTTAAGGTCCTTTTGGGTGCATTGCCCCCCCCGACTACCGCCTGATTTTCCCTCTCGGCCTTCCTTCTTGGCCCCGCTCAAATTTATTTTCTTTTCATTTGTGTATTGAAAAACATGAGAGGAGCAGAGCAGAGGCTGGGTGTCCCCCGGGGGCCGGCGCTGAGGCTTTCTCCCGCTCCTCTCTGCACGTGGCGCCGAGTTCAAAGGCTGCTCCAGTTTTCAGCCCCGTTAAAGAGAGGAGTGTTTAGGGTGATTCATAGCGGCGACGCTCTCCTTTCGGGTCACGGAGAGGGCCGGTGCTGAAGAGTGGGCCACGGAGTGCTGGGCTGCACTCTTATCGGATAAACTGGCATGTAAGGCCGTATTCTCATCTGCTGCGGAGTGATAGTGGTTTGGGTGAAGCTAGTGGCTAGCAAGTGGTTCGCTAGGCTTAATGAACATGCGCGTTCTCCTGATTGGTCCTGATGAAGGTTGATAGAACCAAATGTTGACCTGATAAACAGCAGAGTTTTAAAGGTCCATTGTGTTAGCCTGCCTTGACAGCACGTTTCCTATTTAGGTCACTGTCAGGCGGGCTTCCTTTAAAAATGGCGGTGCAAGATGGCAGCTAGCTAGGAGCAGGAGCCTTGCTCTGTGTCTATTCTAATATATGAGAACCATTCCCAGAGTAGGAAAGCCAAATTACTTTTATTATACTGCAAGAATACACTTTTATTAATGTATTTATGGGCAGTATGTTGAGTTTTTACCAATGTAAAAATCATAAATCAAGCCAAATTTTACACACTGGACCTTTTAATGTGAGTTGTGATTTATTTTTTTTGCAGTAGATGTTCCTCTGTAAACGCTCACTAGAGACCAAAAAGAACGGCCAACATGCACTGGCTGTGGACAGAGTCTGTGCTGGAAACGTTTGTGTGTGGTGGTGTAAAGGGCAGTGTTGGGTCACCACAAGAATGATGGGTGTGTTTTTGATGAGCGACCGCCTCGACTCCACCTCTCACCTGCCGCCCTCCTCTCCAGCCTGACACTGAACGCGACGCGAAGCCCCGTGAGAGGAAAACGTCTCAACGCTTTATTAGTATCGTTTGGCAATTAGTGCAAGGCCACTGCCCCCGTTGCAAGGGCGGATATACTCACATTAATAAGCCCTTCATGGCTGGCTGCCCTCAGGAAAGACCGGCCCCTCTGATGAAGTGTAGTCGCTGGGCCCCCCGAGGGTGGGGACCGGGGTTGTTGACCCGTGCTGAACCCGTGACCACGGCTGCCATGTCGTCTGACTCGGCACTGAGACACTCTGGATGGCGACAGACGGACACGGCAGCGGCGGTGGCGGGAAAGACGGACTGACAGTTTGACCCGGATGCACTGGAATGCAAATAGGGGAACCTATAGAGTCCCCCCACCCCTGCATTCCGTAGCCAGAACCGGCCCTTTATTGTGTTGGTTACCCTTCCCTCCAAGATGTGGATGCCCTTTTCATATTCATGCTCAGGAGTTTCCCTGTGTTGCCTTTTTTCTTTTTTTTTTTTGGGCTCAATCAATTTATGTTCTTCCCTTTCTGGAATATTTAGTTCACCTGACTGTAAGGGTCTCAGACAGAGCGCAGGGCTGCAAGATATACTCTTGACCCCAATCTCCTCCTTTTTTTTTGCGAGAGGGGGGCTCGCAGTGCCGGCCCCGGCTTCCTCTTAACTACCTTTGCCCCTTATCTTTTCTATTCTCTCCCCTGAACTCTCTCCTTCCTCCCCTCACGCTCACCTTCTCCCCTCCCGCCACATTCAAATGCTTTAATAGAAATTATTCAGTCACGGGAAAGAAATGAAAAGTCCCAGGCTCTCTGGCTCTTTGTCAAATCACATCTGCTGAGGTCCGAGGAGGCATCGGAGCGACCGGGCCGCACATTTCTCTACTTTCTGCTGAAAGGCCGTTTGTTATTACGGCAGCGAGAGTGCTGCTTTTCTTTTTTCGCTTGCGGGCCGAGTCTTTCAGGACCCCCCCCCCCCCCCCACCTCCTCCCCTGATCCCCCCTCCCCCATCCTTTGAACAACGAGTTGCTGTGCTCCAGGTCCTTGCATTATGGTCCTTATTTTTAGAATTCATTTTTAAACTGGCTCTTCTCTTGAGGATGTCTGGGGACTTGGATTCTTCAGTCTGTCAAATCAGACTGAGCATCGCCCCGATCGAACGAGACCGGATCACAGGGACGCATTAATCACCTGGGGCAGATCAAAATGCCTCAGGGCTACATGACATTTTTTTTTTTGGAGAGGTGCCTTTATAATTTTCTCCAGCGACTTCAGAAGCCTCTTTAAGTTCAAGCCCTTCCCCATTTGATTCTTTATAATACACAGCCAGAGTAATGCTGATGTCAGGGACTCTTTTGCTTTATTTTTTTTTGATACCTCACTTTATAGTAGCGGCAGCACTTCCCTGAAATTTTTCATTTTGAACCAATGAAGATGTTAGAGCCTTTGACAGGTCGCAGGTTTTATGGCTTGTAATTCTGTTTTTAGACTTAAATGGCCTCACATCGCCCCAACCCAGTAATTACTTCTACGGACGGGGAGACAAGTTCTGATGTATTTGCCCCCCAATATTCTCAGCGGAGCACGATATTAAAAATGTGTCCCCTCTGCTCCGCGTTGTCCCTGTTCAATCACAGGTAACCGCGTCACACTGGACCCCTCTGCAAACCTGGTGTCACTCTTCCCTGAGCCGGGAGACTGCGCGGGGAGGACGGGGATTTGTCTTCCCTTCCCCTTCACTTATCTCTTTTGTTTGTCCTGGTTTCCATAGATGAGCAGCAGCCCCTCCGTTCTCCTCCTGAGTGAGACTAAGTGCCGCCGCTACTCTCGTCCTGCCAGCTCCAAATTGGCAGCCTGACCTTCTTTTTCTTCCTTGGGGCGTCTGCACAAAGCCATAGCTCTACCATGGGGGGAAAAATGCAATTAAGAGGTGACATAAACACTGAGTACCCGTTGTAGCCGTGCCCAGGAAAAGGAGGGAGGAGGAAGCAGCTGCCGCTGTGACACGCATGCATAGATTGTGGCCCATTAATTGGACTTTACGCATGGCAGATTGACACTGAGCAGAAAAGATGGGGAACGGGGAACGTGGCCCGCTCTCATTGAACGAGCACAGACAAGGGGGGAGCATTGTCAACCTATGACCTAGCTTGTGTGACTGGTTGGTGTGGCTGCTCTCTGACCTTGTGTTTTAATTTGTTTTGGAGCGACTATTAGCTCATGTGTCAGCGCCCGAGGAGGTGGCTGCAGCCATGGCGTACGGCACCCAGGCTGAGCGAAACTGCTCACCGGATGCAATGCGTAGGCCGTAAACCAGCTTTAAAGAAGAAGTAGCCTGGCACACGCTGTTGATGCAGGGTAATCAAACTGGGACCTTCAGCACTGTGCACGCTTGTCTGAGATTTAGTTCCATTCAGGCCACAAAGCAGCATGATGAAAACACCAATAATTAGATAAAATAATCAGATAACAAGTCAAATAGAATAAACAATGAAAATAAAGGAAGGAATTTTATTTTACAATTAGAAGAGAAAGATTCAGGGCTCGAGGAACCGTTTTTCAGTGCAATCGGCGGCCCATTTCTCCTGTTGAATGGGCTCATTATCAATTGTCCAGGACAAAGATATCACGTCAGTCTAATTTGAAGCTTATTTGAATATCAAATGATGGAGTAATTATGCCACATAAACCCCCCCCCCCACAATAACGCTTTACTTGTAACATGATACAAGAACCCCTCGCAGCCCCCCCCCTTTATTATTTTTAGTGGATGGGCCCCATTAAAACAGGCACTGGGGGAGAGTGGTGTTTAATTGCCGGCTCAGGTGCGCGTGACATTTGGAGCGGCACATCCAATGTGGCCCAGAGTCCAAAAGGTGTTGTGACGGAGCGAGTAATTGCCTGGCCCTCTCCAGGCATTGGATTTAATAAGATGATTCAGTGATAGAAGAGGAGCACAGAGGCCACACGCGGCCATTTCTGAGCGTCTCTGCAGACCACTGTGGTTTTATGCTGCCACTTGAGGAGCTCTTTTTTATTTCCATTGAGTAGGGAAGGAAACACAAGCGTTGTATTAATTTACACCACTGTCAAATTAGGGCTCTGGCACCGGTCATGCTGTTGTTTTTATTGAGGTATTTTAGGATGATGTATCTACCGGACCTGTCTGCGCACACGTCTTCCTTAGCACTTCTCCGGGAATGATTTATCTGCTCGGTTAGCCCGGTCAACGGACGGCAGCTCCGCCACGTCTGTCCTTACCATGTTTGTACAGCAAACGAGCGGCTCTCCGGCCACCTCTTCAGGCTTGTTTAGCTTTCGGACCCCTGACAGAAGAATGGAAAGTCCCCCAGGGGAACATGAAGCACTACAGGTTGAATGAAATTCTCTCTGAACACTCCAAAGCTCTCTTCATCTCCACAGACTCTATTGGGAGAAGGCTGCAGAGAAGCATGCTTAATCCAGCGGCACAGAGAAAAAGCAGAGAAGCGCGTGGTGTATATGTATTTTTTTTTTCCCGCACCCAAGAGAAAAAAACACTTTTAAAGGGGGCCCGGCTTGATCGTCCTGCATAATGAGCCATCACTGGCTGATATTAGGGAGTTTATTCATAAAGTAGCACAGGATGTCGTCTCAGTGCAGGATGTTTTCCTAATGCCACAACATGATAAATGATGCAGGGGGTGGGGGTGGGGCGATGCAAATAGTTGGGAAATGTTTTCAAACACAGCGCAGAATGCGGCAATACGTCGAGCCGAAAATGGAAGCGACGGCTGAAAAAAAATTTTTTTTTTTTGCAGCTCGTGTTGTGCGATGGCACATTAAGACTAATATGGGCTGGCGAGCTGCAGGTAGTCGCCTCGTGGAAACTGCGCGAGATGGAACTGCACGCTAGCCCTCTGCTCATTTTTTAAAATTACCTCCGTAAGGATGATATAATATGCCTCAATATCTGTGTTGTAGTTAAGTAATAGAACATCACTCAGGCCCACTACCGCACCTAATGAGAAGTTATGAGTGTGAAACGGGTGTGTGTAAGTTATTGCGGGGTCTCCGCAGAGGGGCTAGTGGCCTAGTAAATGATGGCGGTGGGGCCGGCCACATCGACTCGGGTCATCCCTCCCTGTGTAGCCCCATCGGTGATTCATACACTTTTACTGTAAAGGGTGGGTGGGTGAGAACCTTCTTGCCATTTATCACAGCTTCGTCGATGTGCAAGAGCCAAACTGTTGCATTAACACGGGCGGCTGTGAAGGAGAATCGTCCCGCCATTCGTCAAACCGCGTCCTCTGGCTAGCGCGCCGCACTCAGGGTGGTGCTGGTGGGGGTGTTGGGTGCGTCGCGCCCGCACAACGCGCTAATTCCGATGCGCAGGATTGGCCGATGTTCATTTGCGGGGGGGCGGTAGGGTTCGCGCCCTAGCCGCGTCCCCCCCCTCCCCGCACCTCGCTGGGGGTAATCATTAGCACGAGGCAGCGAGAGTTTAGCATTCTGCTCAGCCGAGGCTTCTGACATCGAGGCGTCGCCCGGCTTCTGTTTCCATTAGCGTCCAGGCCCCCGCCGGCTGCACAGCCAACACTTCAGCAACCGCCCCCTCCCCCCTCCTTCTCGACGTGTGGCCGCTCCTCCGCTGCAGCTGCTTGCCTTCCTAACTCTCTGGCTCCGGGATAGAAATATGACAGTGGAACACCCATAGTATTCTCCAGCCCTGCCCCTCTGTCTTTTCTTCTTCTACTCCGCTCACGATTTCACATCCAATTTTCCCAGAGCCCTGCGACGCCCATTCCCCTAAGACCCCAAGCTACTGCGGGATCACTGGACTCCCCCGTGTGTGTGTGTGTTTGTGTGTGTGTGTGTGTGTGTGTGTGTGTGTGTGTGCACCTCCATTGATCATGGCTGTGTCCCTGTGGCTCAGGGCCCTTGCTGCTGTTATCACTGCAGTGTGAAGGCTGGTGGGAGGAGGGAGGAGGGAGGGAGTGTAGTTCACAGGACCGAGCTTCAGAGCAGTATGTGTGTGTGTGTGTGTGTGTGTGTGTGTGTGTGTGTGTGTGTGTGTGTGTGTGTGTGTGTGTGTGTGTGTGTGTGTGTGTGTGTGCGTGCGCGCCTTCTAATGGGATTTACACCATGCACGATGTGTTTTCACCCCGTCCTCCTTCTTAGCTTTGATGCGCGCTGCAATTGCGGTTTAACAAAACCACGTTCGCTCTAATGGTAAAGCTGCTTTCCACCGGACAGCTCGGCAGGTGAAAGGTAACAAGAGAGTATGCGTGGCGCTCAACGTGAATTCCAACATGGGGGGGGCGCGTCCGATGCGACGCAAACGAGGCGACACGTACAGACGCCTCTTCCCTCAATTAAAAGATGTTTGTATTAACAATTAAAAGGCGAGGGGGATGTGAAATCGGTTTTAATGACATCGCTCTCACGCGCCGCATTTCCTTTCAGAGGGGAAATTGATTTCGAGAGAGTGGAAGAAAGAGGCCAGGATGAAAAACGCGGCGAATGTTGTTTACTTCCCATTAAGGAGCCGTAAAGGAGCTCGCAGACGAAGATGCGGCTCCACCTCTTTTTTCCCTGCGCTGAAAAGAGAAGGTGAAAGAAGGAGAATTCACCCTTATTTTTTTCCTCCTTCATCCCCCCCCCCCTCCCCCCCCGCGCTGTATTTGTCTGCTCAGTGGGTGTGGACAGGACCCTTATGATGGATTGCAGTGGTGGTCCTCCCGAGCGCATGCATGTGGAAAAAAATGGGTGCAGCGTTGCAACATGCCCCCGCTCTCCTTCCCCCCCCCCCTTTTTCCAACATCCTACTTGCTGCCCTGTCTCATCCTGTTTGCGTGAAAACGTTGTCGCGGATCAAATTCAAGTGATGCCAGACGGACGCAAATACACACACACACACACACACACACACACACACACACACACACACACACACACACAAAGAGAAAGAGCCACACTGCCTGGGCACCATGGGCTCTATTCCTTTGTGGTTACAGTGATTAATTACTTTTAGCAAAGCAAACAGGGTCTTGCTTATCTGGATCAATCTTCCCCCTCCATTCTTGGTGCAGAGCACTGTCACCAGTAATTGCCAAACTCTGTGTAGTATGAAATTAGGGCTACTTTTACCTCTCCCTGGTCCCCAAGCTAACCATAGCCTCGATTTTCTACGCTGTTCCTCCTGCTCTACTGACTCCCGCGGCTCTCCTGTCCTTTTCCCTCCTCTGCCCCCCCCCCTCTCCTACTCCCTTAATGCAGCCCTCTCCTTGGAAGGCTTGTTAATGCATTATTCCAAGATGTGCCGGCATGTGTATGGGTTTCAGTAGCTTACATATGCTTTTCACGGAGCTCTTTGAAAAATCATGTTTCCTCCCATCCTTGCATACCAATTATCATGGCCCTGCCAAGCTGATCAAACACTATTCGTCTATTTGTAGTGTATACTTGTTTCTAAATGAGGAAATTAATACATTCCGCTAGCGCAGCCAGCTGGGTGCGGCGAGCTCCATCGATTGTTGGCATCTACAGCATGACTCATAGCTTTGAGCGAGTGCTTTTTACTTGGCCCGCTGTGTCTATGTGTGCGTTTTCTGGCACTGCACCGCTTTCATGTAGACAGCACTTGCCAGAGGATTTTTTCAATTAGCATTTTTTTATTATTTTTTTTTCCCTCTCATCCCAGTTTCCACAGGTGGTAGAAAACCTGCTGCCTTCGTCTTTTAACCGGACAAAGCATAGAATCACACAGCGCGAGCTGAGATGGATATCAAAGCCGGGGAAAACGCACGGCTAACGTGATTAGCAGGCTGACACAGCTAATGATTCACGGTGATGGCCAAAGAACGCTGAGGGAACTTGCTGTTTAATGAGCTTACACAGACTGTGCAGATGTGCGAGAGCAAGAGTCACCGTCGTCAGGGGCGAGACGTCTATTTTCAGAAGACCCCTGCTGTTTAGCCCACGTTGTAAAAGTCAACTCGTGGGTTTTCGGGCCAAACCGTCATGATCTGTTGCAAAAGTCTGCCTCAGCAGAGTCGTGCACGTTTGTAGGTAACTGAGAAAGAACCACATCTGCGCCCTAACGATAATTCTCAATGGCAAAGAAGATCTGAAACTCATTAATAATGAAAAATCCGCTCTGCCCCTTCCTTAATCTCACTTTATTCCCCACATTTTCTCCTGGCCCCAGCAATGGATGGGAGCATGTCATATATATGATAAGCAGAGGAGCCCGGCGTCCACGCGGGACTCATCACATACTTAAATTGGTGTGGCATGGAGTTCATATTGCAGCGTGGCCAAGGGAGAATTAGAGGGTCTATATATAAGCCCGCGCTGCATGTGCTGTGAATTAAAGTGCATTTATCTAGTAATCGCTGGGGAGATCTCTGTGTGCGCAGGCATGGCAAAGGAGGGGCACTGTAGCTCAGCCCAGTGCATTGATGCTGCTGCAGTGGCAGATGAAGGGGGAAACGGGTCGTACAGTAAATAAGTTCTGATAACCCAGACATGTCCAGTGCACAGAGATGAAACAACCAGACTTGTCTGTATCTCTGTCATTTGCTAATAGCTCCACCCGCCTGATATCGTTCACTTCTTGCTTGGAGTGTTACGCAGAACCCTCTGACCTGCATCGCCATTGTTCTGTCCTCACGCTACCCTTTTCCTCCAGTCCTCACAGCTTGCCAAGCCTTATCTACGATTCACTTTGCCTTTATTCAATCGCGCTTGACTTCTTACCAGCAGAATCCAAAGCAGCAAAGGCGGCCCATGCTGGTGCTTTTCATTAGAGCTTTCCATAAAGGCTCGACTGGGATTCTTTTGAAGTGTTGTAGGGCAGCTGTGGAGAAGGCAGCCTGTGAGGCTACGCGAGATGCTGACTCTTGTTTGATGAAGCAACTTGCCGCCAAGGCCCGAGCAACCTAACAAACCCGATACAAGCGCGCTACGATAATGACTTGGTGGACATTATCTCTCCAGGGGAGCATCACACTCAGCAAGGCTACTAAGGAGTGAAAAAATTAAACTTTGCAATGCCCATTTTTCTGAGGCGGAAGAGGAATAAATGCCACTTATAACAGGTTGTGTATCCCGTTCCTTTGGTCACTTTGTCGCCCTCTAGACATTTGCCATTTCAAGCACGGACTTCTGTGCTTTGAGAGGTGCTGATAGCGGTTGAGCTGGACATGACCAGCCATCCTAATGTCTAATGGACGTGTCTGGTATTCCATGTTAAGAACATGTGTCTCTCAGCCAGTGTTTACCGAGAGCAGGGCATTTTTCAGCCATGCTCGAGTTCGCTGTCAAAGCCAATTAGGGGCGTACAAATGAAGATGGAAGACGCATTGCCTCAGGCCAGGGGAGTACAGCACCGGGGCCAAGTAGCCTCTTCAGTCTGCTCCGGGGCTAAACACATCAGGGACACATATGGCCAGGGCTGCTTATTCAATTCAATTTGTATAATCAGTAGCTATCATTTGTATTACAATAAGAAAGTTACGGTTCACCCCAGGGTGATTCGTCCCCTCTCTAAATTAAATTCAAACGCTAAGTGAAAGCCTCAATCTGACATCCAACGCATGAAGGAGTCAACGAGGACTCCAGCTGCCTGCAAAGAGTACACACGAAGAAACAAACGTGGGTATTTTGTGGTCAGGCCTTTTATGGCTACATCCAGTGTTCTCCGGGTGCAAAGCCCTCCTACCGCCCGAGTTTGCGCTCTTTTTCAGGTTCGCCATCTGGCCGTGATTGATTAAAGCTCCTTTAAGTAATTAATGCCTACTTTAATTGAGAGTCAGCCCTGTGGCCACGGGATTGGTGTGCAATGCTCAAGCGGAGCCAAGCCAGGGATCTAGTCGAGAGGGGCATGGAAATCTGTTAGGTGCCCTGACCCTCTCAGCCTCACACCTCAAGACTCTTAAGATGCTAATAAGACAAAAAGTATGCTGGACGCATCCGTGTGACAAATCAGGCTATAAATCATCAGAGGAAGTGTGTGACATGGATTTTTTTTTTTTCTTCCACCCAGCACTGGGATTCACGTGCTCAGAATAAGCCACAGGAGTGTTCCCATTTCATCCACCGGTTTATCGCTCCCCTTTGGTTTGTTTCCTTTTGTGAGCAAGCGTCACTTGTGGTGGACATGCATGTAGCGGAAAGAAAATTGAATTCTGCTCTTTGCCAAACGGCGCATTGTGAGAGCACGTCGCCGCGAGACACCACGTCTCGTCACCGTTGTTCTGTTTTCATCCCATTGTGATAAACGAGCGATATCAGTTCCCCCCCAATCCCTCCCCAACCTCCCCTGTTTCCCTTCAACTGTCACCATGGTTGTGCGCTACATGACACGTCCACCATTATGAGACCTGACCTTCTGTATCCAGGGCCAATCTTTGTCTCGTGCTAATTGTTTTTGGAAAATGTTAAACCATCCCCCCAGTCAGATAATGCGAGCCGCAGTGAACACAGAGAGCTCAGCATTGATTCCACACACCTGACGATGACCTTTTCCAATCCGAAGTAGTGCTGCACTGGCTACCAGTTTGATGCGGACCACCTAATCGATTCCTGGGAACTGTGAGGGAGTACTGCAACGTCTGTCACAATGAGGCCTTCACGAGCCAACCTGTTTTTTTTTGTTTTTTTTACCTTATTGTTATTGTCACCACTTACTGAATAAACAAACGTTTGCCCTTTAATTTCCAGCTCCACAAAGAATGATCAGTTTAATTTGTTCTCATTACAGCCTTCTAATCTAATGGGCTAATTAAGGACTATAGATGGAACTGCAATCACTTGAGTCCACCAAGCCCTTTGGGAGGAGTACATCAATTGATCATAAATATTTTACTGCGTCTACCTACATGCAGATCTTGCCTCGATTTGACTCGCATAATTGCTCTCTTCTGTCTGTACTTTACAGCTTATGTTGTCAAGATAGATTTGCTGAGGAACTGTCCTTCATTCCCATTGATAAGCAGAATTATTGCAAGAACTGTTTCTTCAGTTTGCTTCAGTTTGTGGGAAAATAAGTGTGAAAGAAGTCTCTTTTTTCAATGAAATAACAGGGATAGACAGACTTGATCGATGGAGGTCAGAGGTGGTTTCTGTTTTAGGGTTTGGTCTTATTACATTGGGGAGCTGGTAATAGACAGGCAGCTGTGTCATGATTCTATCCCTGTGACCCCCGAGGCCAAAGGTAATGTTTGCCCTCAAGGCTTCTACTTCTATGAGAGACTGACCTCAGACCTCCTGGGTCCTGGGGGAAGGAGATCTATACCTGCAGCAAGGCAAAGAAAGATGGGTAGAAACTCACAGACTTGCCTTTGGAAACAGATTTAATTAAGCGCACCCTCCATTGTGGTTTACTGTGGCTTTCAACCTGTCAAGTTGAAGGGCAGAAGGGCAGAAAGCCCAAAGCAGCAATCATTCCATTTCACTTTTTTTTTCCTTTTCTTTTTTTAAGCTGCACTTCAAGCTAATTTGTCACAGACGACAGTTATCCTGGGATATTAAATTAAGCGGTTGACATTACATGTACCCTGTGAAATGACTGTGTCACCTTCAAAGTGCAGTGGCAGAGGGATTTGCAAGGCGGTACGTGTCGAAAACGGTGGTGGACGCGTGACATTTCTGGGTCACACTTGGAAACCAGGCAACGACCCCTGTTGTTAAAGAGCCAAGGAGCAGAGGGGAGAGAGGCAACCGACCCATTGTTCCTGTCAAGCCATTAGTCTTAATTGGGTCCCAGCACCCTGTCTTGTGTGGCAAGCTTAATTTAGGTAAGACATGTTTACTCAAGTCACATGGGGCGTTCTACCCCGGCGTTGTTGAAGTATTTGTTTTCAGTTTGAATTTGTGTGTTTGGGTCTACATCGTGTTTGCCTGCTGTCCCCATTTGATGGTCTGATTTGGGCTCTATTATGTCACCGGCAGGGGTTCTGCTCAGACTCGATGCATTGCCACCAACTGCCCTGCGGGTGATCGGGGGACCATCTGCGGCAGGCCTGTCCTAAAAACACACAGCAGTGGTGTGGCCTTAATGGAGCTTAGCTAGCTTTGATCGATTCCCACATTTTTCAGAACACCTCTGTCTCTGCTGATCGCCAATCAGGGTCACAGCAAGACGCACTATGGCCTTGGGATGACAGAAAGGGGTTGCGCTCCGCTTTAAAAAAAAAAGACATCATTGATGTACGCAAGAAGTGGGAAGGATACATCCTCAGATGTCTGTAAATTACCTGACAACACAGTGGCGTGCTCAGCGTTTGTGCCCCTGCAAGGGTGCATTTACAAATTTGCTTGCCAATTTGATTTGCTGCTGAAAATGACAGATTCGGGAGAGGGTAAGCAAACCTCATTTGGCAGTCTGCAGTAAGAATTTAGTCTTTGAAGAGGCTCTTGCATCTCATTCTGCAATTTGGGTGCATTCAATAAGATATTGGATGCACACACTGATCAGCCCAAGCAGCCGACGTGAGTGACATAAAATCCCGTCTCAGTCCTTGACCCACGAAACCCTCAAACACTAGGATGAAGAAAACCCAACAACACATCCCATGTAGGTCAGTTCTGGCTGGGTCTTTGTGGCCAGGTGGACTCCTGAAGCCATTTGTCACATCCGTTGGGTTGTACTTGGAGCATTTTTGTGGTCAAGGACTTGGTTTTCATCTTTGTGGGTTTGGTCTTTTTTGCTCGGGACTATGTTTTGCTCTTCACCAAGAACAACAAAACATAGTCCCCACATCTGTAGGGCATGCCATATGTGAGATTTTACACAATCCAATCAGGCGGGATCTTAAGTGTGTACATTTAGTCAGCCCTGCCTTACCACAGTCCGGTCCAAATGACATTCTGTTTGCTCATTATTCACATCAATCTGCCCCAGCAATTCAAGTCATTCTGCCTTTAAACTCATTCGAGAACCAGCTCCCAAATGGACACTCGAGTGCAAACACAGATGTGTTCCCAGGGGCTGATGACTCCCCCTGGAGTGACAGTGAGCTGGAGAGAAGCCTCAGAAGTGAGCGAGGACATATGCTGAGGCATTAATCTGCTAATATAAAAGGAGGCCCTCACAGCTGGTCATGCAACTCCCAGTCTTAACTGCGCTAACTTTCTCTTCATCTGCGTTGACTGTAGGGCCTTATTGTGAACAACAGAGCTGTCGCTGAGAGAAAATTGTCCATGTTTTGCTCTAAGTGTCTCGTTAGAGAATAGCAGCCTGTGCGACTGTGCTGTGCGAGAGCTCATTTGCGTCTGTGTGTGTGTGTGTGTGTGTGTGTGTGTGTGTGTGTTGGGAGAGTGTTGGTTCCCCACAGCATACAGCACGGCGTACTAGAGTGAATAACTTTTTTTTGCATCATTTCCCTCTTCCTCCTAAGCATAAAAACATGAATATTTAAAACTACATCAAACAACATTCATGAAATATTAAAATGTTCGAGAAACAAGAAAAGCTTTTATCCCCTCTCATATTCATATGTGTTTTCAAGCCTCTCCCTCTCTTTCCTACGGACACGCATGCATGCACGCGCTCACGCACACATGCACGCATACACACACACACACACACACACACACACACGCACGCATGCATGCACAACTAGATACATGCGCTCTTCCAATCCCCAGAATTTACCCACGGGTAAGACCGGCAAGTCTTCCCACTCCTTGCACTCTTTTGTGGTATCAGCACATTGCTGCATTAAATAGAGGAGGTGAAGATGGAGGGAGGCTCAATAATTTAACCTGGATTTTGTTCAGTGCATTGGGAAAAAAAAATCTATATCTATATATATACATACATAGAATATATATAAAAATTTAAATCCTGGATTGTCAATGTCATATCATAAAATATCATAAGATTGCTGACTTGGTGCCAGGGAGGTCTGCAAATCACGGCCCTCTGGATGACTTTCCAGAACCCGTTTAAGATTGTTGTTTTTTTTGGGCTGAAAGATTAGAAAGTGACTTGTAGCGGTCGATTGTGCATGCAGTGTTGTGCGTTGACAAGGACAAGGTTAATCTGAGGAGCCCCCTCATTTCCTCTAATGCTAAGCTGCGGCTGTGTTAATCACTGTGGCAGCAGCTCCAAGCGAAATTTCTGGTGTGTTTTTAGAAAATATCCCGTTAAGCATGAATTTAAAAAAAAAGAAAAGGATCAGAATGCAGGGGGGAAATCTTGCTGTATGCTCCCATTGGATGACTCATGCCAGTAGTGTAGCCGTCCTGATTGCCAAGCTTTAAATGTCAACCTCTTATGCACTGGGCCGTGCCAACCCTATACTGCAGAACGTAGCGGTGTCAACTACTGTAATGTCATTTTTAGTAAAACTTGTTGAGTTATTAAAGGCAGGGGTTAGAGCTTGTGTGTACATTTAATATTTTGGTGTGCAGTGGCTGTTTAATAATTGAATACGCTATGTATGTATATATATATATATATATATATATATATATATATATATATATATATATATATACATATATATATATATATGTATATATATATATGTGTATATATATATATATATATATATATATATATATATATATGTATATATATATATGTATATGTGTGTGTGTGTGTGTGTGTGTGTGTGTGTGTGTGCATATATGTGTGTGTTTGTCCTTTTACGGCGGTCGTCTCAGTTGGGCCATACGAAAGAAAACAAAAAACGAGATCCCCAGGCACTCACTCCTGTTGTAGGCCAAATCTAATCAAAGGGAGAAGTGCTTTTAAATGTCTTTTGTTCCCCTGGGCAAAACGTTTGGGTGCCCAAACTCCTCCGCACGAGATGCAATTAATATTGAGCGGACAGCCGGCCTGGCCCTTGTATAATATCAGTGTTGCAACAAAGGTTAATGCCTTGAATCTAATCTCCGTCCTCATCATTTCCAATGGAGTTGTGATGCAGGCGGAGGGAGGCAGAATATGTGGAGGGGCGACGGCAGATCTGAGGGGAGATTGGTAGTCGGCGGGGGGGCTCGGACAGACGCAAAATTAATTACTGGTCTCTATAAATTCACTGTCATGTCTCATTTTCCCTAATCCTCCCCGCCTCACTCACTTTGTCGCCGTGCTAACAGAGAAGCTGCAAAAAAGACTAATGAAAAGGGCCTCTGAGATGCTAATGGCAAATTAGCCCTTGTGTCACTTTTTGGAAGCTGTGAGTGGAGTGACTGCTTGATCAGTGACGAGTTGGCCAGACTGCCACTGCCCACTCAGGCTTAAACACCCTGAAAGAAAAAAAATAATACCCTAAGAGCAAAGATTTTTTATTATTTCACCACATTTACCCGATTTGTGGGAATTGCGTTTTTCCAAAACACAGGTCCAGATATAACTACGTGGGGGGGACATTTTGCTCTCACTGGAGGGCATTTAAGTGGTTTGGATTGTGAGTAATGGGCTGGGTCCATTTACAGCGCCCTCTTGGTTGAAGCGGCAGACTTGGAACGGAATCAGACTTCACAACGGGCCCAGAATAATTGTCTGATCAGACCTTAGACACAAACACAGTGAGTCACACGCTAGCTTGGATGAAGCATCTCTTTTCCTGGGTGAATCCAAACACATTCACTGAGTTATTGATGGGACTTTGGAATGAGGAGACTGTGTCTGTTTTAGTTTCCAGGCTCAGGAATGTTCCAAAACATTTTTTTGCTTATATAAAAAAAAAAAGATGCCATATGTCAGCAGCCGCATTCACTCTCTGTCCCAGCGCTCGTGCATTTTTTATGCTCTGAACAGTGTGATTAGGATGACAAATGCAGTTAATTTTCGCCGGCTTGAAGAGCCAGTCATATATCTAAAGCATGATTCAAGTGTACATCTGATGCAGAGACGCTGCAAAAACAGCCAGTTATTGTTTTATAAATGTGTGCGAGCAAAGAGACTCCACAATCTCAAGTATTTATGTTTTCGCTCCTGCTGGGCTGCACACCGCCTAGACCAAGAAGACCTCTCTCAGTCTCGCTTTTCTTTTCCTTTCTCTGTAGCCATTTTTTTTTTTCCAACTCAGCCAAACACGATTCCCAGCACTCCGCCTGCGTGCCGGTTTTCTCCCACAGCAAACCGAGGCAGAAAAAAAAAATGAAACAAAAAAAGTAGGATTGAAAAACAGTAGTTGCTCCTGCGAACGCAGTGAGCCAGAGTTCAACATGTACGTTTATGTAAAACTTATAATCCAATTAACAAGTACAAAAACCCAGTCATCACTCTATTATGGGAACACAATGGAGAGAGGTGCCATGTTCAAGAAACTGCCCATGTGGAAAAAAATGCAAATGGCTGGAAATGAGTGTCGGCTGATGTGTGCGTGTAAACATATGCCGCAGAGCTCTAACCCTCGTCTTCGTCTCCCTCCTTCTACAGGCATACTTCCGACAGGGTGTTGCCCTTCAGTACCTTGGTCGCCATGCCGACGCACTGGCCGCCTTCGCCTCCGGGCTGGCCCAGGATCCCAAGAGTCTCCAGCTACTGGTGGGAATGGTGGAAGCCGCCATGAAGTCGCCTCTGCGAGGTAAATAACTCTGTACAACTGTGTGGATGTAGGATGATGGAGGACGATGGAGGAATGGTAACGGTTATTAGGTTTGATTAAAAAGGTGCAATGCAAGGCAAAGTGAAAGCACACCAACAGTTGCTGCACGATTGACGTGTTCAGCTGGGAGACAACACTTTATGTAGAACAACATTTGATGATGTTCTAAATGTCTGTATGTGTGACGATCTCAAGGTTTCGTCAAGTCCCTACTAAGATTCGGCTTCAGGAGAAAAAAGATAATTTGCGGAACACACTAGCTTCTAAAAAGGCTGTCGTTTAAACAAGTAAATAGACCCACATTTTGTCTTTTATTCAAACCTTGATTTGATGCTGGATTTTATCATGACAAAGAAAAAGAAAAGTGCGTTGATGCCGATGTGACCGTTTATTCGTTTTTTGACTCTCACAGAATATAACTCAAGTCGTCTCAAGGGATTATTTCCTGTAGATTTAACCTTTTGTGTCAGGATCAATCGTGTTCAACGTGATCACATTCTCTAAAGCCCGTTTTTTTATTCATGCTATACTACCTTGAAAGTGAAACACTGTGCTTTCGTTCCACTTACTATTTTATTCCACTGTGTACGGTTTGCTGTTCCCACGTTGCTTTAGTCCCTCAATTGCTCGGCTGTCAGACGCATCCTCCCATTCCGGCCGTCAGTGTGCGTTGAGGTGACTTTGCCTGCCAGTTTATCCCCGCTCGCTCATCAAACGGGCTGTCCGTCCGTCCGTCTTGTCCGTCTTTGGCTTCTTTGTGACTGAATGCTTGGGTCACGCACCCAAACGGAGATGGCGAGGCCGACGCCCGCAGCTTCAGCGTATCTCATTGTCAGCTGGGTTGATCACACACAGAGATATCCTGTTATCGTAATGAGCATCCAACACTAATGCCATTGTTTGCGTCTGCCCCTGTCTAAAGCCTTTTTTTCCCCCGCTTCCCTAAAGCCGAGTGGATTTGTAAGAAGGCCGTCCGAAGCCAAGATTGTTGCTTAAGTGTTTTCTTTCTGCATTATTATCTGCCGTATCGGCCAACTGCAATGACCTGATTGTCCGTGAGTCATTTTTTGCAGGCCGGCTTAATGAGCCTCCAACAAACCTGGCAGCAATTTTTCCCACAGATGACCGCTGCAATTGATTTGATCCTTTTCAGATCTGGACACATCTGACTACCAATGGAGACTGAGTCATCTGCTGTCCCGCCTTTACGTCATCTTTTTACCCAGTGAAACGCGGACCCCGCAATTTAATACCCAAACATTTTCCGCACTGGGCATTGAAATCAGCAACTCTGATGGGCTTTGTTCAGTGAAGAAACGCTTCATCGAGGCCCGTCTGAATATTTGAGGGAAAAATGCGAAGGTATGAGGATTTTTTTCATAGGGAATAAAGAAGGGAAAGCCCATCTGAGCGTATGAGCCCCGTCAGCCGAGCCGCAGAAAGAAAGCGGTTTGGGTGTGAGCCCAGACCCGAGCATCACGGACCACAATGGATCCTCTCGGCGGGGGAAGACCAACATTTAGTCCTCGCCATTTAATCTCTTAATTGTTTACCCTGTTTCCCGCCGTGCCAGGCAGCCAGCAGAGGACCTAATCCAAGGTGTATAGGAGAGGTAGCTAGGTCAAAGGATTAGGAGCAATGATCCTCTCAGAGGGACTCCTGGCACAGGGGGACGATAATCAATGTTACGCCAGCAAACGGGGAGGATAATCAGTGTTACTTAGCAAAGTCCTCCGATAAGTGAAAGGTAGACAGGCGGCACCTTCTCTCCTTGGACAAGGAAGTGTTATCCCAAGCTTGAGCGCTTGTGAATGTGTTTCACAAGAGGAAAAGAAAATGTGCCGGCCCTGTTTGATCCTGCTCTGATTCAGCCAGTGCCGTTATTTTGACCTTAGAAGTACATCGATAGAAAAAAATAAGAAGCATATCTTAAAAGTCTGGATCTAAATGCAGCTTCAGAAAGGACAGAATGTAGGCCGATTTCACACACACTTCATATGTAAGCATTCAGTTCTTTAAATTTGTTTAAAAATGAACAGGTTGCTTTTTTACATCTGTCTTTATCCATGAATGATATTTTAGATATAATCACGTGACATGCCCATTGTGTGCCAGGAGAAAAATTTTACATTCATTGATGAAATGATTTCATCAATGTCACTGTTCGAAATATGAAAAACTTGCCAATCTTCACCTTTTGTGTACTTTGTTCTAGTACTTAGGAACATACTGTTCTCATGTTTTTTGGGTTCAGGTTAGGGTTCGATGCTACTAATGTTGGGCCTTTGCTGCAGCTGCCCTTGTAAACAAGCCTGCACTCCATTCTTTCATAGCCGGCACTCTGCCTCATCCGTCCCGAAGGATGCCGTCAGTCACTTTGATCAGAGTCTGATTGTATCGTAGGAAAGGCTTCATCTGAGGTCTTAAACATTGATCTGCAAGATGTTCATTGTGTTGCATTTTTCCACGGTTACACACGCCGTGGCGTGAGCATGAAAAAGTTATTCTGCGATAAAGCGTCCAATAGGAGCCAAGAAAAGATAGCGGCCCAACCGTAATTAAGTAGTAAATGGCCTTCGTTCGACATCGTGAACCGCAACAAAAGGCGATTGCCAGTGCTATAGATCAGCCTGCACGGCCTCGCTGCATCCACTGGGTCTGTCCCTTGTTTTCTTTAGTCTATACAACATGCTAATGACCCTAAAAGGTTGTAATGCTTTTGTAATTGCGCTTAAGTTTTCCAGTTGCGTACACACTATTAATTCCCAGCAGTGCGTCAACTCCATGTTGCTTGCGATGTTGCCAAGAAAGGGCTGATTGTATCTCGCTGTGATTGCGGCGCTAACTCATCACAGCCATTTATACTCTTCGCCGGCGCTCTGCGATGTTTACATTTATCCAAAAGCAACTTGATATTTTGTGTTTGTGTGTGTGTGTGTGTGGGTGTGCGCGTGTGCGCGAGTGTGTTGGGCGGGGGGAAAGTGGGGGGTTGCCACAGTGCAGAGAAATCCATCTGATGACATCACGCAAGAAATAGGCAAACAAATAGATTAGACTGGAGGAAGGAGGCAAATAATGAACCCCGCAGAGCGATATCAAGTCAGATGTCTTCAAGGACACAGCGTAAAGTGAATTCATCAGACCTCGCTGTGCATCCGCTGCGAATTCAATATTATACGTATCATCCTCCAATTCTCAGTGTGTCATATACAATTCAAGCGTCACTCCCTGACTCAATGGCTCCCGCGCAGATCAAGGTTTTTTTTTTCCCCTCCCCTTATGATTTCACAGTCGAGCAGCTGCCTCGCTCTCGTGTGACTCGCACCGTTTTTCCCACAACAAAAGGCCAGTAACGCAAACCGGTGGGTAACATTTTTTCCCCCAAACATCAGCAACGTCCGTCTGAGTCACAGAGCGAAGTTTGGGAAATCAGCCACTCGCTGTTTTGTCTGTTGGCATCTATGGTTTACGTTGTAAAGTAATCACATGGGTAATATTCCTGCTAATCGCCCAAGTCCAGTTCTCCCGTTTATTTAGCTGCTTGGGGGCCAGTGAGAGAATGTGGTGGCTCCATTTGTGGGAAATATTTTTTTAATTTGTCTTTTTTTTTTAATGTGGAGACCTCCCTGTGAACCACAGAGGACGTGTTTTCACTGCGTGGCACTTATTGACCCAGGCTTGACTGTTTCTCTTAACTTGAAGATTTGAGGCCCGTGGTCATTAAGACGTGTCCTGCTGAGGAGCTTTTGAGCCAAGTGCTTTTAATTCTTAAACAGTACAAGTGCCAGAGGGGCTGCTGGGTAACCGAGCTGAACCTTCCCAGAGGAGACAAGAAAGTAAGACTGTCTACTAGAAGGAATGAATGGAGTATTACAGTGTTATCCAGAGGGCAAAGAGCGTCACTCTTTGTATTTTGCTTAATGTGAGCAAATATCATGGAATATGAAAAAACAACAATGAATTGATTTGCATACCATGAAAAATATGCACATAATGTATGCAACAAAACCCACAACAAAACAAAACAAAATAAACACTGGACCCTGTTGCCAGAGTGGTGAATGCTCCTATCTGACATGGCCTCTTAGCTACTAGCAACTTCTAGAGTATTTCTGCTAAGATGACCCATTTTGTACCATGGTGAGAACTCAGTTTTTGAAGACATGCCGCATTGTTGCATGGCATTTCTGGTGTTCATTTTCCCATGGAGTCTGCAAGACAAATATAAATCATATCACTGGCCACATCCTTCTTAGGATGCTGGTCGGACGTGTCTGCGCTTTCATAATACGAACACAGAAAGCCACAATGTGAGACCACTACATTTTACAATCACTTTAACCAAATAGGACAGTTTATTCATTTTACCCAGTGTCTCTGTATGGCAGGAGAAGGATCCATTCTCAATTCTAAAGAATAACATTTCAAGGTAGTTGACCTGTCTCCTGAATGGCAGATGGAGAAGTTCATGATGTGCTTCAAGGTTTAATTAAAATGAGGTGTCAGACACAAGAATATTACTTGTGGCTTGCAGTTATGTATTTCTGCCCATAATTATACTGTAATATGGCCCTGACTGTAAGCGCAATCATACAAAGAAGGTGTGTGTGTGTGTGTGGGTGTGTGTGTGGGGCGGGCGCCTACCTAGGGAAGCACTTTAGCATTCAATTTTACGCGCGTGACTGAGAATGAATATGAAACAACGCACTCGGATGTTGTCATAACTGCATGTTTATGGAGGCAGCAGCCATGACACCTTTTCTTTAACAAAACAAAAAGGTGGTGGTGGTGGGTGGTGGGTGGGGGGGGGCACGCTCTCAATGTTTGATTTATGAGTCAGCTCTCGGTGACACTCTGAAGGCAATTACAAGCTATGAATAGATATTATGTGCACGCGTCGTCCCTGCAAGCGCGACATCTGCCAACTGCTGGAGCAGAAGCGGCGCTCTTGAAAGTGTATCATCAGTTACCCTTTTGAGTGCGCGTGTGGGTTATTATTGCATAAAGTGTGCGCTTGTGTGTGTGTGTGTGGGTGTGTGTGTGCTGTGTGTGGGTATCATTGTATTAGTCTTACTGTGCATTTCCAAGAACAGTGGAGTTTGCGCAGGTACCAACGCCGCATTCTAAAAATCTGTCAAAACTGGCAGCCCTTCCGAAACCTCGCTGTTAAATGTAGAATTCGCACCAAGTTATTCACAATTAAGAACAGGAAGATAGTGCCGACGTTGAAACACTGTGCAGGCGTGTGTAATGAGATTTGACCTAATTGGAATCAAGTGTGCTTAAAATATTTGCGCCTCAGGGGCCAGGAGAATTAAGCATCCCCAAGATGCACGACTATACCGGAATGCAATTGCGCATCAATACGCGCAAAGCGTCAGTAGATGTGCGTACACACACAGACTTGGGTGTGTCCTTGCCCCTGTTGTTCGATGCCGGCGTCTGCCAGAGGGCTTTGCGATCTGAAGGGGCTGCGCATCCCCGAAATCCCGGGTGGCCCACCATTGATTTATGTCATTGTGTGCATTTCTAGCCTCTTCAAAGGTCACCTTGTGTGTCTCCTTTGCTCTGCATTCATCCGCCGCCGCTACTGTGGTGAATTAGCCACATTAGTTCTCCCAGTGCTCCCAGAACTCGCTCTCAAAAACCCATTCGGCCCTCCGTGTTCTCTTTCGCCGGTGAAATCGACAGACGCAGGGAGAGGACAGAAAAAATAATTTTGCTGTGCGGCCTGTGAAGACAGATGCCTACAGTGCTCTAAACAAGTGCCAGTTCTCTGCAGTGCTGTTGAAAATTGCCCGAGATTACCCTGTTAGCATGGCTTGAACTCACACTCACACACACACAAATCGCTCACATGTTGACTTATTGTCAAATTGTCAGTGAAAGCCGTCACTCAGCCAAGCTGGAGGCGATGCTTATCCTGGCAGTGCAGACGCCACCACTGCCAGGGAAAAGCGCAATCTGAATTCAGACGGCAGCCGCCGTCGCCCAGGTTGTAAACACTGAACACAGTTAACTGCAGTCGCATTTGGATACTGTCGCCAGTCGCCGTGTCAACACTTGGTTATGTTTTGGGATATTATGAAGTCTTTTGTTTTTTGTTTTAATGTGTGCGACATGCTCTCGTCCTTTCCTCGCAGAGTCTCTGGAGCCCACGTATCAGCAGCTGCAAAAGATGAAGCTGGACAAAAGTCCCTTTGTGGTGGTGTCTGTTATTGGCCAGGAGCTGCTGACAGCCAACCACCACACGGCCTCTGTTGTGGTGCTGGAAGCCGCTTTGAAGATCGGCACATGCAGTCTGAAGCTACGTGGCTCCGTCTTCTCAGCCCTCAGCAGCGCTCACTGGTCCCTGGGCAACACCGAGAAGAGCACTGGCTACATGCAGCAAGACCTGGAGGTGGCAAAGACCTTAGGTAAGGAGGACAAAGTGGGACAAAAGGCTTGGTATAGGAGGGTATTTTCACTATTTATTTGGCTGGGGGTTGATTTTTGGTGGAAGATATGAAAGAAGATAAAATACCTAAAAGACACAACAACAAAGTGGATACTGAGTAAGTGAGCGAGCTCATATCAAACCAACAGGCCAGGAAATGAACAAATAAACACAGTGACACACTGAGATCAAGGCAGTGGCCTTATTATTCATAAAATCTCTACCTAATCAGTTGCAATCAATATATTTTCACATTAGTTAGACATTAGTTCCTCATAAATCTGGCATTCCACCTCTATTGGTCTATTTCTGTTTGTACAGTCAACTGGGTCATGACTGCGGACCTTCAGATGAAAGGCGTCCACATAATTAACCTATTGTTAGTAATCTAATGTTTTATATTATAATATATTCAATGACCGTCAAGAATCTGGATTGGAGATTTATGAGTGCTGCCAAATAGTGCAATGCAGTTACAACTGTATGTACAACTCAACCTCACTGGTGTTATGATAGTTTCCTAACGCCAAGTCCCACCAGCACTGCGTCGAAACCCGACAGTGTGCTGCGGGGGCTCTTGTGTAATTATTCTAACATAATTAAGATCTGTGTGATGCTAAGTTGTGTAGTTCGCTGCTTTTGCGCGGGCGTCTTACCGCTGGTGCATTGTGAACTGCGGTATACAGAAACTTGAAGAACCGGTGTCATCTTCAGACTGGTTGTCCAACTGTTGCATGATGAACTCATCTCAGTCGCACCTGGGACAACATTCAGTTTAACAGCGTCACCCGTTCTCATGTCATAGTGCTTAACTGACATAATAGCTACTAAACATTGTCCACACTGTTAATAGAAATAACATCCTGCCGTCTTTAGCATTCATTTGAAAACACCATATCAATTAAGTAAGTAACATTGTATATCTAATGAGTTACACCACTAGTTCATTGAGCTACACTCAAGTGTTCTGAAAACGAGTTTGTTGTCCATATATGGGCATTAGTGCAACATACACATCAATCAGCTGACATTGGGTATCCTTGTGTGTATAGCTTTTTTGCTAATGTGATTCCTCCCATAGATTGTCCTTGTCCTACCTAGAGCTCCAACAAGTCGTTTTTCCCCCACGTGAAAATCTCGCACCATGTCTGAGAGGGAGTTTACATCTCCATGAAAATAATAGGATTCAACCAGTTTCTTCGCTCTAAAATAGACACTCTTGTAAGCATGGATGCACAACGTAGCTGCAAGAGCTTCAGGAAGAAGACAGCGAGAGAAAGAAAATAGTTATGATTGTGGTCAGATAGAGAGAGGGGCACGGGGAAAAATAGCAAACAGGAGAGTAGCACAGACTGGCTCCGCTCCTCTCGCCCCCCCACACAGTTTGACACATGACTGGTCAGAACAGCTGGAGATAAGGAGCTGCAGCTTTCCAGGTGAAGCGCGAAGTCTTGTGTGCTTTGCTTTGGCCCCGTCCGTGGGGCCTCTCTGTCGGGCAGAAATAATAAGGCTCTCCCCTCTCACCCTCCGGAGCACTGAGATCCACCCAAACCAGCTGTCAGGGAAGCTGCTCTACTGTGGAGAACATCCAACGGACACTTTCCCTTTTAAGGCCACGCTGGCACGGACGTGCTTCATCACGTTGCCGTTCAACAGCGGCAAATAAACACGACTACAAGTAACTGTGGTTGTCCTTTTTTTTTATATCCTTCCTTTCAGTCGTTTTCTTTCTTTCCAGGTGACCAAACAGGGGAATGCCGTGCCCACGGGAATCTGGGCTCGGCATTCTTCTCCAAGGGAAACTACCGTGAGGCGTTGACCAATCACCGCAACCAGCTGGTCCTGGCCATGAAGCTGAAGGACAGAGAGGTAAGGGGCGACTTTGTGGATTTGGAAGCAATTACGCCGAGCGGAAATGGATGGAGGAGGGTTTTGGGAGGGAGTTGTCATACCGGAGGATGATGAATCAAGGTCGAAAAGTTTTATTTTTTGCGGCCGGTAGGTTGTGCTGTGCCCAGCATTCCTCTCGGCCCGGCTGTTTGGAGGGTACGTGAAGGAGGAGGAGTGCGAAGGACACTGAGATGGTGCCGCACTTGTCTATTTAAAAACACGGATGTCATGTTAGTTCTTTGGCGGGGTTGGGGGGTGGGAACGCGTGAAGGTGATGGGGAAGGAGGCTGTACGAGTCAAGGCCATAAAGGATAGCCTCAGCAGCTGGCTCACCTTGTTACCGACGCGCACCTTGTATGCAGATATTATGCAGATGTTTTCTGATCCGTGTAGCTGTAAGTTGGTGGGGGATGGGGGGTGTACGGATGAAGTTGTTTGATGGGCATGAGGAGGAGAGAGAGGAGAGGGAGGCGAAGAAAGACCTGGGGAGGAGGATGGAGGAGGTGGGGATTAGTCGGTTGGACAGATCCACTTTCCTTTTACCCTTCAGTGCCCTCTGTCTGTCCTCCTCTGTGGTCATTGTTGCATCCGGACCGGCGGTGGGTGGTGGGGGGAGGGGGAGGCTTGACAGGTGCTTGTTCCTATACAAATCCTGTAGCGCGAGAAGAATGGCCTCCGTTTCCCCTTCGTGTCTTATCCTCTCCACCAGGCTGGCGGCCGCGCTTGTTTGTGTTCCAGTGATATCAGGAGACATTTAAACAGTCCAGTCGGACGCCAGCACAATGCGCCAGGGTGAAACTAACAGTTGAAGAATGAGGCCAGGCCTTTGACAACCTCGCCTTCCCTTCCATTACCTTTTCCTTCCCTTCCCTTCCCTTCCCTTCCCTTCCCTTCCCTTCCCTTCCCTTCCCTTCCCTTCCCTTCCCTTCCCTCCTCCTCTTCACCCAATTTTGCGAGTTTAAAGATGCACTCGGAGCAAGAAGTTTGATTCGGAGCCCAGCGTCTGTCATGTCGGAGGATGTGTGTGATTCAGTGTGTCACGCTGAGTCCTCGGAGTCTGCTTTGAGGGTTTGACTGCTCACCACGGACCGCTATAGGGCTGCTGCAGCCTATCGTGAACCTCTGTCTCTTTTTTTTCTCTCTCTCTCTCTCTTGCCACTGAGACTAATGCTACTCACATGTTGCTTCTTAGAGGAAAAACAATACCCTGGCTGGAACCTCCCCTTCTCACCCCGGCGCTACGCGCAAATGGCTGCGGGCCACTCGTAAGTGTTCCCGGGGCTCGACGGAGGTCATTGAACACCTCTCCAAGTTGCATCATAGTACCAAACGTCCGCGTTGGCCCTGCTTGGCCCACCAACCCCCCACGCCCCTCCCCCTCCTCCGCTCTTGTTCCTCATGAAGGCCCCCTAATCAGAGTCATATGCGTGTCACACCACCTGGTCTCCCTCAGAACACACTGGAGCCTGGTGGATAGCTCATTACGGCCAGGCCTGTTGTTTTCCTTTCTGATGTGAGCGTTTTATCTGGCCTTTTTTTCTGAAGCTGAGGTCACTTCCTCGAGGCCTGGAGACAGGATGTTGTTCCTGACTGGATTTCCAGTGCGCGGCCTACGATCCGGACAGGCTGAGATGGACGAGGCTTAAGGCTTTAATATGCAGCATTCGCTCCGATGCTCAGCGACAAAGGCATATGTGCCACATGTCGAGCCCGGAAACAAACAGGAGTTGCAGTGTGTGCTGCGGTCGGGATCCCCTTGAAATTGCGTCGAGTGATATGATTGACACGATGAAAGGGGCGGGCCATGTGGCTTTGATGTGATGTGGTTTGTCGGTTTTCAGTCCATCCGGATTGAGGTTTTTGATCATGTGGGATAAAAGATTGAAATGGTAACAGATAGCACAGCATGTGTTTGTATGTAGTTGTTTTGCTGTGAGTATAGCCAACCCCCTTGCCAGCATTTTTTTTTGTTTTTTTGGTTCAGCATCTGTTGCATAACAACAAATTGATATGTGCAGTTTGGCGCCTCCAACAGTTTATTTGCAAAACGTAACTCTTCCAAAAACCAGCCCTCTATGTCCTTGCCCAAAATAATGCCTGATGTATAGTTTATTAATAGACTGTTTAATACTCTGCAGATTAATCAGGCCCACTAATGGCATTTTTATAGGAAATCAGCTTAAGCTTGACGTAATGAACAGATAGGCAATCCTAAACACCCTAAATCATTTTTCACAGCTAAACACTGTAACTTTATGCTTGTCCGGAAATGACATGATGCAACTGTTACTCATCTCATTTAGAAAAATTAATCCCTTATCAACCCCAAATTTTGTGACACTGTGATACTAACATTCGTATACACAGGCCGTCGTGGGTGTCATTACCTCTGCTAATAGAAGGCGGGAGAAAAAAAACAGTCTCGCCTTATCGAGCTATTTGTGTGACTTTATTCAAGGCTATGTGGTTGCTTGTACAGATTTCCTGCACTCATAATTCTATTACACTTGTGCCAATGGGATGGTAAGAATGAATGTATGTGAACCAATGAGAGGCCAGGTGTAGAGTGGACCAATACAATTTTTCATTCCTACCTTGTGGGCATGTTTGCTTGACTTCTTGGCACCTTAATGAGCTGAATTGCCAGGCAACTTCATCTGAGCCGACATAAAGTGTCGGAAGTGCACTGTGTTATATAGGTACTATCATGCTGTGCGCACATAATATCATAGATAGTCTGTAAATAAACTGTCTTTTCACTTGAATTGTCTAACTTCAAATACTTTTAATTTAATTATTTAATAATCCTGCATGGTAAGAGTTGACGAACCTGGTGAAGGGGACCTGTCTGACTGGAATGCTAAGTACAAACCACGAGCGCTTCAACTGGCCTTGTATTGGCCAATGGAAATTAACTGGATTGTTACTTTAAAAAAAAATAATCTGAGAGTACTCAAGTGCAAATGTGACACTTGAATCTTGAGCAAAGGAAATCTGTGCAATCCATAATCAGTGTGTGTGTGTGTGCCTGCGCCTGCGCCTGCAGTTTTAGATGAAACGAAGCTAATCTAAGAGCAAGCAGAAACTATTTGAATGTGAGCGCAGGGTTTTGAGGGACAGCGTCACACAATCTGAACATGAAATCAAATACATTCCGCTCGCAAACTGATAAGAGCCTGATCTCGAATAAAGATAGGAACATGGTTCCATCCAGCTACTGGTCTCTTCTAAAAGATGAGCGGTGGCCCGTGTGCGATTAAAGGAACAGAGACAGAAAACAGATTCCAGATGAGTGTACTCAATAAATCACGGAGCAGCCCTCTACCTGGCTCCTGTCATGTCAGTAAAAGAGCCATGCATGCAATCCATTTTAATCTTCTTAAGGAAAGAAAAAAACACCAGGAGAACATCTCGGTTGTGTCTCTTTATAGTGAAATGAATGAAAAAAGCCTGTGTTGGCCATCTGCCCGTTGTTGACCAGCAGACTCTGTGACACCAATAAATCACAGTGAACCTGACCAGGGTATTCATCTTTGAGGAGAGGGAACGGCAGAAAAAGAAAACAGGCCAGAAAGGATGGCCGAGCTGGGAGAAGGTTGAAAGAGTGAGCGCTCTGTCATCCACGACTGGGACTGGGAGCCGCGCTCCAAACCGGTGAGGTCATGGGCTAGTGTGAAGTTAGTGTTTTTCTTTAGCTCGCTGCCTTTTGGAAATATTCTTAGCAGATTTTCAGCTGTCATATATACTGCGGCGAGAACATAAACACACTCCCGAGTATTTCTAGCCGAGCGGATCGCTTCCAACTTTCGTCGTCCCAGTTTCCACACCTGGCTTCGTCCGAGGCCCGACAGCAACCATCTTCAACAAAGATCCTGAAACAAAGATGTTAAACCATGTTTTTCCTCCAGAAACTCCCTTTCCTCGTTCCTCTATTTGTTTGGGACATTTTCATCCCAAATAGTAGGTTTAACTCAGAGGAGGTAACCCCTAATTTGGGGTGTGAGCATTTAGGGGAAAACGGAGTCTGGTTGGCACTGTTGCAGTTTGTAATTATGTCTTGTGTGATGTTAAAAAGTCTGCTCGATCCCCCCCCCCCCCCCAAACCCAGGCTGAAATGGAAATCACGTTCAGCGAAAAGTAAACGGATACCCTTTTTTTCCACAGGCTCCACTGGTCTTCCACTGCAATCTTCTTTTTTAACGCAGACTTTGTTTATCTACACCCTCTTCCCTTCTCGCTCCATCTGCCAGAAGGAATCTAGTCAAAGTTTGCACCTCACTCTGCATGTGACACGGACTATTTCATCATGGATGTTTACCTTGCCGCTGGTATTCCGGCGGTATGGCTCCTGCCGGACCCTAGGTGGTACGGGGAGACGGCTGGGCTGAGAGATGAGCGCCTTAACAAGGGGTGAAGAAGAGGGCTAAGAGTGGGTGTTCCTTCTGTCAGGGTCAGGGTTTGTCAGTGTTTGTCAGCACAGGGGCTGAGATGGGAGTCATTAAGGAGTCATTAGGCTATGGCTAGGCGCGGCTATGTGCCTCCACCAACCCCTTTTCTGTGGGCCACGCTAATCAAAGGTGGCAGGGAGGTTCTTGGTACCCCTGCTTCTGTTATCGCCTCCACTGCTTAGCTGATTAAGAGGGAGGATTAAGGGGCTGACGACTGTTTTAGCTGAAATGGGGAGGAGAGGCAAAAAGAGATCAGTGCCAAACTCAAATGTATTAGCACCGTTCTAATGCGCCCACTGAAGACTACTCACAAAATGGGCTCTCAGACAAAATGTCAGTATGCACGTAAAAATGCACTGCAACCTTTCACAGGTGGACTTAGTTTGACCTGCTCCAAACTTTTTGAGCGCACTTGTCCAAGCGTTCAGCATTGCACCACTTGTTGCGTAGCGGGCAGTTCTCCGACAGAGTGATTGACTGCAAAAATCACAAACGCAAGTGTCTGATCCATGATTGATGATCGCTAAATGTTCCAGCTCAGTGGCAGTGTGTATTCAATCATGACATCATGAGACCAGGAAGGCACCGAACAGAAAAGAGCAAGTGACAAGTTATTGAGACGTCGGCATTTGCTGCAGTACAGCCATCAGTGTTTGTCAGCTGTTGTTTCAATAGACTGGATGAGATGAATAACTTACCACTGCATGAGGTAGAAGGGTTGAGTTACCACTGCATGCATAAATGCCCTACTTTCATGTTGCGATATCGCTGTAGCATTCATTTTGTACATTCTCTCCAAATGTTCCCCCCTAAAGACGAATATTCCGGACTTTCTGCCAGTAGTTTAAGGAGGAGTGCCATATACATAGGGATGTACTCCCACGCCTCCCACTGTGTCGAGAGCGAGGCGCAGAGCCGGCTGATGCCGCAGCAGCTCTAACAGCATGTCCAACCCGCTGCGCCTTAATGACCCACAGACTCTCCACGGCCCAGTGGTTTAGAACCGCTCTACAGCAGCTCGCTTAGCCATGAATCATGAGAGATGGACGGCAGGCATCAGCCAATGGGCCATGACCAGAACTGGGGAACAAGGACTTGTGTGTGTGTGTGTGTGTGTGTGTGTGTGTGTGTGTGTGTGTGTGTGTGTGTGTGTGTGTGTGTGTGTGTGTTGACATGTCGTAACCACACTAACATAAATCCGCCTCATTGGAGGGACGATTGTGGGAACCGACAATATCAGTTTTTAGGCTGAGGTGCGGTTCTGACGTATTCAGCCGCGAACAAACGCGAGTGACGCGTCGCCGGAAAAGTGACGCAAAGGCAATGTGACATCGCAGGAGTGGTATTCGATTGTTCCATCGCATTCATATTAGGGCTGCGACTGATGAAAAATGTCATTACTGTTTAATCTGCTGTTTGTTTTCGCCGCCAATTGATTATTCCATAAAGTGTCGGCTGAATTTGCAAAGTGCTCCTGTTAAATTGCTCCCTGTCCACACGACAGATTAAAACCGAGAGACTCTTCATTCATTCTTTTAAGTGGCGACAAAGCGAAACAACGCAGTGCAACCTCACAAATGGCAGAGCTGAAACAAGCAAAGCATATTTGGAAGTTTGCCCCCCCCCCAAAAAAAATGACAACCACTAATTGTCAACCTGGGCGATGGTGAATTACCAATTTTATCCAACAACGTCTCAGCGTGTCAGTGGTTAGAGCACATATATGCGTGTGTGTGAGGACGCCCGACGGTCTGTGGATGTGATTTGTGCTCGTCGGGGGGGTGCTGTGTAATGGCCTGTGCACCGGGTGACCGTGCCCTGTGACGTACCATTGAGCGGCGACGTGGAGCCCCGTGTGCATGTGCGAGGATCATAAGGTCCGCGCGTACGCATGCACGTGTCTTCCGTTAGCGAGCGCTTGTGCGCGCATTTGCCGCATTTTGGGCGGGGGGGGGGGGTGACGCAGCTCAGTGTCTCCCCCCGGCGGCGGAGCGTTCGGAAGGCTGTCAGAGAGATGAATGACTGCCGTTATATCGACTCCTGCTCTCTGCCTCTCCTCCTCCTCTTCCTCCTCCTCTTCCTCCTCCTCCCTTCTCAGTACCCCCACGTTTCGTCTCTCCGCCGCCACTTCCTCCCATGACTCTCCTCTACCTCGCCTCTCTTCGTCTCAGCTCTCTACCCCTCCCCCTTTCCCTGTTTGTCTTTGCCCGTTTTACCAAATCCCCACCGCGTCACTTTGGGAGCGGCCTTTCCGAGGAGCTCACGCCGGCCACGTTGAAAGGCCTATTTGCTGTCAGGGGCTTGGTTTTCGGATTGATTTTGCACGGCTCTAAAGGCTGCTCGGACTCCTATTTACTGATTAAAGCGTCGATACCCGAGCATCCCGAGCCCTGCTGCTAATAGTACTCTAACAAGACCATCATCAAAACGCTGCAGTGCCTCGTTGCCGGTTGCAAGCGCTCACCGTGGGGAAGTTGGGCAATTTGTCTTGAATATTACACGTTGTCCGTCTCGGCCTCCCCGGCCGCTCCAATCAAGGGCAATACAGAGGGACAGATTACATCGCAAATAAACACTGACACGGTCGCCAGAGACTCTCTCGCCACTCCGGCAACGGCATCGCGGGTTACAGATGACAGTAGACAGACATATCGTGCTCATCAGAGGGCGGGGCCTCTCTGGGATTTCCGCCGCAACCACAGGACAGGCGAGCGCACCATGGAGCTTTTAATCATTAGGAAAATCAAACGTCTGATCGTCAATCTCGGGAGGGGGGGACTGGGTGTCACGCGGCGAAGAGGGATGAAGAAGAAACGCACCAGCTCATTGTCCCCAGATAGCGGCTGACGATAAGGGATGGAGCCCGATTAAAGCCGTCAGCGTCGCCCCGCGTGGCTTTGATTGAAATGAATTGCGGCGAGGCGAAGCCAGCTGAAACAAGGCCATGTCCGCTTCCTGCCGGCGTTCCGATGAGGTCCCGGCGTGGTTCTTCGTTTGAGCCGAGCGCCATTCCAAATGTTCCAAGGAGGCTTGTTAACATTTTGGCTTTTGCCCGCCTGATTAATTCACTATGTGATCTCATAAGGAGTAATCCATTACTGATTATTATAAGGCAATGGGGCAAAGTGGCAAAAGACATTAGAATCCCAACTAGGAGCAGGCCTCGCGACTAAACCTGGCACTGCCTCGTCCTCCTTCCCCTCCGACCTCAGCGCAGCCTTGCCTTCATCTACGCCGGCCAGATAGCCATTTAAAGCTCTGGAACTGCATCCCGTTCCCAGTCCGATCGATAGTTGAGCTGTCAGCAAGACGAATGGAGCCTTAAGGAAGTCCATTTTAATGAAGGAGAAGGAGAAACAGCATGGGAAAGAGAGGTATTTGGGGGGGGGAAAGGAGGATTGCGAGGAGGAAGGAAAGGGGAGCGCAGCAGGTTGTGACAAAGAGAGGGAAGGAAAATGGGAAGAGAAGAGGAAAGAGAGAGGGGGCAAAGTGTGTATGTGTTTATTGGACGTGGGGAATTGCATGCGTGCGCCGCGTCGCCTCCGTCCCCGGCGACGACGAGGGGCTGTGCGATTTAGCTACAGTAAGAGCTATTTCTAGCGCGGCGGTGTGAAATGACACCTTAGCCACAGTGACTGGCGCTGCGCGAAAAACCCACATTAGCCAACCGAGGGGGGATTTCATCTGGCCCCACGCCACCGGCACCACCGGTACCACATCGGGGCCTCTGGCTCGTGAATCATGTCAGCGGCCCCGCAGTGAAGAGATAGTGTTGTGACGAGGGAGGAAGGGAGGGCAGCCAAGGCAGCGCAACTCCCCGCACAACTGCCCTCAGCCGCAGCCGCTCTGCTCTGGCTGCCGTCAAAAGCCCCCCGCGTGCATTTGCATTTTCGAAGTTGGTTAATTCTGTTGATGCCGTACTTTTTTTTCTTTCTTGTTTTGTTTTGTTTTCAGCCCGTTTAATTGGCTGTCTGAGCTGCCAAGCCTTTTTCTTTTCTTTTTTGCCCTACGCCAATATGCAGGAAAGACTGCATGCTAATTGGTGATTAGGAGCCGAGGTCAGAGGTGGACAGCGGCAGTCTCCTCTGGGCAACGGCTGAGTCGAACCCACTTCGGAACAATTACGTGAGCTGATTGGTCTGTGCAATTGCGGCAACAATTGCAGATTCTTTCACTTGAGCCAGAACACAGAGTCCAGTGGGCCAGAGCTTTAATTAGCGTGGCACTCGTTAGAATACCATAATATAACTGCATGTATCCCAAAAAAAATGCAGTTCAAACCATGCCTGGTGTAAAAAGCAGTTCTGGTGCCCTTTTACTTTAATTCCTGACTATGCTTGTGCTGCTTTAGCGGAGGTTAGCGTATAGCTGCGTCACCTTGTGATTGTGGTACCTAAAGTCAGATTACTTCACTATGATTCTTGGCTGTGAATAATATTCAACGCAAAACAACACAGAACTGGTCTATCGTGTGTTACTTCCATATAATATAAGATTCCCCTCTAAGATTGCCTCTAGCCCGTTCAAGAATAAAGGCAGAGAACTAAATATTCTCTGTTTTCAGTTTTGGCGTAATTAATTGTGTGAGGCTGCTTCACTATATTTGCATGGGGACAAAAAAGACAGAATAAAGAAAGCATCATATAGACATGTAGTAGGTAATCATTACCTGCTGACTTCAATATCTCACAAATTAGCCTTATCTTTGTGTCATGTATTAGAATTGCTTGCTTAACATTACTTCCTATTACCTCTTAAACCGGCCACATGTGTTAATAAATTGGCCTGGATTTAATATCTCTGGTTTTGCAGATTAGAGACTGCTGACCAACGGCTTTTCTTTCAACATGTGTTCGGGAGATATGTGATTCAGGTCAGCCATAGATGATCAGGGTCAGTCATTATCTATTGTAAGACTATTACAGTGAAGTCAACAATTACCTCTGAGTCTGCTATTCTTTTTCTCGTCTCCCTCCTTCAGTATTTTTCTGCTGTTCAACAGAATTCCTCCACCTTAGCTGGGTGCCGCTTTGTCCCTTCGCCTGTTCAGTAAAATAGATACATAAAAAAAAAAGACTTCCAAGAGGTTTGAGCTAAAAAATAAATGCCTGATCAGTTCAGCAAGTGAAGCTATCTGTGTTTGTCATTTCTTAAATTATTCTAAAAATCACTCCAAATTTACTTGCAACCGGTTAGAATTGAATGCCGACTTGTTGTTGTTTTTCCATGAAATATTGATATTGCAAAAGACAAAACAAAGAAGAAGAAAGGCCTGTATTGTGTTTTAATTCTCATGACGCACGTCGTTCTATTCCCCGCACCCCCGATCCTGTCACTGAAACAGAACGCCTTGTGAACAAATGGCACTCCTCCATCTGTGCTCCATCCCGCTCAGATCTCTAAAGAGCGAAGTCAAAAATAGGAACCAGATCAGCCCTCGCGACTCGCCCATCTGGAAAAATCCAGATGAGTTGTGTCCTCAGTGAGAAGGTGAAGCCCGGCGAAGCGAAGGAGTTTGGAACTAGTCGGAGTGCGTGTCCAGGGAATGGTTTCGGCATCGCCAGGGGAGGAGAAAGGTCTCCGGGGAGGGCAGGAGGTCAGCGCAGCTACAAGTGTTTGAAGTTTGCATTATATATTGCTGCAGCCCACACGGGGCTGTGGGAGACAGCATTTTTGCAGCATGAGGAAATGGCCTTCTACAAGACTCCCTGACATCACGCCAGAGTCGGGGATTATAGCGCCTTCCGCTCGCCGGGCTAAAGCCTCCTAACAACGCCTATACACTGAGATGTTTTCTAATTCTCTTTCTCGCCGTCTCGCGCTCGCGCCATCCTTAGCCTTTGTCCCGACTTACAGCAGTGTCAGCATTCCTGTCCCTGTGGCACCGTACCCAGACCTTTTCCTGCTCGCTCTTGGACGCGGGCCCCGTCTTTGTGCAGGGAGGTGGAATGTGTCTTTTTGGAAGGCGTGCAGAGAAAGCAATAAAATGGACACAAAATACGAGGCCCCGAGTGAGTGAAATGAAAGTATTCCATCTTCGGCAGGGACCGAGGCCCGCGGCTTCTCCTTATACTTGACCTTGCAGCGCGCATTAAATAACCGCGGAGACAGACCTGAACTGGCTACTCATCAACGTCAGGAAAAGGCTCTTAAAGTTGCTGCATTGTATAGAAAATTGGACCAAGTGAAATAAAAGTTGTAAAATATTCAATTGGTGGCTCAGAGGTAAAGACTGCTATGCTGTTTTATTGTGCAGACTCGGTTTTGAAAGGTTCCTCGCCAATGCGAGTGGTCACAGCTGTAGGCCTTTGATTAGCCAAGTATGATTACTATTGTTTATCTTGATAACTGTTACTGACTTAGCAAAGGGGCGTTAGCCTGTAAAGCCCAAACAACCAAATACTATAATTTTTGTGCAAAAAAACATTACCGGTCCATCATATCATTTGAAGCTCCTCTAGCGCATTATCTCATTGTATACTTAAATTACAAATGATAAATTCACATTAGCAAGTCATCTTTTCAAATTGAACACACACTGCTCTACTGGGCACAGCCATGCCTGCTTTTCTTTAATCAACATTTGGATTTGTTGTAAAGTGTTCAAGGCAACAGTGCAACTGTAAACAATAGTTCATCATCAGAAGTGAGTAATAATTGCAGTATGCAAACCAGTAGAGCAGGGGTGGGCAAACTAGGGCACATGGGCAAAATGTGGCCCCTTAAGCCTTTAAATCCGGCCTGCCAAACTTGAGGATATTCTATTAATGGTAAGTGATTCATAAAATAGCTGTATGTCATCCATTTCAGTGTTTTAAGAGTCATATCAATAAAGCGCTCAACAATTTGGGGCTTCAAAGACACTGATTTTGTTGTAATGCTTTGGTTCATTTTCAATTTTTATATTTCTTCCTCCTATGAGGTGGCTCACCAAAACACTCCATCCATCTGCTGCTGCTCCGGCCCCCCTCTGTCAAATTTTAAAAGGCATTGTGGCCCACCACTCTTGAAGTTTGCCCACCCCTGCTCTAGAGCCATTTTGAAACCACTTTCACTGTGAGCGTGTAAACAGGCCAACATGACTCACCTTGGCCCACAAAGGTTTGCGCTCACGCATGTGGCCACGAGAATAATTTGCCAGATGGCTGAAAGGAATCAAGGTAGCAAAGCAGAAAATCGCCCAACGGGATGACCACCAGTGCCATTCCATTAAGCGAGGAATTTAATCCCAATTTCTTGAGTGTTGCTGCTTAGTGATCAGCTTAGGTTGTGGTCAAAAACCCTTAGGTCTAATTGTAATCCGGACCTTCATCTATTCCCTCCCTTTAAACGTGACCAAACTCTGCGAAGTTTTGCCCTTGACGGTGTGAGACCTTCCCAGTTTTCCGCCGAAACTCCAACAAAAGAAAAAGAAGAAAAAAAAAAAACCTAGGCGTCCCAGTTGACTCTTACAGTGAGCTGGCTGCGAGACGTGCTCCTGCGAATGTGTGCGCGGGCACGTTTCTGACTTCATCACCATTCAGAGAGGCTTAGTGTGATTAGAGTAGCGTGATCCTCCGAAGAGTTAATGATGAGAGAAGCAGTGGCTCCGTGGAGGCCAATCACACAGCAGCCCCTGACAGCATGCTAAGGCTTATCTTGCTCCATGTATTTTGTGTACGTGTATGCGTGTGTGTGTGTGTGCGTGCGTGCGTGCGTGCGCCAGACTGGTTTCACTGCACGGGGTGGGGGTGGGAAGGGCGGTAGGGGGGTGGGGTGGGGTGGGGGGGGGGTACATATATGATGAGATTTCAGCTATTATTCCTCACGCCGTGGTGTTTGTCATCGCCCACCCTGAATGCCGTCGGAATGTGCCTGATTCCTTTGTCTGCCTCTGACATTTGGGGAGGTTTATGGAGGCACAAAGCAGAATTTATTATCATATAGCTTCATTATGATTGTGTCAGACAATTCAGCACATGAGAGACTCCGGAGTTCCTCCGGGTCTAGTTCAAGGCTCCGCGGCGTGCTGAAGATGGCCGTGGGCAGTCACCCCCCCTCCCCCCATTACCCCTCCCTCCCTGGCTCCTCCGCAAACTCCAGGGGAGCGACTGACAGTTTTAATGACACTGTCGGGGTTGCAGCGCGTCTCCGACTCATTTTACCGACGTGATTGAAGTTCGCCGTGGGTAGCTTTTCATCAGTGTTGAGCAGACAAAAGGGACCTTTTCGCCGTTGCCTTCGTGCGTGCGTTGCGTGCGTCGCGGTGCAGTGTGTTTGCACATGTACGCCTGCAGTCCTGACGAGATGCACGAGAGGGGGGAGAAGAAAAAAAAACAAACTCCCTTTCCGGTTATTATCCCGGCTGTGTTGGAATCTTATGTTCCTGGAGATGATGAGTTTTGTATGCGCTCGTCTCAAGTGAGCTCTCCCTCTGTTTATTACGTGCCATATATATACACACACGCGCTGTTTGCTGTGCTAGCAGGCGGACGCTTGGCGATTTGTGAGCATTAATTGCGTCTCTGGGTCAGTGTGCCATTAAACTGGGTTTCAGCGCATGGAACGACGTCTTGGTGGGGAACTTTAATTATAAACAGGCACCATGGACCGTTTTAAAAGCCTTACCGGGGAGATGAAAAAAAATCAGTGGAAGAGCCTGAGTAGCAATGGGCAACAGTTGGTAAGATAACTTGCAAATTAATATGTAATAAGGAAGGCAGAGTCCAGGTACTTTGCGGCAAAAATTAATTTGTTTTACTAAGAAAGTCTTTTTGTGGCACAGGAACAAAAATAATATAAACCTTAGAACAAAAAAAACCCGCCTCAGAAGTGCCATGTATACTCGCTGATTGCTGCATGACAGGTTAAAGAGAAAAAAAGTTGCCCGAGCAACGTTTCGACCCGACGGGTTCTTCTTCTAGCTTTGGCAACAAGCACAGAAAAATGATCTTATCAGCATGCAATCAAAAAAGAAAAGCAAAGTTGCACACTGCAAACTGTACCACAACTGGTGATTCTGACGATACTTCTCGCAGAAGCATGGCGAACGGAGTAGCAATGGGTAACAGTTGATAAGACAACTTGCTTATTAATGTTTGATAAGTTCTGCCACAAGGTTAGGGTTAGCGTTAGCATTCCCTAGTGTCCCCTGCATAGCTGTGTGCACTGCTCATTGTGCTCCTTCTTGGCTCTCGCGAGTGAGTCCACCTCGGCTCAGGCCTGAGCCATTCATGGCTGCACATGTGGGATGAGTCATGTAATAGTTGTTGCTGTTGGCTCAGCTGTAACTTCAGACCCCCCCCCCCCCCCCTCCCACCACCACCCCCACCCCTCCCTGCCTTCCCCTTCCCGTTTCGCATGTTTCCCTTCTTCTCAGGTCCTCCACGCAAGCCTGCGCGCCTTTTGCAACGCAGCAGTCGGAGACACTGTGAAGTTCCACCTCCTTGTACTTAACAGCAATGCAGAAGTGGGCTTTGATTGTTTCTGAAGAGGCCAGTTCAGCAAAGAGCTGAAATCCAGTTTGTTTGAATCCACAACGCTGTATTTTTTTCTCCCCCCTCTGCCATTCTGCCGCCTGGCTCGCGCAGGCTTTTTCAATTGCCTCGCTCGCGTGTCGTGCTTTTTCGAAGACGCCAGGCTCTGCTGCTCTTGCTCAGCATGCTAAGTTTCTCTCACCTTGAGCGCCGTCTTTCAGCTTGTCCTCGCTGGGGAGAGTTTAGTAGAGCCAAATATTCTTCCTGCGCCGGCAAATCCCTCTCTGTACGTTGCGTGACTTGAAGACAAGAGGCCTTGCAGGGAAGCCGGGCCTTCAAATTCCAGTACAGGCTCTGCAGAGTGTTTGGTAAACACATCCCCGCATTGCTCTCCATCTCTTCGCAGCACTGCCCCCTGATTTATGGAACACTGCTCTCCCTCTAGCTGTCTTCTGGATCTGTTGCTCCCTTTTCCCCCTGTTGGCCTTTACCGAGATTGCAGGCTGTCTTTTATATGCAGTCACGGGGCTGTTTGGAGACACACGCAGGCTGAATCTCAAATGGCTTGGCTGAGATGCCAACTTCATTTGTGGCTGAAGGACTATAACCAAACCCAATCACCCCTCTGCTATGTCTTCTATTTTGCCAGAGGTGAGAGATACAATCAGGGCCCCTGCCAGCAGCCATTTACCCTCCCTGTCAGTCAGAATCCCGCAGCAGGCACTCACAGCTGGAGGCGTCGCTGGCAGGTGGCCCCGCCATCCCTGAGAAAACAAGACTTAAAAGCAGCAATTATATTCCAAAAGTCGCATCCCGCCATTCCCATCCTCGGTGCCTTGATCTCTCGTCTGCCACCGCTTCTGTCTTCCTGTCCATTTGAATATTGGTAGACTCCCGTGACCTTTCCGAGTTCTGTCATCGCAACCACGCGCACACACATTTCGCGTCGCGGCAACCACCGGCGAGGACGGTGCGGCTCGTGTGGGACAGGGAAATGGAAGATTCCCGGGATTTGGTTTCCATCATGCGGCTCCGACGAAGCTTTTACCATCCCTGCCGTTTCAAATCCCCGTCACAATGGGAGGTAGTCCGCGCGCACGTCGGGTTTTGTGTATTGGTGCATAATGTATTCATGGATGTAATAATACAGCCCAGTAGTAAGATTCTCTGGTTAGCCTTTATCGGTCAGAGCAGCTCTGTCTGCCTGGGGGCTAAACTGGAGGATCCACTGGTGCTGAAAGCGCTGGTTTAGCCTCATGTCGCTCCGACCAAAACACGCTCCGCGGTGCGGTGAGGTGCAGAGGTGCTTCGCGGAGGGAAGACTGGCCCCCCGCCCGTCTTTGGATTCCACTGAGTGCTGGTGTGAATGCTGCGCTCCACGTGCTGGCCAGGACTGCCACAGTAACCGGCCCTCACCAGGCTTGTAATTACATTTGGGGAAGAAAAGCACAGAGGGAGGAAGGGATTTAAATAGTTGGTGCGCCGGACTTGAGGTGGCGCAGGGGGTGTCTCGCTCTATCAGCTGCATGTCATTGCAGATTTAGTCACTCAGCCTGCACCTCGGAGGGCGGCGAGAGTCGCTGTTAGCCATTGAGTTGGCTCTTTAACTAGAAGGCAGCCGGTGTTTTTATATATTTACATGGTTGTCGTAAACTTTACTGAGCATGCAAGAGTTAAATCTACATGTCTAAAGTGTAGATTCCATCACCTCATACTTTAACTAGTGCTCCTCCTCTGGTTGGAATCTCTGCCAGCAGTGGACAACATGCAGACAGCTTCTATATTTGCACTTGTTCGCCCCTTTGTCACGGCCTGCAACCAAAAGTAACCCAAGCCCTAAAAAACTTTCACTATCTATGGATTAAACCAGATGGACTGAGCAGACACAATGTAGTGACATACCTAGAACAACACACCTAAACCTATCCCTTGTTCAGGCCAAAGCTCATCTTGTGAGAAAAAAATCAATGCATTTGAGCTCATTTTCTTTTTCCAAACCTAAAAACAAATTTACATAACCACAGTTTGATTGACTATTGATTGGAATTTTTTTTTTATTATTATTATTTTTTTTCAATAATAGAAAATAATACAGATAGGCTTATCAAAGCTGTGGGATACATCCAGCTGAATCATCTGAGTTTTTTTGCAATCATTTTTTATCTCTGCAACAAAGCAATAAAACGCAGCAGAAACAAGCACTGCACCGATGATGTGATTTTCAAAGGGGGGGGGGGGGACGCTAAGAGTCCGGACATTTGGTTCTTACTCTTCATTGCTGTCAATGTACCAGGCTGCTCCAGACAGCAGCTTCAGTCATCTCATATTGATCTGAGACTTCAGACCTTAACTCGTGTTCTCCTTTTATTTATTTTTTTTATCTGTTGTCTGCTCCGCTTCTCCATTCTGAAAACGCTTCGACTGGTCCAGTACGTCAGGTCTGATTTGTCTGGCTGTTTGGCCTGACAGTGACGGGAACTCCCCAATCGCTCTGCTGCAGAACGAGCTTGGCGTCTCGGCATTGACTGCTGTCATTGACTGTCCTGCTGAATGCTGTGAGTTGGGACCTGCAGGTTACGCTAAATTTGGCACACGGAACCAGGAAGCTGTATAACGGCAGGGCATTGAGCTTTCAGCATAAAACAATATCAGATGTTATAGTTCTGTGTTCATTATTTGACCATCCCAATGATGCTGTGGTCATTGCTGCACATTGTTGACTTGGGCATGGGTATGTTCCCTTTAGCGCTTGTTGCTAACTGGAAACTGCATATACAAGGTCTGGGTTTCATTGAAGATGGCAATACTGTTTTGGTTGCTATGGTAACTAAAAACCCTAAAGCGCATGTTTGGGATTATGAATCTCTTTATTGATGCTGTTATGCTCTCTCAAATTCTGTTCTAAACCTACATCAGTTCTTGTCAGTCAGCACTCGGGAGACCAGGTAGAGTTTATGGTGTTTAGCCTCTTTTGAAGCCGCAGTATGCCACACTGGGAGTAGACTTAAGTGAAAGATATACAGTAGAAGGTTAGTATGCTGATGCTAGCGCCGGTGCCCTTTCAGCACCAATTTTGTTGCGGTGCAGTGAAGAGGAGGGTGACGAAACTAGTCAAACTTTTATCCCTTTCTCTTGAAAAAAGAACAATGCTCCTTTGACCAAGTTAGATTAGATTATTCAACTTTTAATGCCCGTCGGAAGGAAGAGAAATAAGTCAGTTGAGTCAATACACTTGGCGGTGTAGCTGCTTCCAAGCAAGACTAATGTGTTTTTTTTTAAAAAAAGGGGGGATTGTCCCTCTTCCCCAACACCGACGTGCCGCTTTCTTTTCCCCAGCTCCAGGCCATGCAAAGTGGCAAACCTTTATGTTTACCTCCCACCCTTCTGCAATGTCTTTCAAACGCCGCTGTGATTTCCCCCCTCTGTCACCACAAGGTCTCTGAAGAATTGATTTCCTTCACCAGCAGGCATCACACGGCTTCGTCCGTGGAGACTTGACTTCAGTGCAGAAATAAACAGCGGCCCCGCGCAGCCCTCCGAGGCTTTGCTCCGACTTAGAGTACATTAGGATTCATTCACGGCGCCTCGCTTTTCCCGGCGTGCCACCGCTTCAATTTCCTCCTTAACCAGACTTTAGATTCATGCGTTTGTGTCAGAAGTCAGGGGGGCTGTTTTCCATTCCGGCAACTCTGACATCCTGCCACGGGGGACCATGACAGGCGCTGTGGCCACTTGGCAAAGCGGAGCCAGCCTCCACTGTGTCATACCGCCGCTCCTTTTCCCCACTTTGCATTTGGTTATTTTCATGAACCTTGTTTTGTCTAGTGTCAGGGAGGGTGCTTGAAATAGCAACCCCCCCCTCCACCCCACCCACCCTCTCCACAATGCCACTGACAATTTTTCTACCAACACCGAGGGAAAACGTCAGATCCAATTTTGTCCGGCGCCTATAGTGTCTCTGCCACTTGATTGCCTGCCTTGCTCGCGTGCAGCTGTCAAAAGGCATTGCCTCAAACAATACATGTAACACGCCACGGTGTAAATGTGAGTCCAAAGTGTGCATCACTTGTTATTCTGTTTAAGAAAGGGAATAGCGAGCGACGCCAAGTGTACAATCATTTTAGAGGATATACAAGATGTTTTTTCACTGCTTGCAGTTCAGCTTCCCTCTCCGTCTCTGGCACAGGGTGTGTATCGGCCGGGGGAAAAGAACCGTGCCACGCTTTGTGCACGTGACAGACTGACCGACAGCCGTCGCCGGCTGGCTGTCACGAGTGCCCTTAGCCGCAGCCCGACCTTTGGTGACAATCAATCCTTTATGAACGTGTCCTGTGAAAGCTTAAAAGAATTATCTGGCTGTCGGGAAGCTCTGCCGTCATTTATCAACATGCCGGAGGTCACGGAGGTTGCGGGGAAACAAGTGGCTCCACTCGAGCGTCCTCGGCCTTAATTGATTACCGTAGATCGGCCCACGGTGATTGATCCCAGCTCCGATATTTGAGCTTTTTTGATTTAGAAAAACAAGAAACGGATCGTTTCCGTGGGTAGCAAAAGCAAAGGATGCCCGAGTTCTGTCCCCGCCCTCCTTTTTTCCCCATTTATCCCAAATGTTTGATGCGGGCCTGTTGCGCCTCGCTGTCTGTGTAAACGTCACAGAGGCGTAATGGAAGGTCAGAGTTGTTCCGCCTGGAAGACAGAAGTGAATTCAAGAGCGGCGCCGCATCAACGTCTGTATGAATGGAGTGGGCCGCCGAGGCGTGACGGCTAGACGGGCCAATGACGCGTTATCAACATGTTACATGCGAGAGCCGCGCAACTGAGAGGTTCAAGAGCAGCTGACAGCATCCAACGCGGGGCAAGGAGGAAAGTAAAAATAGTGAGAAGGACTGTATATTTTTTCTAGGAAAATGAGAGGGTGAGGAGCTGCGGTTACCCGGAGAGATGGATCGGCACCTTGAGAAAGTAAATAAACGTTATTGTCGTGTCATTTCGGTCTCTATTTCTTTCTTCTTTTTTTTTTTTTTAGCAGAAACGTACTGCCTGTCGCCTGCTTGACTCTGAGGCTGCTGTATTATTCATCGAGCCTTCTTTAACAGCGCAACACCGGCTTCCCACTTCAAACAAACATAATAAATTTATGCTGCGGCACCGTGTTATGACATTCCTGCTTTGATTTGTGTTACGAAATAAAGGTGGCGTCAGACCGGGTCTTGCCGAGATGAGGCGGCGGCGTCGGTAACAAGGCCCAGTGATGTGACATTCTGGAAACAATGAGGTTAATTGGAGTTCCGTTTTTATTTATCAAAAGTAGGCACCCATTCTTGAAATTCAGTGGGTTTTTTTTTTTTTTTTTTATGAATGCATTATTATATATTATTAAATTATTATATATTATGCATCTGCCTGATTTAGAGCAAAAAGGTTTTTATATGAGAGTGAGAGAGATAGAGAGAGAGAGAGAGGCAGTCATTTGGCTCATCTAATGGGGGCTCCCACAGGATCCATATCGGTGTGCAAACGCTGAGCCAGGCAAGAGAATGGAATTTGCACACATAGAACCCAGCTGATCGTACCGGCTCGCATCCGCAGCGCAAACCCCTGCTCGCTCAACCAGCGCCTGGGCAGAAAAAGCACAAGCATTTTCCGCACGGGCATGCTTTTTTTCATGTGTCACCAACAAGCAACGCCCCCCCCCCCACCCTCCTTCAGAAAGCCCCCTTTAAAAACTTCTTTGAGACCCTCTCTCCGACTGGCGCTTCCGAGTTTATCACCGCCGAGGTGTTTCCTTTCTTGTCGGAAAGCTTCGCTGCAGGTGAATTCAGATCTGAGGATGTCCTCGCCCCGGGGACGTCTTCGCCATTCTCTTCTCTCGCTCTTCAAACGGCATCTTTCTGGTAGCCTTTTATCTGCCCTTCCTTCTCCTCCCCACCCTGCTTTCCTCAATGCCTGCTCCCACTAGCGTGCGTTTTTTTTTTGTTTTTTTTTTCCCAGCTTCCTTTTTTTCCCCCTGCCTGCCAGCCCGCTCCTGTAGCTGCCTGAGAGAGAGCCAGCTAGCTTGTTAAAAGGAACACTGGTGCATGGTCCTCACCTTCTCCCTGCACCCTCTTTTAATTAGACAGTTGTGGTGTGTGTGTGTGTGTGTGTGTGTGTGTGTGTGTGTGTGTGTGTGTGTGTGTGTGTGCGTGTGTGTGCGTGTGTGTGCGCCTGTGGAGCAACCGAAAGAGGCAGTGATAGAATATATTGATGTTGTTTTTGCGCGCAGCGTATCCACTCACTGTATCATCTTCTAATACAATCTGTATCCCAGTCTTTGGTCGTTATCCTGGAGTTAAATCCTGGCATTTCAAAGCCTGGCGCTGCTCCGTGCGCACGGCTGACATTTGGACGTTCCGAAGAGTTTTGACATTTCACCAGGGTTAAAACGTTTTGAAAATCATTCAATTAGCTGAAGGTAATTTGGATGCTAAAAGCGATTAAGACATTTTGTCATCATGAAAGCAACAATATTGACAAGGGTTGACGTTTATGTTAAAAATCAAGTCAATTACAATAAAGACAAATACTCATTTATTGGCTGTGATTTGTTGAAAAGTTATTTTGATTGATAATTGAAACATTTTAAATCACATGCTTATGAATGATTCACTAGTCTCATAGCTCCATATAGTCTATACAGTAACTGCTACATAGTATAGGCAGATTCCACCCCCCTCTAGTCTCCCCACATCTGTGAAGCCGCAGCAAAACGCAGAGCTGTTCTCGCCCCAGTCGTAATAGAATCAGATGTGCTCACCATTGGGCTCGCTCACATCGGGAGAGTGACGCCTCCCCTCCCTTCAAATAATTCCATTACCAGCACTTAAGTGGCTGAGCCTGCTGTTCTGCGGGACACGCTGTTTGGACAGAGGGCAAACCGTCGGCTCTCTTAACACCTCGCGCCACCCAGGACTGCGCCTCTGACTCATCCCTCAGAAATACACAAAATCTTTCAGCTCTCCGCTGATCTAAACATTGGATCTTTGTGCCGCTGCCATTGCCATCAGTTATTTTCGCGTTATTATTTCAACAGCCGTTGTGCTCGCTGGGATGTGCGAGGTCGTGCCACAGGTGGGCATGTTGAGGACTGAAATTGGAAATATGTCAAGCTGAGGTTTTTCGCCCCCAGTGTTTGTTTTTAAAGAAGATATTATTGTCAGTGGGAACAAATCAGTGTTTTTTAGAGGTTAGCACTGTCGTATTCCTTGTCAAGAAGGTTGCGGGTTCGATTCCCCTTCTGTTTGGAGTTTGCGTGTTCCCATCCTGATGCCTGGGTGGGATCCCTTCACATACCTCGGCTCACTCCAACGTCCTGTAGGCATCTACACAGGCTAAACAATTAAATGAATAAACTGGCGACTTTCATCCGGGATGTAACTCCACCTTTGCTCCAAGGCAGCTGAGATATAAAGGCTCCAGCAAGCTTATAACCCTGAATACGAGGGAACAAACACCCAGCAAGCGGCAGGTAGCCAGGCATTGAGATGATGTTGCTCCCATGCTAATGGAGTCAGTGCATTGGAGGATGTCACTGTGAGGAACGCCATCCTGCCAGGTGATGCCAAGGATGCGCTGGAGACACCTGATGGTCAATGTTCTCAGGTGGCTATTTTCAAAACACACTGGAGTGCAGCCGACCAAAGTCGGAAGATGAGGAGGCGAATTATCGTCAGTGGATCTGAAGTTTCCGCACTGGAGCGCCTGCGGTTCGTATCACTGCCGTAGCAGGTCTTCATCTGGCCGTGTTTATCTTTTTGACAAGTGGGCTCGTCTCACATATGCAGCCAGTTTGTGATGATCGCCATATCAGAGCTCATAGGTCCCAAGGCAGGCGAGGCTTTTGATTTATGCTCGGCCGTGTGATGAGGCATGACCGCGCACCTCGACACACCAGCAAGCCGAGCTGCTCTGGATGCGAAATCCAGCACGCCAGGTGCTCCGACTCCAGCGCCGCTCCGTGACATAAGGGCCTAATTACGGGAAGCGCAACACATTACATCCAGCCCGCGCTGTGAAAACAGCCTTTTCTCTAATGTGCAGCATGATGCGAAAATGCGGAATGAAGGGCACCGGCAGGGGACCCTTCACCACCGTCCTCGACTGAAAAAGAAGAACTGCCTTTTCGTTGTGGAAGCCGTGCAGTTGTAATTGACGCATCATCCCAGAGCTCTGTCTCTTCTCTCATCAGAACTAGTTTACCTTTCATTAGGAGACCCTCGGTGCCAAATGTGTTTGCTGATAAGAAGCCAGCGATTTATAAACTGTTTATAAAGCTTGGCGCTAGGATTAATCAAATCAGCACACATCCGGAGAAGCGCTGGACTCTGTGAACACAATCAGATCTGATTCTGTGGACGGACTGAGGGACGTCGGGGGGGTTGGGCAGAATAAGAGCAGGGAGGAGGGGATGATGAGTGGGGGGAAAGGGGATGGATTCAAATTAGGATGGAGTCGATTTGGCAAGATTTTGTATTGCGGGCAATTATTCCGCTCCCACGTGGAACGTTCGTTTGCGAGACTGGTGAGGAGTCGCTGCGAACAAGGCTGGGCGAGCGAGGCAGGCAGAAGTGGGAGAGGGACTCGGTCCCAGTGTCTGTTCCCAAGCCGAGCACAGTGCATCCTCTGTGACTGCGAAGGCTGACTCCTCATTATCTGCCCATCTTGGCTTCCATCTGAGGAGAAAATGCAGTGTTTGCAGGCTCACTTTAGAGGGGCCAGAAATCACAGGGGCAACTCCTCCCAACTGGAAAGGAAGACCGAGCCTGCTCCGTCGCTCCCAGTGCGCCCGGCTGGACACACAGATGAGGTCCCCCCCCTTTTTTTTTTGTGCTCAGAAAAGTGGAAGTTGGAGTCTGAAAGATGGAGCAGAGCTTCAAAAGGCGTATGTAATTGAGCAGACCTAGATAGGCTATCTGGGAACATGAAACAGCAACAGTTGTGACGGAGGGTAATTGCCTCCCTGGGCCTGTATAATGCCTTGTCGAGTCTTTAAACTTGAGCAAACTGCTGGAAGTCCTTATGTCAGCAGGTAATTGGTTCCAGGCAACAGCAGATATGTGGAATGTGGGAAAGATAGGTATGCGGTGTGTATATGTGTGTTCAGAAAAATGAACGTATGGAAGATTTAATAATCAAAAAACAAAACAAAACCGCCCTCACAAACGTCGTCCACAGGGTTCTGTTGTATTGATTTTTTTTCCCCCCATAACAGAGGTCTTTGCTGTTCAATTATTCACAAGGTTCAATATTTTCATTATGTGGTGTTAGTAAAGGAAAAACATCCTCCGCTGCCTTGAGGCATGTTTCCTTTGAATTGCTGTAATAAGAAAACAGTCATGTCGATTTTTTTTTTTTTGTTAAAGTCAAATCAGTGGCAATCAACCCACTCAAACGTTAGCGCTGAGTGACATATATTAGCTGCCCTGCGACACATTGTCTTTGCAGTAATCTAATAAACGGCTTTTATGCTCTAGTACAAATTAAAGGGTCCAACATAATGCAAAATGTACTTTTTACCAATGTCTTCTTATAACAATAGCCTGCAAGTGAGCTCTGCAGAGAAGAGAAAAAACATCCTTGTTGTAGCATCATCAGTCTACATACCCTCATTCACTTTTCATAATAAACTAAGACTAAACATTGATGTGGGAGGCTGGAAACAGAGGGTTAAATACATGCCACGCTGCTTTCTGGGGGTGTGCAGAGCCCTTTCGGCCTTGAACTGCGTGTGGCTGCTGCACCTGCGTCCTGGAAAAATAACGATCCCAAAATAAACACAACTTCCTCGAGTCGCTGACATAATGACGGCGGCGTTTCCACGACGGCGCTTGTCTTTCTTCAGCAGGCTTTTTGACGACCGACTTGTCTTGCTCCTCGACGTCAGACAGTCGTTTCAGTCGCTGGATGTAAAGCCCCCTTTTCCTGGCTGAGGGACGCGGGCCCTCAGGAAGGAGATACTTTTATTAGCCGCCCCTGCGTTATTAAGTGAACATCTGTTTGCTCAAAGACGGCTGACCCCAATTCCCAGCTGTTTACCCTCGATGTAAACAGTTAATAAGCCCCTCAGTTTAGTGTTCCGCCTCCCAGGCCAAGACTGTACATTATGAAACGCCGGCGTTTAAACCTCTCGGTTTGCAGCTGTGGCCGGCATTCGCTGGATATTTTTTTGTTTTTTTTTATTGTCACAGGTGGACGCTGCTTGAGAAAACTGCCGATTCGCCGACTGTTTCGCCGTGCGCCCAGCGTTGCTCTCTTTTGTTTTCCAGCTGGACAGCTCTTGCTAGCAGTCAGTCAGTCAGTCAGGCAGCCAGTCGCCGCCGCCTCCCACCCCCCACCTTCCCACCGCCGCTCTCCCGCTGACTCCATGCGAAGCTTTCAACCCCCTCCGATTAGCCGCGTCTTTGTTGCATTGATGGTGGCGCGCCATGAAGCTTGATTGCGCTGGGCAAACTGAGGGCTTTAAAACAAGCCTGCCGCTGTGCCGATCTGCATCACACTCTACCCCCCTTGTTAGCAGCAGAGAGGAAATCAAATCGGGTTGTGTTTGTTGTTGGTCTCGGAGCGGTGAGCCTCCTAAGAGAGTTGATAAAAAAATGTTGTTGCGGTTGCTGTTGTTGTTTTCTAATATTTTTCTCCCTCACCTCCTACAATATCCTCCCGGCTAAAGAGACGTTTAAGAGGGAATTCTGCCATGAAAAGGCAACAAAATGACTCACTGTTGATGGAATGTGGGTATAATTAACAGGGCCGTTTGAGATGTCTTTTAATGTGCCTTAAGTTTTATCACCTTGCTCTTTTCTCACCCGCTGTTCTGCCTTTCTCTTTATCCATAGGCTGCCTCCATGGCGCTGAGCAGCCTTGGCCATGTATACACAGCCATAGGGGACTATCCAAACGCACTCGCAAGCCACAAGCAGTGCGTCCTGCTGGCCAAGCAGTCCAAGGATCAACTGTCCGAGGCTCGGGAGCTGGGAAACATGGGGGCCGTGTACATCGCCATGGGGGACTTCGAGAACGCCGTCCAGTGCCACGAACAGCACCTGGGCATCGCCAAGGCCCTGGAGAACAAGCGGGAGGAGGCTCGGGCCTACAGCAACCTGGGCAGCGCCTACCACTACCACCGCAACTTCGACAAGGCCATGTCCTACCACACCCACGTGCTGGAGCTCGCCCAGGAGCTGGAGGAAAAGTCCATCGAGATGAGGGCCTACGCCGGCCTGGGCCACGCCGCTCGCTGCATGCAGGACCTGGAGAGGGCCAAGCAGTACCACGAGCAGCAGCTGTCCATAGCGGAGGGTCTGAAGGACAGGGCGGCAGAGGGACGGGCCTCCTCCAATCTGGGTGAGTAGGCAAACAATGCATTTGAAGACGTTTTCGTAGGAGGATAACGGAATGAACACAAGAGTCTTGGGTATCGGCGCACGTCCTGTGGCACACTGCTGCATTTCATCACGAGAGTGGCTCGTCTTTGTCCTCTGTTTTAGCAATAATGCTCAAGATAGTCTGCAGCGAGGCGGCGAGCCTGCGTGCGTGCGTGCGCGCGCTAATGAGCAACATCGATCACTGGAAGGAACCTCCGTGGTTCCATTTTTGAGCATCTGTCCTGCCGCACTTTCATTTTACGAGAATCTAGATATCACCTCCATCGCTTTTCAGTCGAAGACGATATAATGCTCCGTGTCCGACGGCACATGCCGCGCGGTAAAACTGTGTCCTGGCCCGCACCATAGGAAGCACCTGGGGAGGATTTAAAGCCTCCTCCCAAACTGGAAGTGATGCGTTTACTGGTGTTTTTAGCAAGATTTCAGTTCGTCCGGTAAAACAATTAATATTAAAAAGTAATACGACGGGGTGTCAGAGGTGTCCTGGCTCTCCTTCTGTTGTTTTTGGAATGAATATGCATGAGAACCGCAATTTCCTGCTTGGGAGTTTCATTCCACTCCAGGCCGTGTTTCAGCCTTTGTCCTAATTTAAATGTGATATTAAACCACTTGTTGTTTTCATGTTACTGACAGTGATTGACACATTTTCCGACTTTTTGATCAAATATCATGAGCATATATTCATAACCATTCATTGTTATTTTATCTGAATTATTTTTAGGTGCCCCAGTTAAAGGCTTCACATAGGAAACATTAACCAGTGCAACACTAAATGCAAGGTTTCCCTGTGGGATCCAGAAATGATGGTTCGTACATGAGCCATAATGTTAAAGCCATGAACCTGTAATGACATGCTAACATACAGCGCTTAACACCTTTATTAGACCACCACCCACTCTAAGGTTTATTCCACATAATATGTAACTGTCCTAACAGTGGCAATTACTAAAATCTTTTTTTATGTAAAGAATAATTAAGTAAAAGCTTACACTGATAATCTTTTTTAATGTATGTATTTTCATATATATATTCCATATATATGTATGTATATGTATTTATTTCATTAAATATTCTACAAAAATAGGAAAAAAATAAATCACATTATTGGTATTTCCTAATTTAGATGTCAAAAAATAGTAATTCACTTGCAATTCGAAACAGAAAAAATGAATTTTAGGGGTTGAATTTTATGCTCAGTTCATTTCTGACTTGTCAGAGATACTTACCTGTCGGAACAAAACTGTGAATTCAGAGGACTATCTCATTGTTTTGATTTGTTTTGTTGTTTGTTTCAAGTGGTCACAGGTGGTCTAATAGATTTGCTATGTACTCTACATATGTTTGCCCATAACATTTTGTGTTTTACTGCGCCCATCATGTCCTTCCAAAGTGATGTTATTAGCTGGGCAGCCTCCAGGAGTCTGTCACCATAACGGTGGGAGGGGCCTTGCAGATACATCGTGTCCCCTTCCCTTGATATTCACCGCCCCATGAGACACATGTTATGGCCAATTCTCCTGTATTTAGTCCCGCAATTACAACCTACGCGGCATGACTTATGATAGCCATCAAGGCAGCAGTAAACCTGACTCTAATGGACATCTAAGAGACATAATAGTTCCTCCCGGATGAGTTATTCCTTAAGCAGAGAGTGGAGCTTAATCAGCCAAACATAAATTGAGGTCGGCCTTTGACCACGTTAATAGCCGCTCGTCCTGAAAGGATTCCCGGCGCCGATGCGCACCTGATTTTGAAGCGCAAGCTCGTAACGGGCCGCCATAAATTGGGAGCCGTGCGAAGAACGCTTTTTATGACGCCACGCTGGTGTTCGCGCCGTATTATTAGTGGCCGCGACACGTTAGGTGGCGGATCCAGCCCCGTATGTAGTGCGGTTGCAGCCAGAATGGGAAAAGGAGCGTTGCTGGTTCTTGCCGCCCTTGACAAGAGTAATGATAGCCTGGCAGACGCAGCCTCAAAGACCTTCAGCTTGTGTGAGAGCACAGCCTGAATGAGTGGGCGTGGGAGATGAAGCCTGTTGCTTCACGGCGAGGACGCAGAGTGGAAGCATCGTGTGGACAGGCAACCTCTTGACACCCGGCGATGCCTCCTGCCTGTTTCGGCTCCGTCCGACTTGTAGGTGCTTCTTGTCTGTTTTCCTTTCGATCCTTGTTGTTCGACGCGTCCGTCTTACTCTCCCCCGTCTCTTCCTAACCCCCACTGATTGTAATCTGCCGCTGTCAAGCTCCCTGTAATTGAAACTGACTTGATGAATCGCTTAATTACCTTTAATAGCTGATTCAAGAGGAGCTGAATAATGAAGATAACAGAGAATGAAGTGGAGGTTGCGAAGCGTCAGACTGTAATTGCAGCCATTGTTGTTGTTGTTGTTGTTGTTGTTGCTGTTATTCTTCTCCCATCTTCTTTTTTCCCTTTGCGCGCTGTTATTCAGTCATCAGCGCCCGCAGTCCTGCTTAGCGCAAGAAGATATGGTGCTTAAACTAACAGGGTGCTGCTTCAGACTTCAAAATGCGCTGCCATTACGCACAAAAGGCGAGGGAGGGAGGACGATCGCGCAAAGATTAACGAGAAACCATGAAAGCGGAAAGCAGCAGGCGGGAGATGGGAAGAGGAAGTTGCAGAGGCAGGACGTGAACCAACTTTTATTATTATGCCCCCTCAGCCTGTTGTTAATGTTGCGCGCAGTGTGGGAGGAGTGGCAAGTTGACATGGCTCCAAGGTGCAGTTATGCAGCGATGGCCCTGCTTTAATATCTAACCACGGTGCCCAGCGGTGCAAGCAGCCCAGCCTCGGCACGCTCTGACCTGCATAGGATATGAAAATGTTGCATTCCGGCCCCATTTATTATTCATTAATTGGCTAGCTTAGCCCCTAGTCAGCAATATTTAATATCTGAGAGAGGACTCAAAATTCTGGGTCCCCGCATAGTCCAGATTTCTGTTGTTCATGAAACAGAATCTAAATTATGTGATTTTTTTTCTCCCCCCTCCCTTTGGCTTCCACTTCAAAGAGAGCGAGCATAAGTTGGCTCGATAGCGTTTGTGTTGCAGCTCGCTCTTTGTTGCCATCGTCTCCTCCCGCGCCTCCTCGTTTGACCAGAAGTCTGAAGGAAGTCACTTGAAATGTCGACTCTGTCAGTTTAACAGGGCCTGCGAGGTAATGCTCCTAATTAAGCTTTTTTTTTTTTTTTAACCCTCCTCCAGCTTTTCATCCAGCATCCCCGGGGAGTGCGTTCTGCTGACGCTCGCGTAAACAAAGCAACAGAGAGAGAGAGAGAGAGAGAGAGTGAGAAAGAGAGAGAGAGAGAGAGAGAGAGTGTGAACAACAGGAAGAAAAGTTTGCAAAACAACAGCAAATCAGACAACGCGCAGCTGGAATGTTCTGCATTCACGCCTCATCAGTGGGTGTCTGAAGGAGTCGGCACTGAACTTATGTAATGAATTATTTTCAGACCTGCTTGGCGCCTGCAACTTTTTACCGTTTCAAGGGTCATGTGAGAATGGAACTGAGAACTGGATTCTACGTTTCCAAAAAAAAAAAACTATTTTTAACGGGCATATTTTGTAACTTGTGCGACTTAGCCTTGTCATTTTAAAATACTAGTTTGGTATGTTCCTGATTAGCTGACGCCTTGGCGACTGCTTGTCTTCCCGAGGCTCTTCAAATGACATAAAACACGACAAACAAACTACATAAAAGGGAAAAACAGTCCAAGAAAGACAATAACAAACAGGATCAATATGTATATGCAATGCTGTTAAAATTGTACATTCATAATAACCTGACAAATGTTATACCGTTAAAATAGTTATTTCAGATGTCCATTATTATCAACTGCTAATAGATGTGTCTTCGCCCTGTGATACGACCAACGTGCATCTCTGTTAGTGAGCCATCATCGCAGAACCAGTATTCAACAAACATTTCCAGACTCCCAGCTCAGGAGCCACAGACAGGGACCAGACTGGCCCCGGGGCACAGAGGCGTGTGGATGATTCCAGTTTAAGTCTCCGGAAACGGCACTGATTGTAGATGTATTATTAGTCTGACCAGGAAAGTGAGCCGTGGAGTGCTGATTCTGTGGAGGAATTTAGCGAGCCTAATCGACCTGACAGGGTGAATGAAAGCACGCTGGAAGGAGAAAGACAGGCAAAGAGCCTGGCAAACACGTCGAATGTGTGCTCATCTGTGATTGGTACCCTGCCATTAACAACAGGGTAAATATCTTGAGTAAATGTTAGCACGCCCTGGAAAACCTGGGACGACGATGGGAAAATAGTCAAAGACAAGGTGGAGGGATGTTATGGTGTGTGTGTGTGTGTGTAGATGTCAGTTTCATGCTAGTCTGCTGGAGACATCTTTGCTCACTATCTGATCTTTGCAGCCTGGCCCCACAAACAGACTGTCTGTTTGCTAGGAAAAAGAAGCAGATGCGCCCCTCCCCCTCCCTTCTGGGCCCCCCTTGGTCTCGAGACACGGGATCCAGGCAGATGCTAGACAAGAGGTCCATTAAAAAGGAAAAAAAAGGAAAAAAAAAAAATCCACTGGCCCCTAAAGTCTGAGTGCTAATGCTGAGCTCTAACCGGCTGCATGCTGTTATTCTGCTCACTGTGGAGTTATTAAGTGAAACAAAAGAGCTGTGGCTCTCTTTTGCATTTAGCAACTGTGCCTTTTCAGCACATCTGCAAATTCAGCATGAAATGAGATCTGCTCCCGAACGGAGAGGCGACTGCGCGGAGCACAAACAAGCTGAGACATTGAGATTGAACATTGTTGGTTTAAGTGGTTGGAAGAATCAGATGTCGCTCTGTGTGTGTGTGTCGGTGGGGGGGGGTACGACAACATTTAGCTAGGTGGACTGATGAGGTTGCGTGTCAGCAGTGGAAAAAAAAAAAGTAAAAGGTGAGTTAAGAAGGTCAGCTTAGCTGGAGGAAGAGCACAGGTCTGTCTTTGTGTTGCTGTTTGTGTAGTGACGCATCTGTCCATCCACAGCCAGCCTCATTTCGCCTCTTATCTCTCTTCTTCCTGTCTCTCCGTCTGTCAGTCTGTGGGGCAGGCGGGTGTGTGTGTGTCCGTGCTACCTCGAGCTTGGACCCCCATGCAGCTCCACCTCTCTTTCCATCTCCTGCGTACATGAGTGTAATGCCTTGGTTGTCTGAATCCCCCGCCCGCGTCATTTTGCATGATAAACTGTTGTTTAAAATTACATGTTGCCGCTAAATACTCCTTAGCGCAGCCGTGAAAGGGACAGTGGACAACTCCAGTTGCTGATTCATATGCGCGCGACACGCGTCTCTGTCAGCAATTACGCCGCTTCAATTTGGTGGTCGATTTCAATGAGGGAAATAGCCCAGCACTCCCCCTGCCTGTTAATGCACTGCTACTGCCCTTATCCGGCATCATTTTCACCTCCCCAATCCCCAGCACCACCCCTCCATTCACCTGTAGTCTCGGGGGGATTCTTCAAATTTATTGCTCACACCTCCTATATATATTCCCCCATAAAGAAATCTTTCCTATGTACTTGCGGGAAGTGTTGAGGGCAGTAACCTTGCGACGCAGGCGGATTGCTGAGATTTCATATGCGAGATCGAGTACATCCATCTTCCAAAGTAGGAAGCCGCCGCTGCTAGCTCTTCCTCTGAACTGCAGGAGAAGACCATGAAGGAGAAGCCACTGCGGGTCGTAAATAGTGGTTGCTGCTAATGAGAAACAAACATGGATGCTGCTGTAAGGGTGGTTTTATCCAAACTGGATGGCTTTTTGGTGTTGAAAGTGGATTGAAATGGGAAGGTTACTTAATTTAACTCCTGACAGATTTGGGTAAGAGTTTAGTAAACACTGCTGTCTGCCGGGGGTTCATGATGGGGAGGCAAGAAGTAGGAAAACACTTGTAATGTTAGCACATGGCTCAACAAGGCAGTGGAAAATCAGATTTGTCTGCTTTGTTCTTTCAGGAATAGTCTGTTTTTCTGAGATAGAAACACACTGAAAAGATGAAACAGACAAAGCAAAGGATGGCAACCCTGTCCTTTTATTTGATCCCATCACACGTGCACAAAGCTAAAGTATTTCGAATACAAGTGCCACTATTTGCACCAGGGATGTTGTCTGAAGTCAGAATGTTTTGAAGTGATCAGTGGGATCGAGCCACAAGATGAGAATCCCAACAAACACCCACCGACTTAAGTCTTAAGTCTTGAGAAGTGCCATTATTTTTACAGGCACATTTATTTTTAATCACAATAAGACACAAGACAGAGTTTCCAATACATGTTTTAGAAAGGTAAAACATTTGACTACATTCACGTTTAATACACAGAACAAGCATTGGGGTGATGCATGGATGCTTTGGACTTTGCATGAATGCTCCAGGTGTTGCCTCTATAATTTTAACACATGAATGTGGATGTCGCCTTCCCTTCCCCCCGAAGTGATAGTAGACCACAATTAAAATGCTGCAGCAATTGTGTCGGAACAGGAAAACATGAAGAATTCAATCCACTCTGATCCCTCAAGCGTCAACTTTATCGGCGGTAGATCCTGCAATCCTGTTCCCTCACTCCTGCCCACTAACTGTAACTAGCCTCACACCCCGCAGACCTTCAGTGTGCTGTCGGAACCAAGAGGGCAGAACGTGCTGGGATCAGTGATGATGTCACCAACATGTCCAGAGGGGAAACGTGGTTTTAATAGTATTAGTTAACCATGTGGCTATACGGACGGTCTGCTTGTGGCAACTGCAGTCCATCACGCTCATGCTCTAAGCTTTCTGCCAGAAGTTTTTCACACATTTATCAGTAATGTAAGGTAATCAGTCTTAAGTGTCCAAGTCTTTGAGTGCAGTAGCACAGTATAGTTAGCTCTGCTTTTATTAAACAATACCTCATTTAAACGAAAACAAACAAAACGGATGCACTTGCTAACTGTGCTTGTTTGTGTGTGTGTGTGTGTGTGTGTGCTCTTTGTTTTTGGTATCAGTCCGGGTGTTTTAAGTCAGTTTTCAAGTTGCGCCGAGGTTAAATCGTCGGTTTTGGTTGTCAAAACATCACAATTTCAGAGTACAAGGCCATGATTTGCCAAAAAGAGCCTGTGCATGTATTAATAATCGTCCTCCATTGCTTTTCTTTCTTCTCGCAGCTTTGTAAACACTTCACTGATCTAGAATTCATTGAAGATGTTCAGTAGCACTGCACTACATACGCCCGCTATGGCATAATATAATGTTTCGGGAATACTCCCCATTCACATTGGAATTGCCTTCAAAGGCCTTTGGGGATTTCACACATGCCAATCTACTTTCGGCCGAGACCTGAAAAAGGCATCAACATGTCCACAAAACACCACATTCCCAGTGTCCTCCTCTGCTCTTTCCTCCGCTGACATGAATTTAAATTACAACGTTGACCTCATTCCCAAACATAAATGTGGAACACACCCAAAGTCGTTATTTAGTGCTCGGGCTGGTCATCTCCAGTCTATTTCTAGAAACAACCCAGCGCAGTGGCAGCAGCGCCATTGTTGGTGAAATCCTCTTAGCCAGCTGTAGGCAGACAGGCAGCGCTCTGGATCTCCGTAGCTCCTGGAAAAATGATACAGTGATTTCCTCCTAACATGATACCATCCCTCAAAGTCACCACTGCAGCGTAGCCCTCCACGCCGGCTGTGTAATGGAAAGTGACAACACGTTGCCATGCTTTTAATGTCTTTGGTTATGGGGGATGGAAGGGGTTCTGGATGAAAGTATTTGAATAATGTGCTGTGAGCGTGAGCTTTATCCTCCTTCTCCACAGTACATTGTCTCGTGTTGTGCCCAAAAGAGGAAAGTAATTGAGCCATATTATTGAATAAGCTACAGGAAAGTACATTTGGACTTGCACTGCCACTGTCTTGGTAACATGTGAGGTAACAGTTAATCATTACTGCGAGGCTTACTTTGCACTGGACAACCTGACTAATGACTCCAGCTCAGCTTGACCTGACCTTCGTAAATCTCCTTTGTGCTTTTTTTTTTTTTTGAGCATTTTCCACCATGCTCATTTTATCTATAATTTCCCTGAATACCATCCCAAGAGGGTTCCATAATCCTCTTACCGTATGGGCGGGGGGGAAGAAAATATATATTTTTTTGCATCAAATGTGGCTGCCGGCATGGCCTGAGGCACACAACAGTTTTGGCTGGGGCAACCAAGTCCACAACGACAAAACCTGGCCACACAACCGCCTCCTCCCCCCTTCCCTTTCCCCTAACGTATGTGGCAGCTCTCCCTCTCCCCCTTCCATTTGCCATCGGTGAGCCCCCGATCCATTTTTAGCCTGCAGCATGGAACATGTTTGCTGGTAATACATCAGTCGACATTTTATCCCCGGCAAGATCAACCCCTGTTGGGAAAAGCGTAACCTTGGGAGTGACTTTGTGGCGAGGGCTGTCAGTGTGCCTCCGAGAAGCCCGCTGTGAATCTTAACATGCTTTGCGCTCGTAGGAAACATTTCCGTGGAAAGTAAAGGTCAGGGAAGAGGGGGTTTTATTACCGATGGAACCATGAAATGCAGACAGATTTCATTTATTGTGTTTTTGTGTCGTTCGAAATTGACACACTTGGCGGCACGGCTGCTCCCCTGGTTTCAGCCGATGATGCAGCTACCTCAAACCGTAGCCGCGTGGGTTGTGTCCTGATAATTACAAAGTCGGCTCACATTCTTTCACTTTTGGCCTGAGAACAGAAGCAAGCCGACAAATAACACATCAGTTTTGCGTTACCAGAAGGTGTTTGCTGTACACTGTGTCATGTTCTGAGGGAAGCATCTTTTGTAGCGATTTCTCAGCCAAAGCTGCTTATAAAGGGAGGCTTCTCCCCATTTATGCTGATTTGGAGTGAAATATTGTTTTCCCCTTAATTTGTTTACGCCCAACAATCTGCACGTGCTATATGCTCACATAATATATAAAGTAATGTCTCGAATCGATCGAAGACTTAGTTATCTGCGATTCTCTCTGCGGCCCCGTGTGCTGCCTCTTTAATTGAGCCAACATCTGAATGCACATCCACATTTGTCGTAAAACCTCCAGAGTCGCTTGAGCCTTTTGTTTAGCTTCAGTCCCACTGTTTATGAAGCTTGTGCTCAGGCCCATAATGTGGCTGGTTTCGGATGAAATAAATGGGAAAACACACATGGCGGTAACTAATCCCGGCGGCACCGTCGCGTACTCACCACAAGCCGCAGGGCCCCCTCTCCCTCCTCTGGTTCCCACCCACTCTGGCTCCAGAACTGTTTCCATCCCTGGTGTCCCCTCAGTGGTTGTGTCCATGTCCTCGAAGCCCATTAATGTCCGTGCTGATGCAGCAGAGGGACGCCGGCCAATCCGAGTGGTGGGCCCAGTTATTTGCCTTGCAGCTGGGTTTTTCTGTATCCATCTGCCAGCCTGCAGCCATCCTGCCTGCTTTCTCGTCGGGCTTTCATATTATCATTGCAATCATTATCAGTGAAGCGTCATGATGATTCAGACAGCGTGGGGGACGTCGGGGTGCTTTGTAGTAAAGCTCAAAAGGTAGTGATGTACTCGATATGTATCTCTCACTCCCCTGATGCCCCGCTTTATTTTTTTAGTTTTTTTGTCTTTTTGTTTTGCATTTCCTTCATGCACAAGAGTCTGTGCGCGTTAGCGTAAATGTGTTTTTCGTGTTACTCGAGTGCGTATGCACCAGATGGCCGACTAGCTGTGGGGTAAAGCTGTTGTTGTTCAGAGGGAGGTATTTTATCAGGGATGTTACACCCAATGAAACAGGTTATCCATTATTTATTGTGTCTGCACACTTCTCACGCACGTCAGCTCCTCACCCACCATCCTGACTTCCTCCATCCCTCTTTCTTCTCTTGTAATCATTTCCTACCCTGTGGAGAAGTTGTTGGTTTTGATAAAATCCCTCTAAGACACAGTGATCAAAGGGAGCATTATACAATCCAAAGATTCTATTTTTGTCTTCTTATAACTCCGTTCAATTGCACACCATTTTAATGGCCGTAAATTTCGTTGGAGCGCGTGTTGGGCAAACACGGAACAGATGGCTCTCGGTCCATATTTAAATAACCAAATGACTTGTTTTCTATGTAAAGAGCTGACTAGGCACTTGCATTTTTTATTTAATTCTGCCTTGAACACTTCCTGAACTCTGTCTTTCCTCTCCGCAGGCATCATCCATCAGATGAAGGGGGACTACGAGACTGCACTGAAACTCCACAAAACTCACCTGGCCATTGCTCAGGAGCTCAATGACTATGCTGCTCAGGGTCGGGCCTATGGGAACATGGGGAACGCCTACAACGCCCTGGGAGCCTTCGACCAGGCTGTCCGCTACCATCGCCAGGAGCTGCAGATCTCCATGGAGGTCAATGACCGGGCCTCGCAGGCCTCCACTCACGGAAACCTGGCTGTGGCTTACCAAGCCCTGGGCGCCCACGATCGCGCTCTGCAACATTACCAGAACCACCTCAACATTGCTCGTGAGCTAAGGGACGTTCAGAGCGAGGCGCGGGCCCTGGGCAACCTCGGAAACTTCCACTGCTCCCGCGGGGAGTTCCCACAGGCCGTCCCCTACTATGAGCAGTACCTCCGCCTGTCCCCTGACCTGCAAGACATGGAGAGCGAAGGAAAAGTCTGTCACAATCTGGGATACGCCCACTACTGCCTGGGCAACTATCAGGACGCAGTCAAATACTACGAGCAAGACCTAGCATTGGCCAAGGACCTTCATGACAAACTGAGTCAGGCCAAGGCGTACTGTAACCTCGGTTTAGCATTTAAGGCCTTGGGAGACTTCACTAAGGCAGAGGAGTGTCAGAAATACCTGCTTTCACTGGCCCAGTCCCTGAACAATGCGCAGGCTCGGTTCAGAGCCCTGGGGAACCTCGGGGACATATTTGTCTGTAAAAAAGATGTGGCTGGAGCCATTCAGTTTTACGAGCAGCAACTGGCCTTAGCCCACCAGGTATGGAACCTCGTGCAGTGGAAACAGTTCAGGCATCATACAAACAAGTCTACAAACGCCATGCCGCATGAAATGTAATTTTGATTTTGATTTGCTCATGTCCCTTAATGCAGACACTATGTGTGTTTCCTTTTTCAGATTAAGGACCGTAGGATGGAAGCCTGTGCCTATGCTGCCCTCGGGGCCACCTACAGACTTGTGCAGAAGTACGATAAAGCCCTGGGTTACCACACCCAGGAGCTGGAGGTGTATCAAGAGCTGGGCGACCTGCCGGGAGAGTGCAAAGCCCACGGTCACCTGGCCGCGGTGTACATGGCCCTGGGGAAGTACGCCATGGCGTTCAAGAGCTATGAGGAACAGCTGGAGCTCGGTCGGAGGCTGAAGGACCCTGTGGTGGAGGCCCAGGTGTACGGAAATATGGGCATCACCAAGATGAATGTAGGCGTGATGGAGGAAGCTATCGGATACCTGGAGCAGCAGCTCGCCACTCTGCAGCAGCTGAGCGGCAACGAGGCCTTGATGGACAGGGGCAGGGCCTATGGCAACTTGGGAGATTGCTACGAGGCGCTGGGAGACTTTGAGGAAGCGATTAAGTACTACGATCAGTACCTGTCGGTGGCCCAGAGCCTTAACCGCATGCAGGACCAGGAGAAAGCGTACAGAGGCTTGGGTAATGGACACAGGTGAGTTTTCTTTGGACAGCGTGCACGCATCCTGTTAGAAATTGTTTTTGTGCCGCAAACAGCAGAAATAACACTTTCCAGTGTTTGTGTAGCAGTGCATGTGTCAATATCCCCAAGCTGGCGCAGCAGCAGATAATTGTATTGACTGGATAATGCAAATAATAGCGTTAATCCTATTTTGCATATCACTTCCTCCTTTGCTATCGAGGACCACCCCAGTTTCTGAGACACCTTACCGGTGAGCGAGGACGGATGTGAGCCTTATGCTCGCTGTCTCAGCAGCAGCCTAGTGGGCCGGGCCTTATCTGTATGCAAAGAGGCTTTGGCACACAGACGTCTGCGACTGCGGAGGGGAGCAATTACAAATGGAGGCAGCCTCCTCCACATCTCTGTCTCTCCGCTAAATTCTGTTTTGCCATACGTCAAAGTGCGGGTCGCATCCGAGCAGGCGACGCCGCTGCCGCATAAAGCGAGGAAGGCTGGGAAAAATCCGCGTTTGCAGGGATGATTTTCTTTTCATTGTGCGTCCTCAGCGTAGAGCCACGGCAATCACGCGCCGCAGTATTAGCAATGCATGACTTCAGAAGGGGAATAATAGACGTCAGACACAGGCCCCTCTCGTCTCCTCTACAACCCTCAGTGAAGCACTTGCATTATCACACAACATTAATTAAGCTGAGGGCTTTTTATTCTCTGTCTGCTCCATTTGAACCGGCATCCAGCAGTTGTCAGCGCGCCTGTGAATGTGAATAGAGGCAGTTTGGAAATGTCAGATGGGATGAAAGCCACTCTGTCAACACGTGCACAGAAGGAGGGAAGAGAGGATCCTTTGACGGTTGTTAAAGGATGGTAAACAGTGTTACCTTCTTGGGCTTCGCTGCCTAAATTCTGAATTCAATTGGCACTTAGGAATGTCTTTCACTGACACATAGGAATTTTCTTTTTGAATATCCTGAAATTTGATTTTGTATGATTAATACGTACAAAAGGCTACAGAGAAAGAACTAACTGTTTACTGGCAAATATCTCTCTTGCAAAAAAGATAATTATCTCTATATTGCAATTTAAAGCCACGGAAACAAATAAACCTGATGAATCCCATTGCAATCGTTTCCATTACAAGAAATAACATCACTACACAAATGTAATGTGGGTTTTTCACAGTTCGACACTCAGCTTGGTTTGTTTGTGTCTTTTGTATATTTAATTTACACCAAAACTGCAATTATGTTTTTATAATGACATTTTTTCAGCAGGGTGCACTTAGTGCTGAACCCTCATAATGTTCTAATACAAAAGAACAAATGTGTATTGCATGAGCCAGGGCGATGGCATCTCCCAGATATGAGTGAGATAAATCATTCTGTATTTAGCAGACGTGACAGCTATCCCATAATTTTCAATCCTATTTAGCATCATATGACTCGTGGGGCTTTTTATTCATTCCTTCCTCCTCCCCTGCAGGGCCATGGGGAACCTGCAGCAGTCGCTGGTGTGCTTCGAGAAGCGACTCGTGGTGGCCCACGAGCTCGGGGGCTGCGGCGGCAAAGCTCAGGCCTACGGCGAGCTGGGCGCCCTGCACAGCCAGCTGGGCAACTACGAGCAGGCCATCTCCTGTCTGGAGCGTCAGCTGGCCATCGCCCGCGACACCCAGGACCGGCTGCTGGAGGGCGACGCCAGCTGCGGCCTGGGCGCCGTCTACCAGTCCATGGGCGAGTACGAGACGGCGCTGCGGTGCCACCAGAGCGACCTGGAGATCGCCGAGGAGGCCGGCAGCCCCGCGCGCCAGGCCCGCGCCTACGGCAACTTGGGCCTCACCTACGAGTCGCTCGGGAACTACGAGCGGGCCGTGGTCTTCCAGGAGCAGCACCTGAGCGTGGCGGCGCAGACCAACGACCTGGCGGCCAAGACGCTGGCCTACGGCAGCCTGGGGAGGACGCACCACGCGCTGCAGAACTACTCCCAGGCCGTCATGTACCTGCAGGAAGGTGAGCCTGTCTTGGGGGGGGGGGGGAGCAGAGGCTGGGGAATTGGGTTGTCTTTACTGCTTTGGCTTAGACTTTGTGGATTCATGAATATGAAAATTCAGAGCGTGTTTGTTGCTAAGCCTGCACCACTTTTTACATTTTTTTTTATTAGGCCACGCGCGCGAGTGTGTTTGGGCTTTTTGTGCTCCTGTATTACAGTGTAAGTGCACAAGTTTGTTGTGGGGACGGAGGAGGGGGGATTTCGGTGTGCATATTATTCCTCTGTGCAGTACAGGTAGCGCGGCGCTTGTGTGCGTGAGCGCGTGCGTGCGCACCTCTCCGCAAAGCTATCTGGATGCGCGCCAAGCCCTTTTCCCTGTTTACCGCTCGCCGTTTTCACACCTCTATATCTACTTTCCTCAGAGGGTTCTTTGCTGCCAGCGCTGCCAAAGGATCTTTTCACACCGCGGCTGACAGACTCCTGCCTCACGCTCCATTGTTCCCCGCAGATTATGGCGAAATATAAAGAGGGGTGTGGAAAAAAAAAGAAAAACCCTGCCGCTCTGCCCCCTCGAAAAAATAAAAAAATTAATTATGTCAGCGCCAGCGCAGGGAGGCTTTTGTCACGGCGGAGGCAGCGAGCGGAGGCAGCGAGCGGAGGCATCCGCCGATGGGAGCCGAGGGTCCGTGCCCACCGGCGTCTGGCTCGGCCACGCCCACCACGTTAGCTCCCACTAGCTTAAGGGCACTTTTTGTTCAGTCGGCAGGGAAACAATGCCAGGATGCAGAGCTGCATCTCATCTTGTCTTTCCTGGGCCTGCGTGACCTACACACCCTACACACCTACACCTTACACTACACACCCGCTTGCAGAGCTTTGATGGAAAACGATGGCGGTCATTCTGTGTCTTTCCTGTCCTCCCGTTGTCCTCCACTCTGTCCTTTCATTCTTCCTCGGTCGAGCTGTACACAGCAGAAGAAAGAAAAAAAAAAACAACAACAAACAATAACAACGGTGCCTTCACTGTTCTTGACAGCCAATTATTTCTGGCCAACCTACCCAGACCGAAAAAGATGGCTTTTTTTTTTTCCCCATAATTTTTTTTTTCTCCTCTCCTGCTTTTAGTATTTTTTCTTTGTTCTTCATGTTTCCCTTTTTTTTTTTTATTCTTCTTTGCCAAAAAAAAAGTGAATTAATTGGAAGGAAGGATCGAACGGCAGCTGCGAAGTGGTGCGGATACCGTGGCGGCATGTGATCTTCGAATCAGCGTCCTTGTATTTTGCATTGTTGTTGTTTGTTTTGGTTTATCTGTCGGACAGAAATTTAAGGGACACGGCTATTAAGAGGCACAAAAGGCGAGCGAATACCTGCTGATAGGCAACAATCTTGTGGTCCTCTCTGTTCCCCAGAGATATCTTGCTGTAAACTCACAGCGGCGGACGCTGCACGTCACTGTCACAGTGTTAAACAAAAGAGGCGTTTCACAGCAAGATGCTTTTCTCAACAGTTTACAGGACAGTGTCATTAAATCAATACTGTCACTGTAGCGGCTAATGGTTGCACAGCCGTTCCTTCATGCTTCGTTTATAGAACAACAGTCAATGCGATAGCAAAATCATTTTTCGGGGTACCTAAAGTTTATGAATATTTCACTCTGATTAAATATGTGGAATTATGAATATTGTTGATTGAAATCAAATCGGTGCTCCACCTTTACGAAGGCACGTAGGGTAAGATTTTACTTTCTTTAAAAAAAACATTCATGCAGTATAATATATGTATTTTTTTTTATTTTTTTTTGTATCTAAACTAGCCGCTGGACAACAAGAAGATCCATGTGTTAATCGTGTAGGTTTCTAGGTGTGTGCAGAATTTTTTAACAGCCTAAAACTGAAGAAATAAGATACCAACCATTTGTATGGTAAAGTCTCTAAGACTGAAGATAAGATAACTACTAACCAGTTCTCATGATTTGCTTGGTGTCACTGTGGCAGCAGGCCTTAAACCTTAGCACCAAGCACATTAATAACACTTAGATCGGCAAGAGGATAATAAAAATGACACTTTGTTAGGTCCAAATTGGAAAAATTAATATGACACAGCATAGAGTCAGATGATAAGATCAAAATATGAATAGTCATGATGAATAGTAAAGAAGGAAAAGGAAAAGAATTACAAGGAATGAGGTCTGTAGTGCTGCAGTCATTGTGTTTTGCCATGTGAGTATCTGTCAAATGTTCTTCTTGAATTCTTATTTCTACCAAGCACACGTTTGCACAAAGCACAGAACAGCACAAGGACGACTATAAACGCAGACCCTCTGCTGCAGCAAACCTGCAGGACCGCAGGTCAACGTGAATCCCAGTGATGGCAGGGATTTCTCACACATTAGCTGCTCTCCTGACCAGAGAATAAAATGCCCCATTGATGCATCGATTAATCTGCCTCTCGTATTTAGGCTGTGTGCCAGAGCGCTGCAAGATCTTCCGTACAGGGGAGGCAGGTCGGGACCATTCTTTTTGTTGTGTGACTGCCATGAAAGAGAAACTCGTGCTTTCCCCTCAAGCACCATCTATCACGTTCTGTTGTTTTTCCCAGACGTGGGCGCGATCAAAGGGGAGCGGATGATGCAGGGAGTGACCGTTCTTGTGGCTCTGCGCTGCGGTGCCATGAGACTTGCCGCCTCTTGTTCCCACACGCTCGCACTGTATGTTCATGAGGCTGGCGTCGGTGCGGGGCCTACAGGGGTGGGGGTGGGGGGTAGGTGGGAAGGGGTGGACGCGGAGCGAATCTCTGGACCCAGCTGTCAGGCAGCCTTTAAAGTGTTCTCTGGTTGCTCTTCAGGGTGCAGCCAGCCAGCCACGGCCACGTCCCAGCGTCAGCCGCCGCTACGTGACTGTGCCTGCGGGGCGCACCAAAGGCACGCAGGGGGTGACAGTGACAGACGCTGAATGATGGGGAGCGGGAGAACAGAGGGACTACAAGTCGGCGGCGGCGGCGACGGCAGGAGGGGGGTGAAAGAAAATGGCAGCAGGGTAGAAAGGGAAGACGGAGGCCGGTGCAAATCATAATTCACGTGTATTATTGCGCCGTCAACCGGAGAATAAAGAAAACACAGAGTTGCTTGACACTCTGGCTTGATCACGAAGAAGTATCACAGCTCACAGCGGCTGAGGGAAGGAGAAGAGGTTTCGTCTGCGAGTGTGTGTGTGTGTGTATGTGTGTGAGAGTGTGTGTACCTGCGTGCGAGTGTGCCTGGGCCGCGTGCGCGCAGATGAAAGGCTCCGAGTCTGAGTGTAGATGAGTGAGGGCTGCGGCTGTCAGAGAATGAAAAGGATAATTTAGATCTGTTTCCTCTCTCTCGCTGCGGCATCTAATGAGACCTAAGCAGCGCCGAGTCTCCCTCCACCAGCGCTGCCACCGCAGTCAAGATGAAACAGGTAGAGAGAGCCGGGGAGGTGGGGAGGTGGGGAGGTGGGTGAGGCGGAGTAGGGACACAGGGACGGAGTTGGGAGGTGGAAGAGGCAGAGAGAGGAGTCGCCGTTCTCTGGTTCTGAGTGTGTGTGTGTGTGTGTGTGTGTGTGTGTGTGTGTGTGTGTGTGTGTGTGTGTGTGTGTGTGTGTGTGTGTGTGTGTGTGTAAGAGGGCAGGCAGGCAGAGGGGAGGGTGTGCTGGAAGATAAGGCGAGGAAGAGGCGGGGGAGGTGGGGAGGCTTCAAAGGCGGCCCGGCGAGGAGCCGCGATGTCTAAAGGCATTGCGCGGCGGTGTGCAGGGTCTCGCCGAGCAGGTCTGGCTGCTCCGGGGTCACGCCGTGTGTTCCCGCCTTATCTGCTCCAGCCACAGACCGTTTTCCAGGAATGCCCAGAAAAGCCGGATCGGGCCGACAGTTGCTTGGCCCATTTGTTTTCCCTCTTTTCCTTTTTTTTTTTTTCTTGAGCAAAAAAAGCGTGTCGGGACCCCTCCGTCACGCGAGCCCAGGACGGGGAACAGACAGACGGAGTCGGCCTTGAGTCTGGACTGCAGCCCGGCGCAGACTGCTCGCTGTGCGTTTAACACCTTCGAGAGTGATATGTGGCCGGCAGCTGTTAGATTTTTTTTTTTTTGCTTTCGCTTTCCGTCCTTCTCCTATTTCATCGTGGCCTTCTGCAGAGCGGCATTTTCATCTCGGTAATTGGGCGGGAGCGGGCGCTCGGCAGGCGGACGGAGGACACGGGCGAGGATATGACGCTCCATCGCCGCTTGAGGGAGCGGATGGAAGCGAAGGAAGGGCAAATGGCTCGGGCGGGCGGGCGGGCTCGCTCGTGCGAACCAAGCCCAGTGGCCACTGGAAAAAAATCGCGACAGCGTCATATTGCCAGTCTGGTAACCAGTTCTTCTAATACATGCATGGTGCGGTCACACCCCCACGCCTGCGACCACACCTGTGTTCTTTTTTCGCAGTCTCCCCTCCCTCGGCCTCGTCGGTCCATTATCAGCTCCTTGGCCCGGTCTGCAAATGTTTGTCGAGGTCTTCATCATATTGCGTGGCTTCTTTTGCGCCAGCGTACGCACTCGTGTTTGCCCAGTGGAGTCAATCCGCTGCATCGATTGCTATGTGGTCAGATTAGTGCTGTCTAATGTGTACGCGTTTGTGTGTGTGTGTGTATGCGTGTGTGCGTGTGTGTGCGTTTCTTAAGGTGAGCAGCGTGTTGCAGCCGAGGCCAAACATCCAAACCTGTTCGCCGTCAGAACATCGGTGCCACGCCGCGCTTACATCTGTTCCTCCAGAAGATACCTGAGAGTCTGCCTGCTCTGAATAATTTTTTTCACTCTTCCCTTCTCGCTCTCGTCTGCTCCCGACTCCCCTCCCCTATGACAGGCCTGCGGCTTGCAGAGCAGCTGGCTCGGCGTGAGGACGAAGCGAAGATCCGCCATCGGCTGGGGCTCTCTCTGTGGGCCAGCGGGAATCTGGAGGAGGCTCAACATCAGGTAAAGTCTGGGCTCTCCTCTGGTTTACTCCCCTCCCCCTTCCTCTCAGCTCCATCTGGAACTCCCTCGTAGGGAGAGAAGGACCTCAGAGAGGCTCACATCTGTCGGTCAGCGGAGTGAAAGACGGAGGCCCACGTCCAAAAGCCAGAGGTGGCAAAAGTATTCACGTTCTGCGCTGGAGTAAAATGACGGATGCTTGTGTCCAAAAAATACTCTGGTAAAAGAAAAAGTACTGATTCCACTCCTTTTTTCCAAGTCAAAGTAAACCAATGTAGGTTCTGAAATGTACTTAGAAAGTAAAAACAATCGTTTTTGCCATTAATGAAACAATAATTTGGTTGATAATTATGCAACAATTAGATATGACAGAATAATCCGGACTGAACTGGCCAGAGGTCTTTCATGAGCATCTGGATCATTTTTTACCAGCTTTGATGCTCAATAGTGTTTTTTTTTCTTTTTCAATTGCAGCACAACCAAACTGTAACTTTTAAATACAATATCCAATATTATTTTCTACATTTTTACTTTTCTCTGTACTGAACAGTGATCCCAAGAAAATGATCCACTTTTATATACGCAACATAGATACAATGGCTCCACTTCAAGCCACAACTTAAATAAAAAATATTTAATTTATTATTATTATTTGTGGACAAATGTAGGGGGTAAAAGTAAAAAGTCGTCCGAAAAAGAAATACACAAGTAAAGTACAGATACTTGAAAAATCTACTCAAGTACAGTAACAAAGTATTCCTTTATTTCCCACCTATGTCAAAACCACAGAGTGTGAAACATGAGTCTGTGGTGAATATCCTCGCGATGAGCTGCAGCAGCCACATTGGGAGGCAGGAGAGGGAGGTGGCTGCAGAGTGCGAGCACGGCTGGCCGGCAACGTGCCCTGGAGTCTGTTGAGCTTGCAAATGCTGTCATCTCACAAGACAGCCAACATATGACTTGAAGCTTTCTTCCTGTGTGTGTGTGTGTGTGTGTGTGTGTGTGTGTGTGTGTGTGTGTGTGTGTGTGTGTGTGTGTGTGAGCTCATGGTCTCAGGAGTCCCAAGCCATCTACTCACAACACACAGCACTCTTCAGTCCTCTTCAGCCTGCTGCCCACCTGGCAAGCGTGAAAAACACCTTTAACATCTCTCTCTGCACCCTCAGCTCTCCTCCAGCCTTTTTTCTTTTTAAATCTAGTTGAAGACATTGCTTTTGAAAGGCACACGGCGGCGCATACACTAAGTGCATCTCTGTGACCCAGATAGCTGTGATTTTTTTTTTTTTTTTTTTTTTTGTCTTCTTGCTTCTTCTGCCCCGCATCATTCTTTTTTGGAAAAGTAACTTTGTCTGTTTGCAATTATCCGCAACAAGAGTTTGGAAGGAGAGATTGAACCAAGGTGGTGACTGGAGCACATGCTTGTGAGTCATTTTGTGGAATTTGTGTTCACTTGAAGCAAAATATTATTCTAACAGGCCGATGCAGCATATTTTCCACTGCGTGTTTTTGCCTTACACGCTCGAAGTGGATATCTTGAATCTTAAACAGCAACCTTTTCGGATTGCCCCACCACTCGTTCATGCGATCCCACCCTCCAAACGTGAATTAGTGGTGGGAAAGGACAGTGTGGTCCTCAGAGTATAGATCAGATGGTTATTCATGAGCCTGTTGCTGCAGGTGACCTTGGTAAATATCCTGACCCACTTCAAACCTCATTACAACCTTGTTCATAATGAAATTCCTCAAGCATCCATAGGTGCAATAAGATTTCTTGCCCTTGCGTTCCTTTCAGTATGTGACTCGGCCTGGAAGTGACTAACCCAGTTACCTACCTGACCTACAGTGTAATGTGTGTGTTTGCAGCAACGGACAGGACGTTGTGTCTCCAATCGCCTATTTAAACCTGCCATGTTGATTCTGAGAGGCTGGTGGCCAGAGGCTAAACACAGAGATTACAGTGCTAGAAGGTTGCTGAGGTTGGAACTGCCCGGTATAGAAGAAGACCAAAGAAGAGTGGTGGATGTAGAGAAAGTGCACATGAAGTTAGTTGGTGTGACAAATCGTGTCAAATAGAGGCAGATGATATCAGTATGATTCTCACACTGAAATCATCACCTCCAAGTCCGAGGCCATGGTTCTCGACCGGAAAAAGGTGGTTTGTCCTCTCCGGGTCGGTGGGGAGATCCTGCCTCAGGTGGAGGAGTTCAAGTATCTCGGGGTCTTGTTCACGAGTGAGGGGAGGATGTAGCGTGAGATCGACAGGCGGATCGGTGCGGCGGCTGCAGTGATGCGGTCGTTGTACCGGTCCATCGTGGTGAAGAAGGAGCTAAGCCGAAAGGCGAAGCTCTCGATTTACCGGTCGATCTATGTTCCCACCCTCACCTATGGTCACGAGCTTTGGGTAGTGACCGAAAGAACAAGATCGCGAATACAAGCGGCCGAAATGAGTTTCCTCCGTAGGGTGGCTGGGCGTACCCTGAGGGACAGGGTGAGAAGCTCGGCCACCCGGGAGGAGCTCGGAGTAGAGCCGCTGCTCCTCCGCATCGAGAGGGGCCAGCTGAGGTGGCTCGGGCATCTGTTCCGGATGCCTCCTGGACGCCTCCCTGGGCAGGTGTTCCGGGCATGTCCCACCGGGAGGAGGCCTCGGGGAAGACCCAGGACACGCTGGAGGGACTATGTCTCCCGGCTGGCCTGGGAACGCCTTGGGGTCCCACCGGATGAGCTGGCGGAGGTGACTGGGGCCAGGGAGGTCTGGGCATCTCTGCTAAGGCTGCTGCCCCCGTGACCCGACCCCGGATAAGCGGTAGAAGAAGAAGAAGAAGAAGAAGATTTCAGTGTGGCCACCTAGAAGGCAGCAAAGTGTCTTCATTCTGAGAGGTGCTCACAGTTATATCAGCAGGGGGAGACAGATCGATAAATACAAATTCACTCAAAGGTCCTAATTTCTAGGATTGCATTTCTCACCCTCTGTTCGAGCGTTGCGGACTCGCTCGATCAATAATCCACAACATCTCCAGATCTCCAGAAAAACACAGTCATTAGCGCTCTGTTTACGTCGTCCCGCGAAAGCCACTCGCAGGATTCTGACTTAAATTCTGACTTGGTTGCACCTTTTGCACAGTGGCGGCTGCAAGCCAGCCTCATAGGGAGGAACAAACAGCTGGCGGATGTTGTCACTAAGCTTGGAGAGGTTTGTAACACTACAAAGGGCCAAAATATCTGCCAAACAGCTTGTTTAAGACACTTCCTGAAAGTGAGGTGCAGCTTACTCATTTCTGCCCATTTCTGAGTTCACTGGCAGGCTGGAGGTGCATCTAATTAGAAGAAGATGGTAGTAAAGTGTTTTTTTGCACTTTCTGGAACTTTTAAATATCAACAGCCTACTGTGGATGAGGCTCCTCCTCTCACCCTGTGATATCATTTGTCCCAGAGGATGAGAGTTCCCCAGGGACGTGTTTTAGTTTTATATTTATTTTTACTCGCACACACAAAAAAATGTATCGCCCCCTGCTCGTGTTACAGATCCGGTGTGACATTGACATTCACCTAACACGTCAGATAAGAGCTGCGATAGCGTCGGCGGCGCTCGACATGAGAGGGTTCCCGAACGAGCGGCAGCTGCGGAAAAGTAGCTGATTTGACCTGTATCGCTGCCAGGCGAGTCACTGCGGATGCAGCACATTTGGGATTGTTTCCCTTTTATCTGAGCCAAGAAGGGGGTCAGGCCAGAGGAAAGACGCTATGAGAAATTAGTTTCACTCTTAAAAGGGCGCCGGCAAGCCTAACAGATTAAGCTAGCTCTGCAGCAATCCGACCAAGGCCACTATCAGCAAAATCAGCGAGACTTGCAGCTCCGCCGACGACCACTTATGCGGCAGAGCTCCAAAGATCCTCTGCTGATCGCCTCCTCTCCCTCTGACACACTTTTCCCGGCATGACCTTGGGAGATGAGGCGCCAGCCGCAGCGTATGCATGCATGTGCACCAGACCCGGCGGGCTAATAGAATTCCTCCTCGCCCGCCATCTTTCCTCCGCTGTGGCTCTTGCGTGAATGATGGTGGAACAAGTGCGAAGAGACTCCTTTACCCTCTTGCGCTGGCCTCGGACTCCTGGCAAGTGGTTCCATAGCAGCCCCCCAGTCATCCTGCGGGGTGCAGAAATAGAAAATCAATAAAGACTCCCATGAATCAGCACTCCCAGCCGGCCGCTCTTTTTGGCCGCCGTGCAACGCCGCTTGATGCCCCCACCTCTCCATTGTCTCCCCGCACTTCCTTTCAACCGGCGTCTGGCTCTGAAAAGGTCCAAAAACACAGACAGGGGCTCCAGGGTTCACACAGCAGTGCTTTTTCTTGGACGCTGACTTGGAGATGTCCTTGCTCAGGTTTAGTTCCTCATTGCCCTTTCCCATGTCCAGGCAAATAAGAGCTGAAGAGAGCTTTACTTGCACCGCTTGGTAATCCATCAAACTACAGCTGCAGCGCTGCTCTTTTCCCCACCAGGAAACGCAGGGACTGGGAAGGTGGTATAATGCCATCTAGTGGAGGCAGTCTTGCCGCATCGCTCACTACAAGTCAACAAAATGTTTTTAAAGTCAATTTAGCTCTTTCTTTTTTTTGACTGAACCATGGTACTCCAGCTGACTTTGTTAATAGGATTGACCTTTTTGATAATCACCAAGTGTGAAAGTTGGAGACTGTCTGACTCTTTTTTTTTTTGTTTTCAGCTCTACCGAGCCTCTGCACTGTTTGAGACCATCCGACATGAAGCCCAGCACAGCACGGACTACAAACTTTCCCTATTTGACCTGCAAACGTCCTGCTACCAGGCTCTCCAGCGGGTCCTCGTCAGCCTCGGTATACTACAACCACGATACCTCTAATATCCACGTGTGCCCCCTCCCCCATTTGTAACACAGTGTATTCATATGAGCCGTTGTAACCTCCAGGCCACCACGACGAGGCTTTGGCAGTGGCCGAACGCGCTCGCACACGAGCCTTCGCTGACCTGCTGGTGGAGAGGCAGACGGGCCAGCAGGACTCGGACCCCTACACCCCGGTGACGGTGGAGCACATTCTGGACACGGTGAACAGCCAGAGGGCCCTGGTGCTTTATTTCTCCATGGCAGCCGGTTACTTGTACAGCTGGCTGCTGGCTCCCGGAGCAGGTAAAGACTGACTCACCGCTTGGCCTCCCGCTCACATTGTAAATTGTTCTGTTCGGGTGCCGAGATTGTGTTACAGCTTTCTCTCTCTGAGAGCAGTTTCCCTGGTGTCAGCGACCTTATGTGTTTGAACAATCAAAAACGGTGGACAGGTTTCAAATGTCTGCTTTGACCCAGGCAAAATAAATCATTCCACTTAACTTTTTTTTTTTTTTAGAGTTATTTCTCCTCGCCAGTCCGCACTTTTGCCAGTGACATTCTGCTTTGATTCACAGTTCTCTCTTCGGAACATGGACGCCAGAGTCCTCTGCCATTGTTAATGCAACACAGAACCTACATTTCCCCCTCTCAAAAATTTCTCTCCATTTCATTCACCCAGTGAAAGCAAATTTCGTGTTGTGGACATAGATGGAAAAAGAAAATAGAACACTCATGATGTATTGATCTTTCTGTGGACTGTCCAGTATTGAAAAGGGTTCTATCAATGCAGAGAGCAAACCCCCAATGTGGACAGTGTTTTAATATGTCTAGGACTGCTCAATCGTAGTCTTAGAAACATTGGGCGTGAAGAAAAAAATCCTTTACGTTACTTTACACGCTTTACCTACAATGTACAATTTCAGAGGCCAAGGTTGCAAAACAAAAGGCCACAGGGGAAAGAGTGCGCGCAACAAAACTGACATTTATCCATCATGTCAAATAGTAAAAGTAGCCCGGAGGCTGTTGCTTGATTTCAGCTGCGGCGATAAGAAGGGCTGTGTTGACACACAGCGCCACCTGCCACTCTGCTGGTAGGATTTGCCCCCCCGCTTTCTTTCTCACCCCAGAAGGTGTCTGCCAGTGAACCGTACTAATTGAGAGTGACGCAGCCAAACAACATCGGCAACATCCTCCGGAGTGCGCCAACCGGAAAACCCTCAGCTGTTGTACCACACCAGGACATAATATCTCCGCTGTGCTCCCTCTTGTTTTTCCTGTTTGTGATTTTGCTTTTTCGGTCAAAATTAATCAGTCAATACAATTTTTTATTTTTTTTTTTTGTAGGCCAGGTTTGCAAAAAAATACAATTAGCTTCAGACGGCCATTTACTCTGTACAGATGCAAAACCTTCTAGACTTACACACAGAGATGTTGAGTTGGGATGAGTTGCAAGGTTGAGTCCGTAGGAGTCCAGTGTTAATCAGCAATAAGTAATAAGTGACTCCGACACTGTAATTCCAAGGCAAGATCTGAACCAGACGGACTTGACCCCACCCCCACACCCACCCTCTTGCCTCGAGTCATATGGAGGGGAGGAGCACTTCAGGGACTGGTGGAGATCTTCAAAGCGGCGAGTTCTTCCCCTGGCTAACAGGGAGCCACTTGCAGACTAATCGCCTCTCTGTCACTTCCTGGCATTCCCTGCTATCCAGCTGGCACACAAACATGGCCTGCTCTAAAGAGGCCGCCATTCCTTTAAAAAAAAAAAAAAAAAAAAAAAGGCTACTAAGGTCCTGATTACCTCAGAAGTGTAAATGCACTGACATTTTGCGGTGAGGACACACACTCTCATACAGCCATACATTTGTAAAATAGCTCCAAGTTTATTTTAACAGTAAAATAAACTTAGGATAACTTCCAGTGTTTTTTTTTTTTTTTACATAACCATCGACAAGTTTTTTTTGCATCTATGAATTTGGGTTGAGATAATTATTTCTGTGTAGCGCTTCCAGTAAGTCTTGGGTGTAATTACTCGGGGCGACTGGGCTCTCTGCTGCTGTCATTTTCAAATATTTTCAAATAAGGGCCCTTTCATTAACCTTTCATTTAAGTCCTAGCAAAATAGGCCTGCAAGCGCAACTGCTCATACAAAACTGGCACGCGGCCACACACACACACGCACACACGCACACGCATACACACTCTCAGTCTGCCCCTCCTACCCTGATTCTGCTGCTTGAAACTCATCTGAGCTCTTGCGGAGGGCAGCAGATGGCACAGGCAGCCCACTCTTATCTTTTATTGAACATTATTTGTTTTATTCATTTTGCTTTGCAGATGTACGTCTGCACGAGGTCGCTAGCATTTCTCAGCTAAAACGATCCAATACCCCCCACCCCCCACCCCGCCTTTCATGAGAAGAGTGGTGTGGGGAATGTTTCCCTTATTTTTCTGTGCTTGGCTGGTCGCTTTTGGCATTTAAAGTCTCAATTCTCAGTTGAACACCTGTTTTCCCTCCTCCCGCCTTCTGTCTCCGCAGGCATCCTCAAGTTTCATGAGGTGTACCTGGGCGAGGGACTTTCAGAGGGGGGGCCCGAGTTCCAGGAGGGAGGCAGCAGCGGAGTGATCAGCGGATCCTCATTGGAGCAGCACATTGCCAGCGCCCGGGAGGCTCTGGGAGTGGAGTCTTATTACAGCAGGTGAGATGTTCGCAGCTGTCAGCGTGAAATTAAAACTGTCCGTTTGTTAGCCCATTATCTTTATCGCGATTTGCTTACACAGGAGTAATTTCCGCTCTGTTTGCACAAGCTTATCACCCTAAGTGACTTCATATATTATGACATAAGCAATCCCAGATATTGAAACAGCTGGGACTTTGCATGTTTCAGTAATTTTGTAATTGATTTGGGGATCGTTTCTCCTCCTATAGGAGTTCATGCTTGTGTTCATGCACGTCTGCTCTATAGGTTTGCTGTCGTGCAAAATATGTTCATTCAGTGTTTTCAATCTGTAATACTGTATGTGTATCGAACCTTTAAGTGAAGTACTGAGAATGAGAGAAGTCTTTTGATCAAGCATAACATGTAGCCACTAATACCTCCCCCGCTTAGTCACAACACCCCCATCCTGCCCACCAAGACCACCCTGGTACCACCTTGTTTTTGTTCCTACAAAACATATGGAAGTGCGGATCACTTTTTTTTTTTTTTTTTTTGGGGGGGGGGGTTAAAATTACAAGGGATATTTTTTTTTTAAAAAATGGAAGTTTCATCACAGTGTTCTGCACTGTTTTCTGCAAAAACACACATGCACATACATTTCTCACAACTTCTTACAAGCTACCTTAAAGTTGCAGTTTAGCAGTTTAACAATGCATTAAATACTAAAGGGAAAATGGAGCCCCTGCCGTTGACACAGCGTGCCTGGCCAGCATGGTGTGGAAGTATGTAGCTTTGGCTGCCAGTCTAGCCCTCCGTCTATTTGGAATACACCTCACTTTATGGCAACACTTTACACAGAAACCTTGACACCTCTTACATGGCTATAAGATCTGTGGCTTTAGCTCACCGGTGTCAGTGTGTTTGTAACAGCAGAGGTAAAGACCAGAAGAAGGGAGAGCGGCCCAATAAAGGACTGGAAGAGTTCTCATAGGAAGGTGTGGGGAAGGCAACCAAATGTGTAAAATCCACCATTTTCTTTGTGGCAGGGGTGCCGTTCCTCCTGTTATGACTCAATGAAACGTAACAGAAAACATTTTTGAAACTAGAATTTGAAGTCAGAAAAATCGGATTGCTTGAAGCGCATTTTTCTGCCAATCTAGATCGAGTTCTGTTCTTGCTTGTGATCCAGAATCTCTCTTTTTCAATCAGGGTAACATTTAGCAATGGCAGTGTTGACAGTTTGATGTAGATTTGTTGTTTTTTTTCTTTTCTTTGTTTTGTTTTTTTTTTATAAAGCCCTCTTAAACTGAAACCATCACCTCCCCTATCCACAAATTTATCTGTCAGTGCGTTGTTTTGTCATTAACACATTGTGTGTGTAAAACGGCGTCATTCTGCCCCATCGCCTCATCGCGATGACAGACCCTCCGCTACCCTCCTGGTGCTCTCCACTTTTCCTTCAGTGAAAACAAATGACACGGAATAATGGATCTTTGTGAAGGCGGGACTGTCGGGCCACCTAACTCATGCACACAAAAAAAAAACCTGATAGGTGGATTGAAAGAGAAGGAAAGTCTAGATACAGCGCCGTCTGTCCGCTCGATGGAGCGAACATATCACAGGAGTCGCTGCACTGACGGCACAAAGCAAACAGTGACATCAGTGAGTCCACGCTGGATTTGATGTGCGACTCATTTCTCTAGTTTTGTGTTTGATCCATGGTGCCCAGCTGGTCCGCTCAGTGCCAGCCGCGGCCGCCCCGGCAGCTTGGCCCTCCTGCCCCATTACCAGCTCATTTGCCACTCCAATGGGGAGCAGCACACACGCCACTGCGCCTGGATGGGCACAATATGGCAACACTTACCAGCCCATTCATTCCCCAGTGTGGAGACAAAGAGAGAGACGCGGCACTCCACGATGAGTGGGGAGGGAATATGAACGGGAGGCAGCGACTTGAGCGAGCATATGCGCGTGGTTAAAAAGCAATGATGTTTAGTAGCGGCGGTTTGGAACAGTAGTCAGTTCAGTCAGTTATTATTATATGTGTTAGAATGTAAGGATGCGTAACGTTGAGTGGATCAGTTCCCCGGCAGTGGGGTCTATGATAACACTGGTCACCAGCCAAAGATTGTGTGAACTCATGTGTGTGAACAGTCCACATCCCCGACACATAGAATAAGATGTGGCAGCAAACTGTTTACAGAAGGTAACATGGATGCTACTGCTGCAATTGGAATCCACAACGTGATGACCAAGTGATGACAAGAACATTTCTCTTTCTTTTCTCTGCCACCATTACTGTTGTTTGCCACGCTTGTTCCATCCATCTCCTTATTTGACCACGCCAGGCCCCGCCTCCTTCAGCACAGGACAGTGACGTCTGTCGCATTTCAAAGTCATTCATTCAAATTCAAATTTCAAAGATTTCAAGTTGCAAAACGTCAGATGTGTATCAGAATTATGACCACGTGTGAATTGGGTCTGGGTCTGATTTGAAAAACAAACATACAAAAAATAAAACTGTGTTTGTGCTGTTCAGAGTGTCAAATTCGGATATAAGTGACATTTTGGATCACAAAAAAGTAATAAGTATAAGTATCAACAAGACTTAACAAAAAGACTCAACAAGCCAATCAGTGGTGACAGTCATTCGTTCAGGATGTTTGTTGGACTCTTACAGGAATGAGACCTCAGATGTCAGCTGCTGCACCTGAGGAAAACTAGTGTGTGTAGACCTCAGAGTTGAACATTGTCACCATTATGAAGCAGTTTTTTCAACATTTGAGGAAAAAAAGCATAATTTTTTTCATTTAAACATCGCCAGTTTGCTGTATTTCATGACACTTTACACACTGACATGGTGTAGACCATATTCCATTCATTAATTCTATTTATTTTGAACTGACAGATGCCCTATTTTTGATTTTTTTTTATAGCCATGAGTAATCACTTGGGGACAGTAGAAAAGAAAAACATCATAGAAGGCAGAAACCTTGGATCCAATTGCGTTCGAGGTGCCTGACAGGCTTGCACCAGAGGGAAAAGACTAGCCTCATTCTTCTAGAAGCTTGGCTTATTACATCATCCATTTTTGCTCCATACAGATTAGCATTCCTTGCCCGTTCTCTTTTAATCTACATCTGTAGATTAAAGGCCCGTTCCAACAGAGCAGAAGTTACGGAACCGCTTACGAAACGCCGTAACTCCCACACCGCCGTCGCGTCAAGCTGCAGGGGTTTGTTTAAGGGTCTTTACTCTGAGGGTGACTCTCAAATGAGACGCGGGTTGAAAAATGAAAAGGTGCTGGTCGCGGGGCGGCGGGAGCGCGAGATGATGAGGGATCCCAGCGGCGCGAGCTCCGTCTCAGCTCCGGCGAGAGCAGCGAGCTGACATAAGAGTTACATGATATGGCCGCATCCGAGGGGGAGAGAGATAGCGAGAGAGAGAGAGAGAGAGAGAGAGAGAGAGAGAGAGGTGGTGACGAGTGAGAAAGTGATTGTTGGGAAGGGGAGAGAGAGGGAGAGGTTGACTTCCAACTGACTGGATCAGCATCAGCAGCATTATAATGAAAAGGAATTATCTCAGGGTGTTGGACCGAGCCTGAGAAACGAGGCCAAGTGTGTGTGGGTTGAAGAGTGTGTGTGTGTGTGTGTTTTTCGGCAGATCAGCTGCATGTGGGGTTGATTAATCCGCCGAGTAACAATGTAAGCCCGCGTCTGCCGAACCAAAGTGTCTCCAGTCTTTTTTCTTTTTTTTTCCCCGTTGTTTTTTCATGCCAGTAACTCATTGTCTCTCGCTCCATCTCTGTCCCTCCCCTCCCTTACAGAGGATGCTCCAGCAGCGAGACGGAGAGCGAGGCGGGAGATTTGTTGGACCAGCAGTTCGAGGAGCTCAACAACAAGCTTAACTCAGTCACCGATCCAACAGGCTTCCTGCGCATGGTGTCCAGAAACAACCTGTTCAACAGGTAGCAGGTTTATGCAAATCACCTTCACGTCCCTGCAGCCCCCTTGGCTTAGGGAGGAGTATAATCAACAAGCACTACTTAGACCCACTTTTCCATTAAAAAGAGAAAAAAAGAAAAAGATTAAAAATTTCTGCACGGGTAAGGAGATTCTCGGGTATTGTGGCTCATCTGTGAAAGGAGTCTTTTCTCCATTGTTTAGCCAGCGCAGAGGCAGCATGTGAATCCTCCTTATTAAATAGACTGAGCAGAGCCAAGCTGCTAAAGCCCTTATCAACTGCCTGCTCTGATGGGGCCCAGCGTGTGGATGTTGGTGCCAGACACGGATGTGGCTTTAAGTTGTTGGCCCTCTTTGTATTTGTTGTGAGGATTTAACATTCTGGATTTTTCAGGGAGCTCGCCAGTGGCTCGTTCAGCAGGGCCGGGCGGGGGTTTAGCCACTGTGCAAGAAATATTCATTTACATTGCACTGATTGGTAATGTACACCAGCATAATGTGTGTATGTGTGTGTGTGTGTGTGTGTGTCTCTGGGTCATGCTTCCCTGTCCTAGTCCACAGTTGAGCTGCTCTTTGATGAGAGGGTAATTCCATCTTTAATTGAGTCTCGGTGCTCATTAAGCTCCATTAATGGGCTGCCGGTAATAATCCGCTCATTCTTCAGAGCCCTAAAATTGTAAAGCTCCTCATTCTTAAGTAGCCTCTCGTCTATCACAACGTTAAAGTAAGAGAAAATTGGAGAACTTTGATTTACCCTGGGATTTGATGTCAAATAATGGGCGCCATCGTGCTTTTTGAGGGCTCTTGCTTGACAGGATAATACTCTGAGCGATTAGTGGTTGAAACGGCACGATTGCCACGATTATTGTAATTAGAAAAATCAGAAAATACAATTAGCTCTAAATGAACAATGTGAGGATCAAAATTGGCAAATAAACCTGAAAAGAGCTGTGCTTCTTGGTGCGATATCTTCATCTGGTAATACCATCGATTGCCCTATTTTAACACAGAGATCTAATCTTCACCAGGGAGCTTGGAAGGATTACTATGGGAAGGTGATAATGAAAGCCTGCTCATGTCTAATCCCCCTCAGTGTGTAATTGAATATGTTTTTTTTTTCATCAATGGCATAATGATTGTGTGAAACTCTCAGCGTTTGAAGAAGACATCGGCGGAGAAACAGCTGAGTGTTGCGATCTTGCCACAGATAAGAATTAGGTCATTTTGAAAGAAACAAACAAAAGGCCTGAGTGAGGTCAACTAGTCTTCCATTCAGAGTACGTTTCTGCTACTAAAAACCTCCTTCACCTTCAGCCTTTGCCTTGAGTCCTCTGAGTCCCTCCCCACTTGACACTCACCTTCTCTCAGCTTATCCCCAAACCTACTCTCTCAGTCTCCCTGTCAGGCTAACAAACGATTGTTTGCTTTCCCATGGCAGCCCATGCCAGGGCCCGGAAGAGGGAGACAGAGTGTTGGGAGGCTGGAGGGGAGCCAGTGGCTCAGGGCGACCAGAAGGCCAGGATCGATGTCTTTTGGCTGGGGCCCTTAAGAAAGTGTGGCTGGTGGAACAGATGGAGAGTAGTGAAAAGTGGGACCATGGAGCTCAGCCCTGTGCGCCTACACCACCAAGGGCTTCTAACCCCTAGGCCTCCATTAGCACACTTCTCAGTATGTTGGATACCTCCGCATGGGCTGCCACACGCCACACATTCCTCAAACACACAATGGGGCAGTGTGATTTTTGCCACGCTTAGTCTGAGGTTGTGTATCAGTCACAGTCTCATCGTGCCTCAAATGCAACTCCGAGTCTTAGTTGTTCCTACATTGCTGTGGATCGAGGCAACGTTTCTGCACGTTTCTCCATTTAGCAACGTTTCTGCACGATCTCAGTCCCAGCAGTGCAATGCTGCCATCTAGTGGAGCATAATATGTTCCGTCAAGTACCCTCAGCTGCGTCTCTTCATATCAGGAGGAATTACGTGCATGTTCGATGGGGGGTTTGCAGGAGCGTGTGCGGCCGCAATTTCTCAAAACCACAGAAGCTGAGTCAGCGTCTTGCTTGAGTCAGATCTGATGTAACACTACACTTAAAGTTAGACCAGCAGCTCATCGGCCACATTCCCGACACATCTGCAGAGCTCGTTTGTAGCCACGGGATGGTTTGATGTGAAAAATATGGTTGTGTGAGCTCTTGTTGTTCTGTAAAAACAAAAAAAAAAGGAAAAAAAAACTGAATAATTACTGTAATTCTTTGTTTCCCAACCACAATACTATTGTTTACCATAACTATTTATTCAAAATGGGCAGAAGCTGGAATTGACTTAAGAGAACACAGTAGACTAATAATGATTGCTGTTAATCATGTTAGATAAGCATCTCGTGATTTAAAGATAAACAACTATTGATTAATAAAGAAATAATGTTTCAAGCATTTTGCAAATACTGCCCTGGACGCAGAGTAAATCATAAAGTGCATTGTGTGCACTGTAAAAGTTTCATTTTCCTTGTGCTCTGTGTCCTGTGTTTATAAGGAGTTGCCAGAGTATGACGAGCCTGTTCAGCAACACCATGTCTCCTGCCAAAGACGGTAGCTCCTCGCTGCCTCGTCGCTCCAGCAACCTGGGAAAGCCTCCCCTGCGGGCGCTCTATGATTTGCTCATCGCTCCAATGGAGGGGGTGAGTGCTGCTTTTCTGGGACGTTGCCTGCCCGCTGATGAAAGTGTGCCGCTGAGAGGAGAGCGCGGTGGCCGCCGCGCGGCACAATGCAGAAGTTCGAAGTTGCAATGTTGTCTGTGTTCTTTGCAGCGGTTTTCATACTCTAAACCCTTTGTCTGACAGGGCTTGATGCACTCCAGCGGGCCTGTTGGCAGACACAGACAACTAGTGATGGTGCTGGAGGGGGAGCTTTACCTCATTCCCTTCGCCCTGCTCAAAGGAAGCTCCTCTAATGAGTACTTGTATGAGCGTTTCAGCCTCATAGCGGTCCCGTCCATCCAAGGCCTTGGATCTAGCACAAAGGTGGAGCTCATCTTGTAGAAAATAACAACTCAGTCCTTTGAAGCTGTTCTTATCATTTCAAAATCTCTTGCAGATGTGTTAGACCTTCTAGTACAGAGCTACAGCATGTTATTTGTCTCTCAGGGCCACTCCAGACGTCCCGGGCCGGCGCCGTGCGGCGGCGTCTCCATGGCGGCAGTGGTGGGCAACCCTCGGCTGCCCTCGCCCGTGATGGACCGCTGGCTGTGGGGGCCAATGTCGTCTGCAGAGGAGGAAGCCCAGATGGTGGCCGAGCTGCTGGGCTGCCAGCCCCTGACCGGCACCACCGCCACCAAGGAGAGGGTGATGAGCGCCCTCACTCAGGCCGAGTGCGCCCACTTCGCCACGCACATTTCCTGGAAGCTGGCGGCGCTGGTGCTCACCCCGCACCCCGAGAGCATGCCCGGCGGGGCTGGCGCCAGCGTGGGAACGGTCGGGAGGGGCACAGGGAGCAGGAGAGGCAGCAGCGGCCGAGGCAGGAAGGGCTCCATCGGAAGCGGCTACACCATCCCAGAGTCTCTGCACATGCAAGACGACAGCAGCGATGTGGAGAGCATATGCGACAGTCCGCCCTTGCAGGAGTTCTTGCTCACGGCCGCTGACATATTGGACCTGAGGTTGCCGCTCAAGCTGGTGGTGCTGGGGTGAGTTGAGCCGGTTAGCCGAGGAGATGCCGTTTGGTTTATTTTGACCCCCTTTTCTGGTCACTATGGTAACGGTCACTAAGTAATTAAACATTTTGCCACTGTCTGCAGTGTTGCATAAATGTAAAGTGATTTAAAAAAAAAAAAAAAAATTAGAACTCCCAGTAACAATGTCCACACCAGACTAATCACACTCGAGATGAACTAAGTCGTTTAGTTTCATAGTCTTGGAAGCTGTCATTAGAAACCATAAAAGCAAATTGCATGTGAAATGCTATGTCGTTAAAATCTTCAAAGTCTCCTGATTTAATCACACGCCTCCTTTGTCTCCGTGGCTGCAGGTCGTACCAGGAGTCCAGCAGCAAAGTGACAGCAGATGGTGTGGTGGGGCTGACCAGGGCTTTCCTGGCTGCTGGTGCCCAGTGCACGCTGGTGTCCTTGTGGCCCGTGCCTGTTGCAGCCTCGAAAGTTTTTGTCCATGCCTTCTACACTGCCCTGCTGAACGGGACCAAAGCTAGCGCTGCCCTGGCAGACGCTATGAAGACTGTCCAGAGCAGCAAGCAGTACTCACACCCCTCCAACTGGGCAGGTTCGAGGCCTTGTTCACCTACGTGTGACGTTTTGCATTCTCAGTGTTGTGCCAGAAGGCATGAATAGGAAATGTTCTTAATTATCTTAAATACTGACGTCATAATATTGTGTTACTAATTTAGCATAAATGTCAAACCTTGCAGTATTCACAGTTTTTGACACTGTGACATTGTTAAATACCAAAATTAAGACTAGCTTATAATTGTGATCATTATTTTTGTATTTCAGGATACATGTTAATTGGAAATGATGTCAAGCTCAACAGCCCATCCTCCCTCATCGGCCAGGCTTTGGCTGATATTCTACAGTATCCGGAACGAGCGCGCGACGCTTTGCGAGTTTTACTTCACCTGGTGAGACTCGTGTGGTGACAAAATGTGAAAAGCGTCGCACCCGACAAGACAGCAGTGTGCTGATGCTCCGCTCGTTGCAGGTGGAGAAATCCCTTCAGAGAATACAGAACGGCCAGCGCAATTCCATGTACACTTCCCAGCAAAGTGTAGAGAATAAGGTGGGAGGCGTCCCTGGCTGGCAGGCCCTGCTGACAGCTGTGGGGTTCCGTCTGGATTCGGCAGGGCCTGGAATCCCTGCTGCGGTCTTCTTTCCTACTGCTGACCCAGGAGACAGGCTCCAGCAGTGCAGCACCACTTTGCAATCATTGTTAGGTATGTTGTTCAGCACACTCATATTAATGAAACAGCAAGCTTGAGACAGTTTTGTTTTGAACTGATGGGGTGATATTGGTTGGTTGGTCCGACTGACTGACTTGCAGGCGACTTACGCTTGACTGCCTCTGATTGTACTCCTCAGGTCTCCCACCACCAGCTCTCCAGGCCTTGTGCAAGCTCATCACAGCTTCAGAAGCAGGAGAGCAGCTAATCAACCGGGTAGGCCCCCGCACCTCTCAAATCCAGCCGCTGGATTTGGTTATAAGTTATAATATCTGATGAATTGCAATTGCAATGATACCAAGCCACGTCTACTAACAAATCGTTTTCTAAATGGCACTGATGCAAATTAAAAAATGCCTTTGTGCAAGGCATGAGCCAGTATGACATTCCTACATTTCCTACAGCTTAAATGTGCACAAATACTGTATAAGATGTCTGGTTAAAAACAACGATTCAGTTTTAAGTTGTAAAATACTTGATTTTAGTGGCTTCAGTAAACTCTGAATAAGTTTATTGTGACTTAATTTTGTGCACCAAGACCATATAAAGCCAATGTTAAAGGAGTCATAGTATTACTACACAGCATTTCAACCGAGAACAAAAAAGAACTCCACCTACTTTAGCTCCCTGGAATTAGAAACACATCTGCTGATGTACACAGTAAGTGCGAATACATATTCAGGAGAGAGCGAGGGTAGCACAGCTGCTGCAGCAAATAAGGCTGAATTAAACTTTAATGTATTCTGTTCATGTAATATTTAGCCTAATTACACTTGTGATATTACAGGTTAAAAATCTTGGGTCGGTGCTGAACCCAAAACCTGTACTCATTTCAGAGTATTCCTGTGGGATGAAAAGAGGAGTGAGGAGAAAAGCACTTGGAAGCCGCTGAAAATTAAATAGTTTAGTCATTCTGTAGACTTCTTGCAGAGCAATTTGATTTTGTGCCATCTTAATGGAAAAATCCTGACAATTCCGAGAGACAGGTCTGGGAAATCTAACCTCTTAAAGATACATTATAGCAGGATGAACTGTTTTAATTATTCAAACAATTAAAAAACACATACACACACACACTGTTTTGCTTGCCAAGTTTTACTTCTTATTTGTACAAAATAAAGAAGCCCAAATAAAATGTGAATAATTCATCATTAATCTGCCTGTCGTACGATAGTAATGCTCCTCGAATGCAGAAACCGATTGTGGTGGATTATTTTTCCTGACAGTCCTACACATAGCTTTAATAATGTGCATGTGCAACAAATGTCGAGCAAAGAATCAGCTCAGGTGTAGGAGCACTTGCACCGTGGCTGACGTAGGTGATGGGCAGGTGGATACGCACAAGGTCATGCAGATATGTTACAGATTACAGGGGGAAAAAACCTAATTACATCTAGTGGGGCTGTCAGAATAATCTCCCAACGCGTCCTCGTGTGGGAAACGCTGTCTGCATCTATTGGATCGTCCAGAGAGAGATGGGTCTTGTCACATAAAAAGTATGCGTCACACAGTGTGACAAACTAGGTTGCGAAAAGATGGATTTAATACAGACAAAAGGAGTCTCAAGACGCGTGTTGTATTTGTTTAACTGATGAGATGATTAAATTATTCCATCAGGAAAACAGTGCACAGCTGTATGATCCAGACTGAATGAATAACAAAATGAAACCGGATCTCATGGCACTATAGGAGTGAGGTGACAAGAGAAATTTCTGTCTCTAACCCTCGGGTTAGGATCACATAGTAAGATGTTATATCAACTGGCTCAGAGTTCAAGTCATATCACATTTAAACGACCCAGAGTTTTTCCTCATTTCATGGTTAGCAAGCTCTGTTTTCACTAAACCGGCATTCTGAAATAGAGCTTAATAATGAAATAAAATATCAAAATGATTGTTACTTCAGTCACTTTATGCTGAGGAATTCCTGCACTTTCAGCACGATGGAAAGTACTTGGGGTTCTGAAACCTTTTTGGGACAGTAGCATACCTTAAAACCAGTGAGCGGCTCATGCTACTGTCTACTAGCAGTGGAGAATTGGACATGTTCATTATTGCACAACACTATTGCGCTGTCTAATCCACTGAGTTGCAAATAAATCTGCAAATGCAGCATTGATTTCAAACAAGCAGTCCTTCATACACACAGGGCTCAGCTTAAAACCCCGTCTTGTTGCATCACACCACATCTCGTGACAGCAAAGAATTAATCTTACACTCCCGAGCTTTATCCCTGGTTTATGTGCAACGTGTGTCGGTCACATGATTACAGTTGTGTGGCATTCAGCTGCTTTGGTCCCTTCGACTGCTAATAGTGTTGTCGCATGAAAATGTGAAATTATCCTTCAACTACTTCTTGTGAAACTTTTGGGTTGCTTCTTGAATGGTCTGTGTGCATGCAATTAAACGCCTGTTTTCTCTTTGCTCCCTTCCTAACCTGCACTCTGAAGGCTGTTAAAAACATGGTGGCCATGGTAAGTGCGCTCTCACCTGCCTCTACTCCGTGCTGTTCTACCTCCTTTCCCAAGCACAGCCTTTTCTGCACAAACCGCATGCCAATTGTAAAGCGCCCCTGCTGTTTTCACGTTGCTCAGCTCTTGTATGCGTGAAGCGTAGAGAGTCAAACACCTGCTGCACTGTTTTGTTCACAGGTTTGTTTTTTTGTTTTTTTCATTGCCAGTTCCTGCAGGCAGATCTTAGGGATTTTGCATGTTTAAGGATTTACAGCCTCAGTTCATGAGGGCCGAGATGAATATTTCCTCTAATAATCGTGGAAAGGGAAGTGTGGAGACGAGGCACGGTTCTATTTTCTGCGCTGTTACGTCAGGTTGACAAAGGTGTCTCTGTTCCAAGGCCCATAATCTCTTAACAAAACCAGCAAGTGTGCTCCCGGGGCATGTGTAAATCCCACAAAGCTCAAACCCTTTCAGCATAACAACATGGGCTTCTGTTGCCCTCAGACCCAAAGAGCTGCTCACATACGCCAGAAAATCTCCTCGCAAAAGTCATATTGGGGAAAAAGTTTGTGCTGAGCGCCAACAAGGAGTTAATTCCAGTTGGATGTTTGAAGAACAAAAGATGTTTGATTAAAGTGATTTTCAATCAGGTTCAAAGCAGATTTTAACCATTGATGTAAGAAAAATCTTTGTCTTCTGTTCCATCCTTTGCAGCTCCACCAGGTGCTGGTCCAGCTTCAGACAGGGGAGAAAGAGCAGGATTTCTCTCTCCTTCCCATTCAGGTGTCTATCAGTGTGCAGCTATGGAGGCTGCCAGGATGCCATGAATTTCTGGCTGCTCTTGGTGAGTCGGCAGGCGGCGAAGAAAGCTGCCCTTTCCCGACGTCCACTCAGGCGTCCTCCTGTCTTTCTGGACTCGAAAGGTCAATTTTAAATACTGTCATATATTCGCTATACTCATTTCTTACTGTGCGTACAGGGTTTGACTTATGCGAGGTTGGCCAAGAAGAGGTGGTGTTGAAGACAGGCAAATTGGCCAACCGCCGCACATTGCACTTTGCCCTCCAGTCTCTGTTGGCGCTGTTTGGTAAGTTGATTCTTGATATTTCAGTTGCTTGACTAAATGTGATTTTTTTTTTCATCATCCTAAATGTCACAGATGCTTCATGTTAATCCCCTCATTCCTATGTTTTCAGACTCCACAGAACTGCCCAAGCGTCTCAGCCTGGACAGCTCTTCTTCCCTGGAGTCGCTGGCTTCAGCCCAGTCTGTGTCCAATCCCATGCCCATGGGATATTCAAGCCTCCCCTTCTCTCCCCCTTGCCTGGACAATCAGGCATCGGATGCCATCTCTGTTTATAGCCTCAGCTCTGTGGCGTCCTCTATGAGCTTCGTTTCCAAGTCAGACTGTGATTTCCTAAGTCACCGGCAGCGCAGCGGGGCCACGGCGCACTTTTCCGTCCACAAGCATCCTCACGTCCCCCGCAGTCGCTCCTCACCTCACGGGGCAGCTGCAGCAGTGGCAGGGGCCCGCGGGGATGACGAGGAATATGAGGGCTTCTCTATTATTAGCAGTGAACCACTAGGGAGTCACTGCGACTCACTGCCACTACCACCAGGCCACGGCCAGCGTCACCGCCGAGGCCGGGGAAGCGTTGTTGGGTCCAGCACAGGAGCCGGGAGAGGTTACACCGTCTCCGTGTCATCAAGGGGCAGTGTGAGCACTCCCACGTCCCCTGTCAAAACGTCCCTGGTGCCCAGCCCAAACTCGTCCTTCCAGAAGGTGGGTAAGGTGAGCAGCTCAGACACAGGCGAATCAGACCAGTCCAGCACGGAGACGGACAGCACTGTCAAGTCCCAGGAAGAAAAAACTGTCCCTCTGGATCCTCAGGAGCTCGCCCAGAAGATTCTGGAGGAGACCCAGAGCCATCTGCGCGCTGTGGGTAGTCTTCAGCGGGCTGGACCGGAGGGAGGGAACACCGGCGGAGCGTCGACTCGGAGCAGCGCCTTCCGCTCCTCAGAAACAAGTGCTTTCAGCCGTCCCAACAGCAGCGCAAGCGGCCATGCGCAGTCTTCCCCGAGACCCAAACCTCCCTCTCGCTCGTCCTCACTGCAGAAGGTGAGCTCCGGCTACAACAGTCCCGCGGTCTCAGAGTCTTCCCAGAAGGAGGGCAGTCATCCGTCACCCACTTTGGATAGCCACGCGCAGTTCAAGTTAAAGTACCCCAGCTCCCCATACAGTGGCCACATCTCTCGCTCCCCCAGCAACGTATCTCCAAGTTCTGGTCACCAGTCCCCCGCTGGAAGTGCCCCGTCCCCTGCCCTGTCTTACTCTTCGACCGGCTCTGCCTGCTCCACATCAGCAGATGCCCCAGACTTAGACCGGCTGAGAAGAGGCGTTATTGATGAGAAGGTCCAGGCTATCCACAATCTGAAGACCTTTTGGGCTAACGCTGCAGCCCAGCAACAGCAACATCTCGGCCCAGTCAGGGGCATCCACGGCGCTCCTGGACCTCTTGCTTCTGCCAGCAGAGACGTCCTGAGCCTTTTGAACCTTTCGCCGCGCCACTGCTCCCCTAGCGATACCCAAGACAGCCTGGAGCTGCAGTCACTAGACAGGGGTAGCAAGAACTCTTCCAACGGCCATCACTGCTCCAGCACCAGGAAAGTGGCCCCGTCACCCACCATTTCCACAAGCAGTAGCCCTGGTGCTCGTTCTATCCGACTACCTGCTGGCAATGGATACAAGTTCCTGTCGCCTGGAAGATTTTTCCCTTCCTCTAAATGCTAAGACATTTGAAACTATCCTATACTTTAATCTATCATTGACTATCGTGTGTGCGAAAGGTGCAGCAGTTTGGGGACCACCAGTGGTCCACAAGTGAAAAGGATTCAGTTCAACGAGCAAGGTCCTGCAAATGGGCAAGGGGACTTTTTTGAGTGTCTTGTCTCTGTGCCCATAACACTGTAAATGGCAATGAGAAATACTCCATGACCTGATACTGTGTTTGTGTGTAACTGTGTGTCAGGTAGATGTAAATGCCACCCACCTCCCCTCCAACAAAAAAAAAAAACACTTTACTGTTTGTGTGGGCCAAGTTATAACAGTTTTGACTGAGTCCCTCCATTTTATTTTTTGATTTTATTTTCAAATTTAATGGTTATTGTTATTATTGTTTGTTATTGTTATTAATATTATAATTATAATTATTATTATTATTATTATTATTATGTTTTGTAAATTAATTCCAGTGTTTCACAATCAGTATTAAGCGTTTTTATATTATTAAAAAAAGTGAACATACCTGTACCATGTAAAAATGGTTAGACTGGGAGTAAAAAAAAGATTTAATATTTTTTATTGAAATCAAGTGGGCATTTTGCCTGATTTCTTTGTGAATTGAGTGTCTGCTCTGAAGCATGGATTCTCTTGCTATTCAATGTTAAGTACCATGTATGACTTTTTAGCTCATGACTTTTTGAGATTAAACATGAAGGTTTCATGACAACCATCTGTCATTTATCAGTAAACTGTTTCAATAAAAAAAATATGTTTACTTTTTTTTGCATTTCTAACTCTTAGATCATAGGCACACTGGTCAGCGTAACAGGTTTGATTTGGACTCATCGGATCACATGACCTTTCTCCGTGGCTCCGTAGTCCAGTTATGCTCCATCACAGACTGGGGACTTTTTCCCAGCTAGTTTTACCGATTAGTGGTTTTCTTAAAGCTACACAGTTGTTCGGCCCAAATTCCTAAGTTTCCTTCACATTGTACAAATGGAAACGCTATTTCACTAGTAAACATAGCTTTAACTTCCATCTGATATTTGTCTATGATTTGACTGGAGCAATGGAAGAACATCATGTGGCCTGACGAGTTCAGATTTACCCTGTTGAGGAGTGATGGACCCATCAGGGAAGAAGAGATGCAGATGGAGTGATGTCACCCATCATGCCTGGTGCTACTGTACAAGCCTGTGGGGGCAGTGTGTAGGCTCAGCAACATTGTGTACCCAAAGAATGAGGTCAGCTCACTACCCGAATATACCGCATAACCAGGTTATTTAATCAATGGATTTTCTTTTCCCCCCTCCCTAATGGATTGATTATATACTAAGATGATAATGCCAGGACTAATGGGGCTCAAAATATCAAAGAGTAGATCAGGGAGCAGGGGGCATCATTTACCACACGTGTATTGACCACCACAGAGCCCAGACCTTAAGCCCAATAAGAGTCTTTGGGATGTGCAGAAAAAGACTTTGTGCAGTGGTTTCACTCTCCCGTCGACAATACAAGATCTTGTGGAAAAATAAATGCAACAATGTACAGAAATAAATCTTTTGACATTGCAGAAGCTTATCGAAAAACAACGCCACAGCAAAAGCTAAACACAGTCCAACAAAATATTACTGTGTGACCTTTTTTCTTGGTACCAACGGTTTTTGTTTGTTTTTTTTGGTTTGGCCAGGCAGTGCATAACTACAAAGAAACCAGTTTATCATCTTGTACCATGTTGGACATTGCTGCACTGTCGAACACACGACAGGAAGGGCGCACATGTTTAGAAAGCCAGAACTTTCTGGCAGAAACCACCAGTCGCTGTCACTTGGCAAAACAAAACAAACCCGTAAAAACAACATATCTGCCCACAAGGCAATAGTGATGGTTAGTAAATACTTACTGGGATGGGAAATTACTCACAAAATTATTTTATACAGTTTACATTTTTCCAATTCTCTCACTTGTTTATTTGGATGAGCATTGTCAATAGGGAAGATCTGGCATTTGCTGCATGGAAAATACAATTTTAAACGGTGCACTGGAAATAACACTGGGGAATTTGCTTTGATAAATGAAAGGGGACACTTATATGAGCAATTGAAGTGGAGGGAAAGAGAAACATGCCAGTCCCGCACCCAGATGGCCTGGACACGCCCCTGCCGTAGAGTCCTACCACACTAACTGCTTTGATATAGAAAAAACAGTATAAAGCGCTGATTACCTGGTGTTGTTGGATCGAACCGGACGTGCGCCTAAAGCCTGGACAAAGATGTCCATTGGTCAGCACCAATAGGTAGGTTCTTGCTTTGCCTCCTGCTAATCACCGCTCATGAGGGAGGGACCCGGGTCACAGCTGCCTGCCGCTCAAGACGTCAGCAGTCCCAACCGTTACAGAGGCAGTAACAGTGTGGAAAGGAAAGAGCGGCGATGGTCCTCATCAAGGAGTAGTAAGTGTGACGTTTCTGGCTATTTGCTGTCTCTAGATGAAACCGCCTACGCCGCCACATCGTCAAACCGCGGTATTAGTTCGGTAGGACCCTTTGTTTCGGCGGAGCGACGCGAGCGAAAAGTTTTCATTCAGTACCGTGAGATACACGAGGGAGGGATGGGTTGGTTTCAGTGCCGTTTTCTGGCCTAGCGACTCTTGACAGCGGCTTCGCAATGTGACAGCTGCTCTTCTCCCAAACGTTCACTTTGCCCAGGACCAGCTTTATCCAGCCGAGTTTCTGGCGACTCACTCTGGGTTTTGAGTCACGCACAACGACGACTTGACGGCGGCGTGTTGTGTTGATACGCCGTACAACTTTACAACTAAGTTGAGCTACGAGTTAGCTCATGCTAACGCTAGCTAACCTTTCCGTGTAGCATCGGCAGTCTTCGCGTTAGCTTCCCTGCTCTCGCCACAGGTATATTATCGCATTGCCCAATCAATAGACTTACACGTTCGAAGGTAAAATGTGCTAAGCGGTGCTGTTTCACTGAAGTGACTTGGTAGTATTTAAAAAGTTGTTCACGGCAGCCAGCCTTTAGCTGTATGAACCACAAAGTTCAGTGTGCGGGGGGAAACAAGCTCATGTTGACATTAAAGGTCTATTTAGGTGAAAACGTGAACGGCCAGTATCCTCCTTCCGTTCCGTTTTTGGCGTTCGTTTTTATTTATATCAGGGTTATCTTCCGCTTTCAAATTATTTGGATTGGTTACTTTCACTTAGTTTCCCCCCATGCAATCATTAAGGTTTTGAATGATGCTCGTACTTATGCAGTTACTCCTGTCAGTTCTCGTGGTTGAATTATTGAGGTCAAGACCTATACTTTCGTCCCCAACCGTTATTCATTTGAATGTTATGGGGTGGATGCATACGCTGGTAATGATTTCGTAACTGCTTCCAGTAATATTCAAATACCGCTGCAAGTCTGCAGGTCTCAAGCTTATGAAACTACAGCACCCGATTCTCTTGCAGCAGTTTCAACATAGTACTTTTAGCCAACATGATTGCAATTTGGCACCGCATGGCCCAAATCTCATCAAAATCTCCGTCAAGCGAAATTCATTGTGTCACATTATTGCATAACCAGCGTTATTGCAAGTCATTCATTTGTGATGTCTCCTGTTTAAAACCCGGACAGGAAAGTTTCATGTGACGTTAATGCTCTTAAGCTATTGTAGCAGCCAGCTGTAGGCTTTATGAAGATGTGCCAAGTGTCATTTGTACAAACATAAAGAGCTTTAATTAAATTAAACTGTTAAAAAAAACAACAACAAAGAACTCTGAAGTCAGAATAATAGACTTTTTGTGCACATCAGTGTAGTTGTCAACCTACCACTACATTTATACCTTGAGAGCCACCTCTTGTTGTCGGATTTTTTTTTTTGTTCATCAGGAAAAAGTTCACGCCTTTATGCTTCCCACAAGGTTTGGAATGTGTCCTGTCATTATTCGTAAGCAGAGTTTCCCTCTCCAAGTAGCTGCACCCGCTGTCTGTTTTTTTGTTTTTGTTTTTCGTCTAAATTGCTTACAGCTTCATGTTTTTCTCCGAAATTTTGTGGCAATGTCCATTATTTCTGCTCTGCATGTAGCGCTTTCATTCGTCACCTCTGGGACCAACACCATGTCAAAGTCAGGGAGAGATTTACTGTATTGATTACACACTTCTTCAAGAAAAATTTTGTGCACTGTTGAAGTGATGTCTTGCAGGTCAGACTGCAGCTTGTTATTTTATCTTCCTGTGTAATGACTGCCTTTTGTAAACTGGTGGTGTTTGACTGTAACAGTACTTACCTCTCCCTCTCGCTCTCTCTCGCAGCCGTGTGGTTTTACCCTGTAGCGTTGAAGAGGTGAGTCATTTCTTGTATGATGATGGGAACCAAACCAAAAGCTTATAAAGTGTATACATGGAAGATTTTTTACAATAAATTAATATTTACAGAAGTAGTATTAGCAGCTCTTGCACACTTGGATCATCTCTGGAGTAGCAAATGTGGTCAAGCCTTCATTCCTCATCTGGTTTCAGAATGAGTCGCATTTAGTAACAATGAAGACTGTGGCAAGTCTCTCCTGTACATTGTAAGATTAATGTTACTCTCAATGTTAAATGTAAGTGAATAATGACTGTGTGTTAATTATCTGTGTTTGACTTCTGGTTTCTAGTAAAGTCAAACAAGAACATGATTGTTGTGTTATGCTTGTTCTACAAGGGCCAATAGATCTCCATGTTTATAAATAAGATGTCTCGGGTTCATACTTCTGCCTTTATATTGTCTCTCTCTCTCTCTCTCTCTCTCTCTCTCTCTCTCTCTCTCTCTCTCTCTCTCTCCCCCTTTCTCTCTCTCGTCCTCGTCTTTCAAATGCATGTTTAACTGCAAATATTTGAAAACCTCTGTCTGCCACCCTCTCTATTTAGTCATGTTTGGGTGGCAGACAGAGGTTTTCAAATATTAGCATTGACCCAGACTGTCGAAGCTCTACTTACATTTTTATGATTTTATTTTTATTTTTATAAGCTCGTGTGACTCATGCAGTTCATTATCTCAGCACATTTTACGACTCTGCAATCCATTACAAGACAGGAGCGCACAGTAGTCGGCAACACATCAATTTATGTTGTATTTTAATGTCCAGATCGGATGACAGCTGGTGTGCCACCAGTCATTTTTCATACTGGATGTACAATTTTAGTAGGATTAGGTTTTATTCTTAAAAAAAAAAGAAAGAAACGAAACGTTGTTGTGATTCGTTGTGTTGTGTGATTGTGTACAGTATCAAGTGGGACAGCTGTTCTCTGTGGCAGAGGCAAGTAAAAATGAGACGGGTGGTGGTGAAGGAATTCAGGTCCTAAAAAATGAACCCTATGAAGTAAAGGGCGAGAAAGGACAGTACACACACAAACTCTACCATATAAAGAGGTATGTTGGTTTCTTTTTTCCTCCAGTCATTTTCCTGACTTCTGATTTTTTTTTTGTTGCAATTGCACAAGACTACCTCACGGTGGCAGTGCTGACTCTTATTTTAAAAGAAAATGGCAAATTTCTTGTGTGCACATTTTTCTACCCCAGCCTTGTTTATTGTGGATGTTTTGTCACGACTGTGTATTTCTCCTCTCTCCCTGACAGTAAAGTCCCAACATTTCTAAGGATGCTGGCTCCCGAAGCTGCCTTCATATTCCATGAAAAAGCTTGGAATGCCTACCCCTACTGCAAAACAGGCAAGTTCACCTCTATAAAGAAACATCAGCCAAATTGATTCAAACCTATTGTTTTTTCCTGGTCTTGCATGATTAGAATTTTTTTAGTGTCGTTATAAATGTCAATGAAATAATATATATATTTTTTTTCTGTTACATGTTTGCATTGGATTCAGTTGTAACGGTATGTGGCCTTCTTGTTGGGTTTGATCAATCATCCAAATTTCAAGCTCAAGCATTAAGATAATTAATCTTCTTCAATTTTTTTGTTCCCTTCACTGTGTGCGGCCCTGAAGAATGAGTACATGAAAGATGATTTCTCTATCACCATTGAGACGTGGCACAAACCAGACCTTGGACAACAAGACAATGTGAGTGTCTTTGCATCACTGGTGAATCCAGTCTCATAAGTTGGCAACCTTGTCTAACTTGTCGTCTGATGCTTGTCCAGGTGCATAAGCTGGAGGGTTCCAAGTGGAAGGACGTGACTGTCGTGCCCATTGACATTACTGACAGAAGTTCAGTGTCAGCTGCTGTAAGTAAAAGCTCCTCCTGCCTGTCCAATTAATGAAGCACTTTAGCTCCACCGTGTGGACAAACCACGTCCATGCCAATGTATTTGCCCATCCCATTTCACTCGCATACATATTATTACATTATGCATATTCTTACATGCACGCCTGTTATTCAACTGAATATTTGTAAAGAAACCACAACAATACATCACATTAACTTTAGCTTTAAGAATACATTTTTTGACAGACAGAATTACTTGTGACAATGGTTACAAACAGCCATAGTGCCACAATAAAACTCCTCAACAGTATAGATAACAGATTTGCTGACATGGGCAACAGAAGAAATGCCATTTGATGTTCAAGTGTCTGTTTTCCAGCATGTGTTAGAAAACCCCGGATTCTAGATTAATTCTACATTGAATCAATGTAATAAGAGTGTAACACTCACCCAAAACCTTCAAAGCTTTGCAAATCCTGAGAAGTTGCGCCGATGGCCTGTCAAAATAAGAGTTTTTAGCATTCTGTTTGCAATGCCCAAATTCTGAGATATTTCACGCTATTGCTCCCGTTCAGCATCACGTTGCCTCATTTCACCGCGGCTACTGCGCGCACACGTGTGGCTATTTGGTGTGGAGGCACCGGCTCATGCGTATGTGTGTGCGTGCGTTTGTTTGTTGTCGGCGGTGGGCTAACGAGGAGGAGGTGTCTGCCTCGCTGCGGGAGTGTGTTGTGTCTGAGGACCCCATCAGCCCTCAGCCTCGGGCATGGCTGCAGGGCCTGCGGCGCGCCGCCAGCACAGATGAGTTTGTTGGCGTAATTAAACCTCACAGTGTTGCGCGCGCCGGAACTAGACAAACACGGGCGCTCAACTGCTCACGAGCACCCGCTTTTTGCACAAAGAATGGGCCCTTTATGTCTAGCGCCGCACATCGATTCACAGCCCTCATTAGTGCCGCACAGCGTATTGTTACAGTGATGGAGCGTGCCGTATTAAAACAGCTGAGCTTGTGTGCGCGCCCGCACGCATCCCTGGTATCTGTCTTTCCACACATTTGGCACCATCATGTTGGCTGATAGCCCTGAAAAATTGCTTTTAGCTGGAGGCATATCATGATTTATTTAAAATTGCAGGGCCCCTGAGTTTCTGATCATTTGAAAGCCATTTCATTTATTTCTATTTCTTATGCCAGCGCCATGAGTCCATTTGGATATTTGTCACGTGATGGCAAATATACTCAATGTGCTTCTAATGATTTCAGTGTCACTGCATTTAAACATACGCCTAATTTTAGGCGGCAGTGTGACTCACCACCTCTTTAACCAGGCAGGTCAATTAAGAACAGATTCCTATTCACAATGATGGCCTGACTCTAAACAGGTGCCTCGCAGCTTTCAGTGTATTAGGGAGACAGTGGGTTCCTAAGAATAAGTCTGGTGCTAAGAAGAGCACACTGGAGGACGGTAGTGGAGAGCAACAACACCACGTGCACATTTAAAGGCACAGTGTTTAAGATGTCCAATTCTGTACGGAAAAGCGCAAGCTGTCTATGTCAAGGTGTCTAATCACTTTCATGTAGCCTCTCTTGTTTTTGTCAGTCTCAAAAGCTCTCATGGAGGAAAACAATATCCTCTCTTCCTGAATGACACTGATGATGGAAAAGATTTTACTCATTTATTTTTCCTGTTTTTTGTTTTTTGTTTTTTTTAACACTTTAATGGCATGAAAATGTTTCATGGATATCCGTCTGATTCAAATCCAAAACCCCCCAAAAAATGAACACATTCAAGTTTGTTGACGATTTGGAGCCTGTCCAACATGCAAAATTTGTGGGAATGACTTAAAATCGTTTTTTTCCCCCTCATTGTAGGACTACAAGCCAGAAGAGGACCCCGCCATGTTCAAATCAGCAAAGACCGGCAGAGGACCCCTCTCTCCTTCCTGGATGGTAATGACTGTTTTTTGAGCATTTGGGCAAAAGATTAAAATCGTGCAGAATTGCAAATGCCTTTTAGTGTCTCTCCTGCTCACTGTCAACGACATGAAACGTAGTCCCTTCACATCTGTACCACATGTATGTACCTGTGGAATGTTTTCACAAGATGTGGAATCGATCTGTACTGTTGAAGGAAATTATACCATACCCTTGATAGTTTATTTTATTTTATTATTATTTTTGAAATATCAATATAGACCTAACATTTTGAGTGATAAAGTGTAGTGCAGTCGGAATACACAGGTCCTGTGATATAGAGCTATAGAGATGGCACATTAAATTACAACGCAGCAGAAAAATCTTGGCCCATAAACAGTGGCACAGCACACAACATTTAGCAGTAACGCAATGACTTATTCACTCGTGCCCTCCTTTGAAGCTTCACCATGAGATTATAAGCACAGAAAAACTGTGATGTCCATATGCGTCGTAACCATGCTGACACATTCAGCTTCATCCATGGAATACACCCAAAAGCAAAGATGTGAACGTTTTATCATCACAGGCCGTTTTACGGGAAATACTTTTTTCCATTCTGCTGTAATGGCAACAAAGTACAATTACATCTATGTAAAGGAAGCAAGCTTGCAGGACAAAACTTGCATGTAACCCGTTCATCACATCTGTTGATACTTGCCCCTCGTGCCAGAATCAGACTAGAGGAGTTCAGAAATCTTGATCACTTGAAATTAGTCACTGCAGCGACTTGCAGTATCCCGTTGTGTGTGTGTGTGTGTGTGTGTGTGTGTGTGTGTGTGTGTGTGTGTGTGTGTGTGTGTGTGTGTGTGTGTGTGTGTGTGTGTGTGTGTGTGTGTGTGTGTGTGTGTGTGTGTGTGTGTGTGTGTGTGTGTGTGTGTGTGTGTGTGTGTGTGTGTGTGTGTGTGATTCAGAATCACATCATATCAGTCCATACAGTCTGAGCCAAACATGGCTCATAAGATGGATAATAAGCAAAATGTCTTGAGCCTGAGAAGATGGTGATACCTCAAAGGTCCAGAAGGAGGAAATTCCCCAGTATTTAGAAAAGATTCAAATCTAAGCACACAGAATAATCTATGTTGAAACATTGCGTAAAAGGAAAAATATCTTATGAAATCACCACTAACATGATTTTTTTTTTTCTTACTTTTTTCCCATTCATTTAAATCTTAATCGTTGAGACTCATTTTTTCCTCAGCACCGCAATGACCCTTAACAAGCGCGGCAGCTCTGCGCTCGGGCTGCTTCACAGAGCTGTGGAAGGCGGAACTGTAGGGCGGCTGTTTGATGAAGACAAATCACCTCTTTCTCAGCTCTAATTGGCTGTAATAGAAATTTCTAGTCACCGGGTCAGATAAAGGTTGTTCTCCAAGCTCCGGCTGCCAGACTCTGTTTGTCAGGAGACAGAGACAGAAATTGGAGAGGGGCCGTGATGGGGTATTGATTCTGAATTTGACAAGTAGAAATTCTATATAGAGACTGATTGCATTTTCGATGGAAAGTAATATGTCAACAAGACGTAGCTGGTCCACGAGGAGGAAGAGCGTCTGTGCCGCTGCCCCGCTGCAGAAAAACCCACTGAACCCGCCCGCCCCTCAAACTAGTCCTGCTCACTGCTGGAGCGCCGAGGACTTTGTGCGCCGCTGCCGAGCCCCGAACGCTTCTCCACGGGGAACTTTTCTGCGCTTGAAGAATTCCGACAGAACAAAGGCAGCCCAAACAGCTTTTAAAAAGTGTGAATAAAGAAGCGCAAGTTTATATATTTTTTTTGTGTTTTTTAATTAGATCACTTTCCCGTCTGCTGTGGACACAGAAAAAAGGCTGTTTTGAAAAGGTGAAGAAGAGGGGGGGGGGGAGAGTAAGAAAAAGTCGTCATTTGACAACAGAGGCACAATTTCTGCCTGCCTCTCGGAGCAATGAAACTCTTGTCTATCTCTGCATGCACACATGCTCGCATATCGGCGCCCTTTGTATTTCTGAAAACTTCTGCTCCTTTGAGTGGGGCACGGAGAGGGAGAGAAGAAATGTCACCGTAAGCGTTTTGATGTCGGGAGGCGTTTCATGTGAAGTTCTCCTTTAGCGATGACAACTTTTCTAAACCCACTGCAAATTTAGAAATGTTTCTCATTCCACCCCCCACCCCACCCTCCCTCTCTCGCTCCCCCCTCCCCTCCTCAGTGATCGCGGCATGAAACGGCAGCAGGATGAGGGCGATCGCGGCGGGTCTGTGGCATTTTCTCTTGCAATCTGAGCCAGAATAGAGTGATTAATTAAACAGGTGTGTGTGTGTGTGTGTGTGTGTGTGTGTGTGTGTGTGTGTGTGTGTGTGTGTGTGTGTGTGTGTGTGTGTGTGTGTGTGTGTGTGTGTGTGTGTGTGTGTGTGTGTGTGTGTGTGTGTTCTGGGGAGGGTGGGGAAGGGGCGGTGAGCAGGTCCTAGGTGTTAATAATGTAACCGGCTTTGCACCGCGACACCCTTATCGCTTCGCGAGCGGCGTTTTATCTGCCTTCTGTGGCCACAAAGGCTTTGCCTGTCGGGAACGGTGTCGCTGTCAGGGTGGAGGAAGAAATAGTCCCTTCATCTGGAGTTTATCCACTTTGCTCTGCCCTCCACCCCCCCACCCCTTCCTCTCTCTCCTCACCACCTCCTCCTCCTCTGCTTCTCTTCTTCAGAGGGAGGCAGAGTGCAAGAGGCAGTGGATGGATTTAGAAAGTGTTGCAGATTAGGGCACTTTTATCTGTGCACAGCACATCTTCATATTGATAATTATTTCAGCAAGCTGCACACCCAGAGCATTATGTATTAATAATTTTCTTTTTCCCGTTGTTTTGAACACAGCTGAGATGAGTGTAAAATAATGTACTCCCAGCCTCCTGCTGCTTCCAGACGCTTCTCTCCTTGGAAAGTTTCTGTCAAGTTTTGCTGATTTATTCACCTTTTGATTAAACTTTAAAAGTCCGGTGTTGTACAAAATGTTTCACGTTTTCTAACAATTCTAAATGTGTGGCCTGTTAGTGTGCCGGAGATGAGAGAAGTCTTAATACACTTTTTTTCCATCATCATTAGTGCAGCACTCTCCACTTGGAATGTCTGTCTGTCATGTTACAGGTGTGTCTATATATAATATATGTATTTCTTTGTTCTTCTTGTCATTTGTTGTTCCACTCATAGAAGGAGCTGGTGAATAACTCCGACTGCCCGAGGATGTGTGCCTACAAACTAGTCACTGTCAAGTTCAAGTGGTGGGGCCTGCAGACCAGAGTGGAGAACTTCATCCACGAAGTTCGTAAATCTTATCTTGTCAAACATACAAACAAGAAATGATACTACTGAGACCAATCTAAAAGTTCACATTTATTTTGTATGTTAAAAGAATTGTGTTTTTCGTGTTCCTCCGATAGTATCGACGCAGATTTATTGATCGTAGCTAAACCGTGTTTTGTGCCTCCCCAGCAAGAGAAGAGGATCTTCACTAACTTCCACCGTCAGCTCTTCTGCACCATTGATAAGTGGGTGGACCTGACGATGGATGACATCAGGAAGATGGAGGCCGACACACAGAGAGAACTGGAAGAGGTGAGCGCATGTATCAAAAGGACTGGATGACCTCCTCCCCTACCTGGAACAAAATGCGTCCTGTCCAATTTTATTTCTTATAAATGACTGAGATTTAGTTGAACTGTGAGAAACACTCGGAACACGATAATGGTGGTTACTGCTGTTCTGAGGTAAATGCCTCTGTAGCCCCTGCTTCAATTAGTCCAAATTAAAAAGTTGTTCTCCCTTCAGGATTTCCAGTGCAAACTCTTCAATCCTGAGTTTCTTTAACAATCCAGTTTATGCTGCAAAGAACGCACTTATTTGGTAACATAATCTCGACTGTTTCCGCTGAAGTTTCCCAGACTTTGTATGTGATTTTCTGTCTGCAATTTTGTCCAGATGCGTAGGAATGGCCTCTTGCGAGGTACAAAGGCTACAGACTCATAACCAGGCCAAGTGTAGGTCTGAATGTTGCTGTGTAAGTTCTCATCAGTGGAGGCCGTTTTTCTGTGGAGTAGGGAAGCACCTCCTGCTGGGCTTTCTGCACGGCTGGGCAATTATGACAAGAATCGTAATCACAGTTATTTAAATGATTTTCAAACCCTTATTTTAAAATACAATTTACTTGATTCAAACCATTAAAATACTATGTTGACGTTAACCTTAACATCAGTAAACTTAAAGTAATTTTATTTCACAAATGGTAAGTAATGTTTGAGGTAAATTTCGAATGCACAGTGATTTATAGCCATGTTGTTATTCATTTTAAAATAATGTCCTTCTATACTCCCCAGAATGAGTCGTATGTCGGTCAGTTCTTCTCTCATCCCTTTAGATTGGAACAATAACCGCATAGTCCTGTAATAATCATTCTAGCTTGATGTTCTTGATTATTGAAAGCCAAGATTGTGGATAATTGCCCAGCCGAGGGTTCGGTTCCTTCACACACCGGTGCTGCTCTCACTGTTTAGTGTTTCACGGCCTCTCGCTCCAATTGGGTGTGGTGAGGCCTTTCCACTTCTCACCCTAGAGGGGAAAGCAGTCAATAACATTTTTTGAGAATCGGGACTTATTGAAATGTATTTGGCGAGCGACCCTGTGAAACCTGCTGCCAATTGACTGGATTGTCTGTTGTGTGCCGGTCAGCCGGTCGTCCTCTCAGTGTCTTCTACATCTTCCCAAACTTTTCCTTTCACACACCAAGCGGTGGCCAGTAGTTCAAAACATAAACAGACGAGGAACCAAAAGTCTCAGGTTTGGATTCCTGGCATCGCGTTCTTCATTGAAAGGTCCTGGAGCTTTTGCTCTTGGAAATAGTCAAATTTTCAGAGTGGGGATATTTTGGCTGCGCACGGTGAGCAAGGAGGAATCCGCGCTGCGCTCGGCCAAAGTGGTCAGTCTGAAACATTCCTGGCACGTGACCAACGTTGCAGGATTTTGTTTCGAGCATGTGTTTGCCATTTTCTTTTGGAAGAAAAGCAACAAAAACCAGAAGGACGGCGGTCAGAGGGGCTGCGGTGAGGAGGGTGACGAGGCCCCCGGCTCCAGGGTGCAGTAAGACTGTCCGAGTGCACGGTAGAGCGGCCGCTCAGGCTCTTAACTGGACTGTACTGGTTTACTGCCCTTTTATTGGATTACTGTGGTCAGGTGTGGGATGCAGGGATAGCAGAGGGCCAAAGAAGGGGGTGGGGGGGGGCTTCAAGATGGCTCCCCTTCCCTCTCATTAACATACAAATGGAATCCTGCAGTTGAGAAGAAGTCTGTGGTGTGATTGGGGGGGTGTTGGCGGATGCAGAATCGGGGGGGTGAATCCTCACGCCGTCTCATCAGATCCGTCTATTGCTCCATTTAGAGCCGCTGCCGCTGGTCTCAACTGTTCCATTAAGGTGTTGGGCTATCAGATTCCAACACTAATTGACTTTCCAAAGCCATCAGTCAGTCTCCAGGTGGGACAATCTCAAAGCGCCGCCTTTATCTAGAACAAACCAGGAGCCCCACGCCAAGCATATGTGTGTTCTTTTTTCCTCTCTCTCTCTTTTCCAAAAGAGGTGATGGTTTTGTTTGCACAAGACAATTTTTGCCCGTTTCCACTTGCCGATGTGTCGTGCGAGGGATCGGGATGAGCCTTCCACGCGGTGCCAGTCATCCACCAGACCTGCTCTCACCTGTTTTGACTTGCTTCTCTCTCTCTCTCTCTCTCTCTCTCTCTCTCTCTCTCTCTCACTCTCTCTCCCTCTCCCTCTCCCTCTCTCTCTCCTCCCCCTACAGCTTCGCAAACAGGGCAAGTTACGAGGAACTTCTGCTGCGGACTAGTGAGATGCTTTCTTTTTTTTTTTAAGAACACCCATCATGACGACGACAACGGCGACAGACTGAACTCTTTCTAGTGACACTTTTCTTTTTACCCCGAGCTAGAGCTGGAGGGACAAGCGGAGCCGCTTGTGTGGTCGTTCCCCGGCGTGGCGAACACCGGGACAGTTGCTGGACCAAACACAACCTCTCAATTATTTTCCACTCGTTATTCGTTCATGTTAGTTTTATTTTATTTTTTTACCGTTTGTTTTCGACCCCCAAAAAAAAACATTCCTCCCCAGGTGCCCTCCGCGACCTCTCTTTGTCTTCTCATCGCATTGGTTTTTTTAACTGTACGCCCCGCGGTTAGCATTCCCCAGCGTGAGTGTGTCAGTTTGTCATACTCGTGTTCTCTCCTGCAGCAGCAGCAGCAGCAGCCCTCTATTAAGAGATTACTAACAGCGTTTGGCTCGGCGGCACGTCGTAACCCCTCCCTCATCGCCCCGCCCCCAACCCAGAGTGCTGCATCTCATTAACACTGACAATCATGCCTGTGCAGGTATTCACTCTTGCTCTCTCTTCTCTTATTCTTCTTCTTCTTCTTTTAACCCGCTCACACGCGTGCATGCACGGAAAGCAATTGCGAGAGGTCTGTACCGTGCACGCGCCCACAGGTGTGGATGCCTTTGCGGTGACACGATTGGCCCCAAAAGCTGAAGCCGGGCAAATCTGTGCAAGCTCGTTCGGCTAGACGATGATGCCACTTCGGAAGCGTTTTTCATGAGCGACTGGCTTTTTCTTTTTTCTCTCTTTCTTTTTCTTAATTGCTTTTCTGAACACACGCACACGCAACGTACCATACCATACAGAATTCACCCCTCTGGCAGATGTCGCCTGCACTCAAAGCCACAGATGGTGCTCCACCCTCCCAGCCTCTGCCACAAGCTGCACTGCACTGCACTGCACCCCCCGAATCATCTGCTTGTCCGAGGTAGCTGCTCTAACAGTGCAGTTACTGATTGCTGTCCGCTCAGCAGCGCCCCCATCTGCACCACCAGCTGCGTTACTTGTCTGAGTGGTGGTGTTGGGGCTGGGCATGCTAGCAGCTTTTCACTGTCTTGCTCTATCTACCTCTGTTTTTTATTTTTTTGTTTTTTTTGTTTTTTATCCTCACTGGCTGTTTTTCCGGACACTTAAACTGTTAGCATTAGCTTTTCAACTGCTACTTGTTAGCTGTGGCAGGCGGACCTTTATGAGCAACGTTCTTTTGCAGTGCCTCTTTTTTTATTCCACCCCTTTTACCTCTGCACAGCATTCCCTGATCTGTGGCGGTGCAATTATTCTTTTTGCGAGAGCAGAAAAAAAAAAAGTGCAAGTTGCAGCTGGTGCGCTGTTGATCCTGATCAGCTGACCTGCCATATTCACCACTTTCCAACTGGAGACCATCTGAATGAAGTGGCGCTGCAGTTTACTCACCAGTCTTGCGTATAAATTGCAAGTGGTTTGCTTATTCCATCTCTCCTGGTGTTTAGAATAATTGTGGCCCCCCCGCCACGCCACCCCCTCCCCCCCTTTCCTTTCTTTATTTTTTTTCTGTTTCTAAGTTTCTTTTCATTTGTTTTTCCTTTCAATGGAACGCTCTGGACTCGGACATCCAAATGTTTTTATTTTTCTGTGAGCTGCATGAGAGAATGTGATCAGTCCCGTAGCTCCAGATTAGCTTTTGTCCACAGCGGGAACAGATTTGACGTGTTTACATAGTTTCCAAAATTATGGTAGTATAGGAAAAAAAAAAATGTTACGGCACTTATCTGTGCCAGTGTTTTGTTTTTTTTTTCTCCGTTAAAAGAAAATCTTCTCAGGTGAACAATGCAACACAAGAGTCTTTTTCATAGTGTTACACATCAGTTGCCTCAAACAGTTGGCTTCTATTCACTATAATATATTCTGTTCAGTGGGAATTTTGGAAGTACTGTCCCAGCGTGATGGGAAAGGGTTGTAGTGTAGGCTGTTGTATTATTTTTTTAAATCACACTATCTGAGACAGTGGGTCGGAAGTACTGTACTGGGATTGATTGCTTGTGTCTCAGTACAGTGCGAAACAGTTCTCTTTCAGTGTTACCAATGTTCCTTAGGCTATCCTAATGATTCCTGCTAATCTGCAGAACACAGAAACCAGCGGCTAAAGAGAACAACTACAACTAATGGGTTTAACGTCATCCAGGATCGTGATATCGAGAGGAGGAAAGATTTGCAGCTGTATAGTCGTGTCCTAATTTATGAACTCTCCAACTCTTAATTGTCTTAAGTGATTGCTTTTAAATGTTTCTGATCAGCTTTTGGAAATCAGGGGATGTGGTAGCGAATGTATAACATTTTGTGCCTTTTCAGTCTGTGGATTTTTTGTGTGCCTTCGAGTCTATATAATGTATCTAAATATTAAATAAATTTCTCTGTCCACAAAGTTTGCTTCCTGTGATGCCACTATTCACTATTCCACACTGTTAGATGTCGAGGCTGAGGTATTTTTAGAACTGTCTATACTCTGCTCCTTTTATGTTAAGGTTTTGTCTCGTCTGATTGTTTTTAATGGATGAGCTGTAGCGATCTGTCACTGTCCGCCAGCTTGAATAGGATGATGTCCTCCCTTTTCAGTATGTCTGTGGATTCTTAGTCACCAAGTCCTGCAGCTGTCTAGACCTCATCTCATACATTCTGTATTATGCCCCTTTTCGGATCTCAATTTTTAAGATTGACTTTCATGATGAAACTTTGCCTGCCTAATTATAATTAAATGAGACTTCTACCTCTCAAGACGAGCATGTTTAGTCACCTGCGAGGTCTAACCTTCTTGCTTAAAGTGATGTTTTCCACATGAGAACTCAGGGGCTGCATCCTTCGGAGGATGCAACCTATTGGTCAGGAGTGTCAAACTCAAATACACAGTGGGCCAAAATGTAAAACTTTGAGAAAGTCGTGGGCCACATTGACATTTATGGAAGAAATCTTCCTACAGAATTTTTTTCATATGGACAAGTTTGGCTTCAACCTGAATATGGAACAAGCCAAGCTTAATACTAAATAGACAAGAATATACCAGCAGAGAATTCTGGGATTTGTAGTATTAGCGGTACATGTGGTGTATAATACTGGCGGGCCAGCTGTAGTTGTATTACATATTGCCTTTTGGGCCAAATTTGGCCCGCGGGCCAGAGTTTGACATCCATGCTCTAGGTGATCAAAGACTGAGTGCCCTTCATGGACCCGGAGAGCCAGAACCCAGCACTCCTTCATGTGATGAACCAAACCCTCCTTTATGTGATGGTCTGCCGTACGGAAGATGTCCAGTTGCATCATTAATTCTCTCTGCCCTCTCTTCCATAGAAGGAGGACTGCCGTACAATTTGGAATACCAAGTGAGACCTCAAGACGTGAGTCCCTGTCTCTGCATTGTAATTAACTCTGCCTATTGGAAGCATTCTATTTCATTTTTTCTACAGTTTGGGTTTCATTTAAAAAGGTTTGAAATTGAGCAAAACATTTCTTGATAGTTATTGACAGGCTATAGACAAATTCAAGGATTTTCACTCAAGCACTGAACACTATATTTTATTTTTTATTTTTTTTCAAATAGTAGTGTAGACCATGACCAACTCTCTCTTAAAAGTATTAGTTTCCCTTCTATAAAATTGACATCAAATGAGATCAACTTCCCTTTCGCCAAGATATCAGTGACCCCAGCGTTGACGAGACCTCTGCGTGACCTGCGGTCAGAAAAAGTCGTACAATAACAGCGGAATTTGTGCTAAAGAGCAGGAAGAGCAGCCGGTCTGCTGCCTGAGATATCCGCCTTTTTTATTGTTTGTGCAGGAACGGTCACATGGTCCCACAGCAAGGAAACGCAGTCGTGTCTGCCCCCAGAACGAGCAAATAATGCTGTTTCTAAAAGCGTCGACGGGCAGGCTCGCCCACACACCTCCTGTTAAGTGGCAGCTCACGGCAGTCTACAGTAGGCACGCGTCCATGTGTCTCCTTCCCGCCGTCGAGGCAGGGATGCGTCTGGAGCAAGACCCTGCCTTTTAACTAAACAAGGCGGCAGATGAAGAGAAGGAAAGACTCTCAAAAGGGATGTGGGAGACTTGACAGCTAATGCAGAAATGTTGTCAGAAGACGGACGAAGATGTTTGATGCCTAAACGCTGAGAACAACTAGCTTATTGCTCCGTTGGCCTTGCATTGTGTCAGAATGAAGAAAAAAAAAAGACACAAAAAAAAGAAAATTCCTTTTTGGTGCGTCTCTCAACAGGGTGGATCCTCCTCCCACAGCTGCTTGCTCTGCTTGGAGGGTGGCACGGTGCAGCTTAACCGTGTTTGTGTACAGTACTTGGCCTCACCCCCCCCCCGCCCGACGCCAAGCTCTGCCCGGAGGGGTTTCGCCGGTTTTCTCGGACAGGAAGGTTATTTTTGGCCCACGCGGGGTTGGCAGTGATGTCACAAGTGTTTCCTCATCCTCCGGGCCCGGGTCAAGTTTAGACCCAGAGATTCTCCGGAGCTTTTCCTGTTGTTCTGGGAGAGGTGGAAGAGGTGCGGAGCCAACAGACGTGGTGAAGGGTTGGCGGTGGCGGCGGGAGCTCTTCTGTCGCATCCCTCCCCTTTAACACAATGGTGTTTCTCCAGATGACAGATGCTGCTTAACCCAGCCTGACCCAGGCAGTTGTGATGGCCCGGCTGAGTGACAGGCCCATAGAGGACACACTGAGGCTCCGCACCACTCTGCCGCAACAGCACAGGACACCCCCCTAACCACCACCACCACCACCCTCGAGTGGGGAAGGAGCTGTCTCTTCAGGAACGCCCCCCACCAACACCAGCACCAGCAGTAATATGTCTGTCTTAGGAAAAGCTTAACACTATGAATTAGGGGAATGAGAGAACCCACTTCGGCTATCTTGTCCCGTTGAGTGAAATATTGAGACAAATTGAGTGGTAAATCACCGCGGAGGACAAGTGGAATTGTGACAGTGCTTGAAAAGCGCGTAGACTGTCCGTTGTGTCGTGATGTGGCCTCAGCAGCAGCTCTGGGCAGCGTTTATCATCACTCGGGATTCGAGGGGGAAGAGACCGTGCCATCAGTTTGTCATACTTAACATGTCGGGCTCCTTTTGGAGAGGAGACTTGACAGGGCATGCTTGGAACCGGATCACAGGGGAGCCGCTGTTCTGTTGCAAGCAGAACATTGTTTTGATATCTGTTGTGCAGCTGTTACACATTCATTTGTAGAACTTGTAGTTTTACATTTGTGGTTCATTATTATTATTATTATTATTATTATTATTATTATTATTATTATTACAGTTTTGTCTGTGGTTTAAGTATGATAGTGACCATGTGTAAATTGGATTTTGTGAGTCACAGTGTGGGCCACTGTTAAGGGGGGGGGGGGGGGGCATGGACTATTCTATGGGCCCAACAGTCATGCGGCCCCCCAGAGGATACCGTCATTAAAAATGCATGCATAATATACCATGTATGGGGGTTGGTGGGCGTCAAAAACTGATTTTTAGTCATTGGGTCCAAAATTGCCAGCAGCACCCCTGGTCACACTAAAAGTCCACAATGCAGTCAGAAACAGTCCTCTCACAATCTAATTTTGGTAGAGACAAAATGTGGCTCCCTTCCCCCAGCACAGTAACCTCTTCAAATTCATGCATCTTCCTCATGCTGCAATGGACGGGTCACTTATGTTACATCTCTGTTCAAAACTCGAAATCCATCTCTATGCTCTAATCATTTGCAGCTGATCTTCTTGACTTCAATCATTGCAAACTCAAACGCTTACATTCCTTGTGTACGCACGCGCCTGCCCAGCACCCTTCAGTGTCCTGACCCTCTGCCAGCCTCATCCTCCCTGTCACTGCGCTTTCTTGAGAGTTCATCCAGTGTTAGAGGTAAAATAAAACTGTTAACGCCCTCGACCACCAACACCACCCTGAAATAAATATGGTTATTAAATTCCTAATTCATTTTTATTGTAGCAATCCTCATGCCTAGCATGATTATATATATTTTTTACATGTTAAATCTCCATTAAAATTATTTTCATTTGAGGTTAATGCCAGTAATAGTAAAAAATAAATAAAAATCTGTTTTGCTGCACAAAATTAAATGATACATTCATTTAACACTGGACAAAATTCTTCCCAAACGAGGGCAAATTAAGCTACTGTTCCGTTCTGATTTCCCTGTGTATTAAATGTACATTTTATATCAAAATAGATTTTTAAAAAACCGTATATGTAACGTGCACTCTTCCCTAGTTTATAACCACCCCCTTAAGCTTGTTTTTGTGGAGAAACGACCTTTGCTTTTTTGAAAAAAAAAAAAAAGAGAGAAAACGACCGCTAGGGGGCACTGTGTCTGTTTGGTAAAAGCCCTCTTGTGTTTTTTTCCCCACCCCAAAGCTCTCTCTGACACCAAATACTCTAAATGCCTACTGTCTACATCGTCGAGGGGGGAAAGGACAATAAGGTGTTCTCCTTTAGCACAAAAAACATCCTTAATGGTAAAGTGATGCACATTCTTAGTCCACTTGTCTTGGTCCACTTTGGCAAATTTCGAAATACCACTGCAGTTTTAGTGCCTGCGATTACACTCTTCACACGCATAAGAGGTAACCCTTGATCTATTATAAAGTGCATTTTCAGTAGACAACAGTTATAGATGGCTACGGTGCGCTGATTGTGGTCCGAACATTTTGTACAGGAGATCGTGACGTCACAAGTGACCGCTAAAAACACAACGTAATCAAAAAAACAACAACAACCTGATTAACAATTTTAAAAAAAAGTAACCAGAGCATTTGACCTTTTTCGACATAACATAGTGTTTAAATAGTTACATTTGTATTCTCACTTTATAGTATAAAGTGAGAATACAAAAACTAAAGTAGGCCTATGACTCTATACCCATTGACCCCTACCCACATAAAACAAAACAATAAAACAAATAAACTGCCCAAACCGCGACTTTTGAACTTCGGCAAGTAATCTATTATAATTTAGTCTGTATTACACGTTCTCCTTCACAGAGTAGCACACTTAGGGATTGTTATTGACTATCAGAAGTGAACCCAATATCCTCCATATGATTTAATTTACATGATCTTTTAAGGAGGATATTTGGGTTAACGCATAGGAATGCGTTATTTGGCTTTAATTGTTAATATAAAATAGCTGAGTCCCCCCCACCCCCCCAAACCCCAGACCACATTGGTGTGTCACGTTTAAGTCAGTGCCCGCATTAAAACAGGCTTTTAGCTGTGAAACTTGGGTTATTTGTTGTTTCCTCCACACGTTTATATGCTTAATATCCAGATTTTTGGCACGAAAAATCTAAAATCACCTACGTATCTGTCGTTTGATATGGCATTAGCGCTTTCTGTTAAGTTGATCAAATATTTCTGAATTCGTTGTGAAGAGGAACGCTGCAAGCAGTGTGGACAGTTCAATATGCGACTAAAAAAAAAAAACGTTTAGCGCGAAAAAGCAGCAAATTGCGGGATTCCACCGAAATTGGCGTGCGTAATGAAAAGGAGTTGGATCGGCATTCTGCTGTACATTGATCTAAGAAAGATCACTGGGAAGTGGAGGGGGAAACGTCATCGGCCCACTTTAAATCTAGTTGTCGTTTTAATGTGAAAATACGGCACAGTGGCTTTTGGTGAGAACGTCGCGCTTTAAGTGAAAACCTTCTCCAGGATATGAATTACAGATTATCGCACACGTTCTCATTGACTCCGCGGACCACCTTAAAAGCGTTTGTCCCACCCCCGGAGCTCTCGGCGGCTGCGCTGATTGGCTGAGGCCGCAAGCACGGCAGCGTCTGTAGAAATGCAAAACTTGTTGCTGCTTCCCGTGGACGCGTTGATCTCACACGGCGCCAAGCGGCAGAGAGAAGAGTGCGAGTGTGTCTGTGAATCGCTCCCCAGTGCACTCGGACCACACCAGACAAGGCTCGCGACGCCGAGGGACGCGCACACCGTGGAAGCGAGGCGCATCGGAAGGACTCGCGCTTCTCTCCAAGGCGCATGAGCGGCAGATAGTGGAGGATGCTGTCAAGTCGCTCCGTGGTGGCGGAGCGCGGCTAGTGCGCGCGGCGCGGCGCGGCGCAGCGCAACGCGGCTTCGGGTTTACGGTTGCGGCGTCAACGGACACTCCGCTTCTCCGGTGCCTGGTCTTGGAGATCCGTGTCTGTGGACTTTCAGTTCTACCGGACTCTTGGACAGAGAACTGCCGAACAGTTGTCGAGTTAACAGTGGGCAGTGATTATTTGAAGAATTTTTTTTTTCCCCCCTCTCAAAGTCAAAGAGCTAGTATTTTTTTCTTCTAATTGGACTTCTTCCTTTTTTCCAGTATGGGACCTGCACAAAAACGCGCCATGGGACATTTGAAATTGGACTAAAATAAGGGATTTTTGACAGAAATCGACAGAGTTCCTGATCGTTTTCCCCTTAATTGTGCGCTGTGTTTTTAGTTCGTGAGATGTTTTTGTCTTATGCTCTCCACCGAGGAGTGCGAGAGAAAAACTTTGGAATATTTTTGGACGCTCTTGCTGCAACACACCTATTAGTATTTAATTTTTCCCTTTGTTAAACGAACAGAGAACTCACAATTTACGTATACGTACGGAGAACGCATGCACATTTTTGTGCACATTTGGCGACTGTTTGTCCATTGTCGCATGCTGCTTCCGTGGAAAAGTTGAAAAGCAACAATTTGGACAGATCACTGAGAATTTAAAAGGTAAGTTTTATTTACACCTTTATGTTGATACTATTTAACATACAAGAGGCATGTGAACAAATGTTTTTAAGTGTTTGTAATGATTTTTTTTTCTATTTCTTTTTTTGGGGGGAGGACAGACAGAAAGACAGTGTGCTGATGCCTGACAAACTGGTCGTCATGTGGGACTGATTGCAGAGGAGTATGTTTGGGCTGGAGCAGTTTGGTTCTCAGATTAATAGCAGAAACCCTGGCCAGTCAGAGAGAAACATAAACCAACCAAGACTCAACATGGGCTCTCATTATAAAGGCCCAGGTTTTCACGCTGGAGGCCCGCCGGGAGCCGTGGAACCCAGCATGGCCCCACTGAGCGAGCCGCAAATGCTCGGCCTCAACATGAACATGAACGGGGAGCAGTACGGGGGCTTTCACCCGCGGGGCCATTCGGACATGCATGCAGGCAGTGGACTTCAGCAGCAACAGCAGCAGCAGCAACAAGGACCCATGCATGGATTTTTTAACAACCAACAACCTCATCAAGGACACCCTCATGGTCATCAACCTCACCCCCACCAATCTCACCCCCATTTTGGTGGGAATTTCGGGGGCCCGGAGCCAGGCTCATCATGCCTGCACGGCGGCAGGTTAATGGGCTACAACAACAATGGCATGGCACCGCAGCAGGGCTTCGGAGAAGGATTTGATCCTCTCGCAGAGGGACAGGCAGGGGATGGTTTTCCCCAGCAGCAGCAGCAGCAACAGCAGCAGCAGCAGCCACCGCCACCGCAACAGAGACCCAGTAACATGCCTGACTTTCAACATCACGGGCCTCCCAGTGGCAGCCACGCTGTCCCTGCCCCCTGCCTCCCCCTGGACCAGTCACCTAATAGAGCAGCATCCTTCCATGGTCTCCCCTCCTCCTCCTCCTCTTCGTCTGAGTCTCACGGCCTCGAGCCAAGGCGGATGCCCAACCAGGGAGCCGTTGAAGGATTAGAGTATAACTTCCCGAGTGAGCCTCCATCTGGACATTTTGATGTACATGTATTCTCTCCATCCGAATCAGATTCTCATTTACCCCATTTTGGTCCAGGAAGGCCAGTTCCTGGTGGAAATTTCCCTGGGAATCCTGGAATGCAACGGACACCAGGTATGCAGGGCATGTCCAAGGGACACCAGGCACCGCCGCAGCCCCAGCAGCCCCAGCAGCCCCAGCAGCCTCAGCACGGGGTGTTTTTTGAACGCTTTGGAAATGGCCGGAAGGTGCCCGTGGGAATAGAGCCTGGGGTCAGCGCAAGGCATCCTCTCATGCAGCAGCAACAACAGCCTGGTTTGATAGCCAGGCAGAACTCATGCCCCCCTGGCCTGCCCAGACCCCCTCAGGCTGAGCCGGGCTCCACTAACCCTAACATTCTGGATGGAGGGGTCATGATGCCTGGCCAACACAACCAGTTTGAATATCCCATTCACAGACTGGAAAATAGGGGTCTGCACCCCTATGGGGACCCCATGTTTAATATGCAACAGCCAGCTCCCCCTCCCTCCCAACAACCCCCGAACCAGAGGCTGCAACACTTTGACTCTCCTTATATGAACATGGCAAAAAGGCCTCGATTTGACTTCCCACATGCTCAGGGTGGTGAGGGCTGGTGCGGTGCCATGGATAATCACCTCTCACCCTCAGCTTACCCCGGCATACCTGGAGACTTCACCCCACCTGTGAACGAGGGCTTTCCACCAGGTCCCCTCCAGCATCCCGGGCCAGAGCAGCAGTCTCTGCAGCAGCGGCAGAATGCAGCAATGATGATCAAGCAGATGGCCTCTCGCAACCAGCAGCAGAGGATGAGACAGCCCAGTCTGCAACAGCTGGGTCACCACGGTGACGTGCCTCCTGGCCCCATGGCTCACGGAGGCCCCGGTGGGAACATGCCTCAGCCCAGTTTCGACAGAGAGAATGGTGGCAGGATGCCCAGTATGGAAGGGCAAAATCCGCATGTATCTCAGGAGAACTCCTGGTTTCAAGGGTCCCACCCGCCAGGGGAAATGATGTCACGCCGCATGGGTGGAGCGGGTAATGAATCGGGGCCCCATGATATGGGGCTCCAGCAAAACGGCGCTGGGATGATGTTTAGGCCTGGCATGGGCATGCAAGAGCCCATGAGAATACCAGGAGATGGACATGTGCCGGCTCTCCACTCTCCGGGAATGCACTCACAATTTGGAGGAAACATGGGCAACCTCTCCCAAATGCAGTCTCCAGGAGCAGGAGCGGGCCATCCAAACGCACCAGCAGAGAGGCGCCCGGCGGACTTCCCTGCACCTTCAATCGGACCACAGCCTACATTTCCTTATGGCGGTGCAAACCGTCAGGGGCAAGCCCACAATGCTCCCCAAGGGGTGAGCACCTCACCAGGGAACTACCCTCCTCAGTCTGAGTTCCCCCCAGGCCAGCGGTCGTCTGTTAGTAAGCTTGGAGCCCTGTCCCTCGGGAACTTCAGCAAAAGTAGCGCTAAAGACAGTGTTTTTGGCCAGAGCTGCCTTGCGGCCCTCTCCACGGCCTGCCAGAATATGATCGCTAGCCTAGGGGCCCCCAATCTTAACGTAACGTTCAACAAGAAGAACCAAAATGAGGGCAAGCGAAAACTGAGTCAGACAGAGCAGGACATTAATAGCAGCACATCTAATGGGACTGGCAGTGCTGGTCCTGAATATTTTCAGAGCAGCACTTCCCAGAACAACCAGATGCCTGGCACCGGGAATAGCAACTCTAAGCCTGCGAGTCAAAACCAGACGGTGCAGGGGGAAGCCAGTGCCCTCTCCCCAAATTACAACATGGACGCTACCCCGTGCAGTGAGGGGAAGGCAACAACAGGGAGTGGGAGAGGGAGAGGGAGGAGAAAAAGAGACAGTGGACATGTGAGCCCTGGAATTTTTTTTTCCTCTGACAATGGCAACCCTGTTGTAAGTCCAGGCCAGCAGACCCCCTCGGCTGGCGTTGGGGAGAGGGGTGGGGGCACGCCCCATGAAAAACACCTCCAATCGCCCTCATGGGGGAAAGGAGGTGACCTTATGTTGGGGGACCAGGCCGACCTGATGTCTTCTTTGGACAGTGGCATTCAGAGCGTCGCAAAGTCTGACGGTAGTTCACCTCGAGTTGACTTTCCCGACGATGTCAGCACCAACTACGGCAACGAGGACGAGGTGTCCTCCAGCTCAGACACAGGAGGGGTCACGGCCGCAAAGCCCAATCGCAGCCCCATGCTCTCCGGTTCCCCCAAAATGCAGAGGAACGAGCATGGCTTGTTAAATGGACAGAAGCCCTTAGGCATGGGCATTAACAATCACTCTACCTCGACATCAGACAGCTACGGACTGAACGCCGGGGGCGGCACAGGAGGCAGTGGGGTGAGCCACCCGGGCACTCCCGGCATGGAGCAGGTACGCACCCCGTCCAGCACCTCTGGCCAGGAAGAAGTCCATCCTTTGGAAATTCTTCAGGCCCAGATCCAGCTTCAGCGGCAGCAGTTCAGTATCTCTGAAGACCAGCCTCTGGCCATTAAGAATGGCAAGAAGAATAGTGACTGTCCCTCACAGAACGGAGACAATGAGCTGGCGAGCTGCAGCCCGGATGCTGGGAAGAGCTCAATGGGCACTATTGACCTTGACACCCTAATGGCAGAGCAGCACGCCACCTGGTACGTGCCCGGTGACAAGGCCATGATGGACGGGTCAGAGGATGACAAGGCCATGGGACCATGGGAGAAAAATAAGAGCCAAAACAGCAGCAAAGACGGTAAATGAAACTCTTTTTTATTTATGATTCATTATTAAGATTTTCTCATACTGTTTTTTTCTATTCTCACACCCTCCTTGTGCTTCCCTTAAATATGCAAAATTAGTTCATCAGAATTTCTTAACGATGTTTAGATTCAGCATTTGTCTCCCATGTCGTTAAAAACCAAACAGCTTGAATAAAAGCAGACTTCTATAATATGTTGAGCGGCCGCCGGCGCTTAACCGGGGTCTTTAAAATTTAGATATATAATCTATTAGAACACGTAAGAGTTAATTGTCGTTCCGTGTAGGTCCTTTAAAAAAAAAAAAAAAAAAAAAAAATAGGGCGTAGCGCTTTGTTTTGGGTTATTTCTCTTGTAAAGTCGCCTCCGTGTCGAGGCATGTGTGCAGCTTTCGTCAGGACGGAACTGTTGTGCAGAGCCTAGTGAACTAAGTAAACCTCACACTTTGTCTGCGGCATATGTTTATATCGTTCTTCATTTCAGAGGCACTTCAAAAGAACATCTTAAGAAAAGTAAACATTTCCTGCGGTTCTTTATCTCGGTTTCAGGGTGAACAACTACATTGAGAAGATTAATAGGTTTTTGAGGATATGCTTTAGCGCAGCGGGGTTTCCCATCACCCTACGTGTTTGTTTATGTTATTATCCCGGGATAATACGTGAAAGTGGATTGATTTTTAGATTGGCATGAAAGGATTTTTGGAGGAGGATAGATCACGTGGAAATTAGTGCGGCAGTCCCTTTATAAATATATATATTTTTTTAGCAGTGTAGAAATTCCGGTTAACGTGTATTCAAAGACGTTTATTACCACCAGCTGCTCATTATTTGCATTTGTAAAAATAACTGCAAAGAAATACAGAATAAACCCACCTTCAAAACCAAATGTAGCTCATAAGAAAAAAGGAAAGAAGAAAAAAAACAAAACAAACAACGAACGCGTTCATGGTTTCAATTAGAGTGATCTGTTTCTTATGCGTTTTAATTGTCACCCCCTCTTTAATACAAAACGTATTTTCAATGAAGTAATTTACACTGTTCAAATGTGAATTAATTTTCATTAAATTATATAATAATAATAATAATAATAATAATAATAATGATAATAATAATAATGATAATAATAATAATAATAATAATAATAATAATAATAATATAAATATTGCTCGCTAAATGTGACGGCATCTGTTCCGGATTTTTCTAAGCCGATACGGAAAACCAAATGTGCAAATGAATATGCGTATTAATTCCAATTTTCGGCAAGTCGTTAAGCCTTTATTAGTTTTCCTTCCTGTCCGCTTATTTTGGTCTTTTCGTCAATTGCGAAGTTTATCGTTGCGTTTTACAATTACTGACATAAATCCCGTGGACTTCCGCCGTTGTCACATTATTTAAAAATCCATCATGCCGGCGTTAATTTAAGGCCTGGACGTGCAGGCCTGTAATAAAACGATGTGGACGTCGCGCGCAGCGCCCGCAGCGCGTCTCCAGCGCCTCTTTGTTCTGGGGAGCGCGGCTGCAGAGAGGGGCGGGGGCGCGCCGAGCCCGGACTCCAGGCGCATTGTTTATATGAGACTGAGCACAGGGTGTCGGGCACTAACACATGCCATTACTCCGGAGGAACACTGTGACTTACCGTTTCGACTGATGTAGCCTCGTGGGCTAACGTCATCAATAGAGGAAACGGCACGCGGGGTGCAAACTAACCAGAGGAATCAGAACGGGTGTATGTGTTTGTCTCCCCTCCTAATTAGTTTCTAGACCCACATGCTGAATTAATAAACAAATGACATGAATGGATGGCCAGTGCTGTCTACAGATGCATTTGTGAGGTTGATTGATTTCTTATCTTTATTTTTTCTTTTCTTTTCTTTTTTTTGAGTGGAAAAACTGACAAGATGTCAGCAAGTTGTTGCACTCAGTGGCCATTTGTTTCAACATTTTTGGTAACCATTCCAAAGCAGAAGGGTGTAATTTCTTTTAATCTCCTCTCTCCTCCTTCCTCCCCTCTCTTCTCCCCTTCGCTCCTCTCTCCTTCTGCCCTCCCTGCATGGGCGCGAGGCATGCAGCTCAGGAGCGATCGATAGCTAGTTAGCACAAATCACGGCTCCTGACAGTTTCTCATTTGAGTGCTTCAGACAGCAGAGATGAAAAAAAGGGCGGAGGTGTATTTGCGCGGGGAGGGGGGGGGGGGAGAGAGATTTTGAGATTCAATCTGATGCTTAGGCTACACAGAATGGAGCAAAAATAACATACTAATTTAAGATAAGTAATAGCCGGCGGTGTTGGTTCCACGGGAGCTAACATCCCGCAGGATTCTTCACACGACAGAATGTCTTTTATACACCTCCACCAATTATTTTTCCTATATAATCAGATGTGGAGTTATTAATCCAGTGCCACTAACTTCGAGCAAATTACACTGTGTCCCAAGTCAGCTAGTAAGATGGTACACAAAAATGTTAAAATTGATTAATTTATTTGTTCATTGATTTACACAGCAAAATTATTCAATATAAAAAAAACAAATAGCAACCAAGACCGTAAACGCAAATTCAGATTGACATACTTGTGTCTATTTTTCATGACGTCTTGTGCTTTTGGTAATTCTCACTTATTAATTAGTGGACAAATTGCTTCAAGATTGAAACCAAGGCTGTGTGTCTGTGCCCTGTGATTCAATAGCATAAGAGACAATGAGGGAAAAAGAAAAGAAAAAAAAAAACGAACATTCCGGTTGCTTCTATACGCGTTGAAGTGGCGTGAAACTCCAGCGAGATGATTATTTTTTTGTTACTCCAGGTGTTTGTTTGAGCCCCGCAGCCACACGTTTGAGCGAGACACCGTGAGGCGACTTCACATTTGTCTTCTGCTAACTTCCTCTAAATGTTTGGATGTGCAGACATGTTGCCAATAAAACTTCCTTTGGCGCTTATTTGTCCAGACGTTGTCCTCTCAGAGCCAGTGTGTTCTCCGCCACTTTGCTCTCTCTCTGCGCTCCCGCCGTGTCTGTTAAAAGTGATGCGCACTGTAGTAATGGTCCCCTTTGGGTCCCATATTTGGCCTTCAGTCTCTGTGACAGCATCAAGTTTTTTTTTTTCCTTTTTTTTTTTTTTTTGCTGTGAGCTTTTATACAACCTGCAGATTCTTGTGTGCCTCCGAGGTAAAGAGCAGCGGTGCACAAGCAGCCCTCCTTGTATGGTGTCAGTTGGTGCTATTTCCCCTTTATTTTAGTTAAGAGGAGAAAAAAAATAAGTCTTTGACACTCTTCCTCTTCCTTTCTCCTTTCTCTCTATATCTTTAACAGAAGCTGGCCGTTCATTTGGGAACTCGTGCGTACGCTTGATAACAGGCGGCCAGCAGGCGTAGGAAGTGATTCGGTTATTTTTATTTTGACTTTTCACTGTTTTTTTTTGGTGGCTATCAGCGGCGTTCAAACACTTCAAAGTTGACCCCCTGCAACAGCTTCCCTCTCCGCTCTCACTAATCAGACCATAAACAGCTCCCAAAATGATCAAATCTCCTTTTGCTCCGACTCTGACAGGTTTTGAAAAGCCGTAACTTGCATCTTATCGCAACTTCTAGAAAGCACTTAAATCCGCAGAAAGAAGCCGCATTGATATTCCGCGGCGGAGAGCAGTCCTGTGAGACTACCCTGCCTTTGACATTTCAGCGCGACAACAACCCCCCCCCCCACCCCCACGCCACCCCCCTCCAAATCACACCCATAATTTCTATTTTCCTTTTTCTAAAAAAAGAAGGAAGTGATTGGCACATGCTTGAATGTAGAAAAAAAAATCAAACAGCTCGCGGCAGTCCATGTTCTTTACCTGTCATTACAAGGTGTTTCATATCGACTTTTTCAACAACACACATCCAGCAAGCCTCCTGCGCGCTTTTGTGCTGCAGTAATGATAATCATTATGATAATAATAGCAATTAGCCTCGGTAATATTGTTTCTAAAAGTCACAATTCATCCTCGGGCGACTTCTGTGAGTTGACTTGGTTGTTGACAGGTTCATAAGCGTTGCAAAAAAGCCTTTTTGTATCTGTAGTGGTGATTTCTTTATAAAGCATAAACACACAATGGTACAGCGACAGAGCAGAGCCGCGCTAAAGACAGAAACCAAAGTAAAAACATTATTTTTTTATTGTCATTGCATCATGATTTAGTGCTATTTTTGCTTGTGACTTAATGCAGGAGCGTGTGTGTGTGTGTGTGTGTGTGTGTGTGTGTGTGTGTGTGTGTGTGTGTGTGTGTGTGTGTGTGTGTGTGTGTGTGTGTGTGTGTGTGTGGGCAGGTCTGCAGACGCTGCTGCTTGATAGTGTGGATTTGTCAGCTGTAGACATAAAGTTTGATTTATTTGGACTGCGTGTCAGGCTCACAGCCTCAGCACCCTGATCTCAGGTGTCTCGCTCGGTGGAGCGCGCTCACATACCTCTGACGTGTTGGAAGAAAAATTAAGAGCATTTACTCGCCGGGTAATTAGTGCAAGGGCTTAGTGGGAAAAAAAAAATGTATATCATGCATTTTAAGTTAGCGTGTATGTGCATTCTTGTTTTTTTTACATGTTCCGTATGTGTGCCATCGTGCACGTCCGTTTTTGCGCCTGTGTCAGTCAAAGGAAGCCTTTTTTTCTTTTCTAAAGAAGCGTGTTTGTCACTGATGAAGAGAGGAAAAGATGAACAAAGGTGTCACGGGCCTTTTGCTTCGCTGGATTTCCAACCCGGTGAAAATAGCTGCTCATCCGGTGTTTTGTTTTCCCCGGGGAAGGCTGCTGGAATAAAATAAAACTTGTCCCAGCATGCGGTAAACGCTCTCCTCGGATGCGACGGAAGGCTGACTCCTCCGCGAGACAGAATGCAGAATGCGAGCCGCTCTCGAACCTTTCCATCGTCTTGTGTGTGACGCGCCTGCCGAGCGAATGTCCGCGCTCTCGCCGAGTGGCTGCCGCCGTGAGAGAGCGAAGGAAAAAAATAGGAGAAAGGCAGCGGTTTGATAAGATGCTCCTGAAAGGTGTCCTTGGTTCAGGTTTGCCTCTGATACAAGTGTAGTTTTTATTGTTTTGTTTTTCTTTCAAGGTGTGTGTGTGTGTGTGCGTGTGTGTGTGTGTGAAAGTGGTTTTTGGTTTTTCAGAGGCGTCGATCCTGTCGCGCTGCCAGCAGCAGTTATGTTAATAGCCGTACAGCTAGTCTTCGGGCGCCTTTAATTTGTATTGAGGTAATGACAAATGAGTTATGACACCGGAGCAGCTCTTCCTGGGAGACAGGAGTCGAGACTGATGGAGTAAAGGAGAAAGTAAGAGAGGCTCTTTTTTTTTCTCTCTCTCTCTCTCTCCCCTCCCTCCCTCCTTCTCCTTCTCCTTCTCCTCTGCTGAACATCTGTAGTTTCGCTCAGGAGGTGAGAGTTTGAGCAAGCAGCGAGGCTTTTCTGCATCTGAAGTGGGAGGGAAAATAATTCATTTACCTTGAAATGTTTCTCGTGTTGGTTCCTCCGTGTGCAGATATTAATATATTTACATACATATTTCCTTTCTCATCTGACCTGTTAGCGCAACAAAAAATCAGTCTGAATTACCGTCTTAATTCTAAGTGATCTGCTGGCGATTGTAGCAATTTTTTCCCCCCTACAAATTTCAGCAACAGACGCCGTTATTTCAATACCGACAAAAGGCCTCAACCTGCAGGAGCGTTTAATTAAAACCCTGCCACTGTTTTCAAGTGCACTCAACCTTTTTTTTTTTCAAAAAAGGGAGAGGTGGTGTTGTCGGGGGGAAAAAATAGTGGGAAGCGAGCGTGGAGTGGCGAGCTGATACAAAATAGAGACGGTGAAATAGATCAATATGTCAGCGACTTGGATGACATGCTGGACAGGTCCTGGACATGCTGGTGAGTTATGAAGGAGGCTCTAAATCACTTCCCATGTTCTGATTTGTGTCTGGTTTCCTAAGCACCTCTTGTGGCCAGAGGGGGAGGTGTGGTGTGCGTGCGTGCGTGCGTGCGTGCGTGCGTGCGTACATACGTACAAGCGTGAGGGGATGGGATGTGTTGCTGGAGAAAAGGTAACGAATGCCGGGGGCGATGCCTGCCTGGGCAAGTTTCTCTCTCTCTCTCTCTCTCTCTCTCTCTCTCTCTCCCCCCCCCCCCCCCTTTATGTTGCAGGCCGGAGAACAGAGAGGAAATTCAAACCAAAATAACCCCTTTGCCCTTGCCTGAGAAATGTGCACCCCCCCCCCCTCCCACTGCCCCCCCTCACACACACACACACACACACACACACACACACACACACACACACACACACACACACACCAGCCCACCCCTCCACCTTCCCTCTGCTCCCTGCTCGGAGGGAAAGGTCACATGACGGGGAGCCTCACAGGCCGTCTTTTGGAGTCATGCAGGAAACTTGGGAACACAGCGCCCCCTGTCCCTCCCCCACCATCACCACCCTTATATGACGTGTTGCACCAGCGGTGTGACACCAACCTGTGTGTCCCAAGCTCGAGCACTCCCCGTATTCGAGCTGAAAAAACGTTCCGATCCTCCGTTCGGAATGAGGTCTTTTTCGCCCCTCCTCCTCCTCCCCCCCTCCCTGAATCTGACTTCTTCTCTGACACTTGTGTGTGAGTGCGGGGGGGGTGTTTTTGCGCTGACAAAGGCCGACTCCTCACACCAGGCCACCGCGCTAGTTGTTATGCTAAAGGAATCTGACCTGATGTCACACACTGTCATAGGAGCCGCAGGCCTTTGGGTGTTTTTGTCAGGCCGGCCGAGCGCTCTGATTGGGCCGGTTTGTGTTCGGGGAGGGACGGGGTCGCGGCCTCGGGAGCTGGGGGTCAAAGGTGAAGTGTCGTCATGGAAGTGCAGAGCTCGGGACAGAGGAGAGGGCCCTGCCGCGCGGGATTGTGGGTCCTGGGAAATCAATGTGACGGCTCCGAGCACCAGAAGGGAGCTCCCCCCCCCCCCCCCCCCACCGTCGAAAAATCTGTTTTCGCTTCGCCCCAGCGTCTCTCCGTCGCTCACTTAACAAAACTGTCCGCGACGGCTGCGTCAACATCGAAAGGTTAGCGTCGTCATTATTTAACCGTGTCTACCGCTTTTGTGTTAATTGAAAAAAAAATAACAGTTACCGGAAAAGAGTCTCCGAGCAGCCGTTGTTTACCTTCAGAGTGCGTCGGGTTTTGTGCGCGCGCTGAGCGACACGTAAACCCGTGTCAGGCCGTCAGCTCGCAGACACATTGGTGTCACCCAGACGAGCCGAGCCGAGCCGAGCCGCGTGCGCGCGACGCTCCGAGCGGCGCCCGTCTCCGTAAATCGTCTCCGGCTGCGACGGCGAGACGCCTCCGAAACGCCGCAGCGTGTGTGTGTGTGTGTGTGTGTGTGTGTGTGTGTGTGTGTGTGTGTGTGCGCGCGTGTATTTGAGCATCATCAGGCACTAAATAACAAAGCGTGCGGGCACTCGAGGGGCGAGAGATGCGGCAAAATAAATGTATCGCATTAAATTCCCTATTTACTTAACACGCCGCGGCGGTAATCTTTCCCCGGCCTGTAATATGGTTAAAGGATATTTAGCTGTTGTGTTTTGCGTCTCCGCGCCGCCGCTGTTGCCTCTTTATTAGGCGGTTCGCCCCCTTACCCCACCCCCGCCTTCCCTCGTTTGATGCTAAGCACTTGCTCCCCCCCCCCCCCCCCCCCCCCCTCAGATGAATAGGCTATTATTGAGATTTCACACTGGATATGAATTTCCACGTTAGTCAATGGAACAGCCGGAACGGGCCGGATGCCGTAACAAGGGCTTGTAAGGCGTGTGTACGTTATATAACGTAGATAGATTTTTTTTTTTTTTTTTTTTTCCCCGGCTGGTGAAATGTCATGGCGATTGTGCGATGTGGGATTTCACACCTCCTTCCCTGCGCGCCAACAAAAAGTGCACCGCGGATAATGCCGACGATTTAGGTGCTGCTGCGTTTGATATATATATATTATTTTTTTCCCAGGATGAATTGGATCCTTTTTTTTTTTTTTGAATCCCCTCCACCCCACACACACACACACACACACACACACACACACACACACACTACCCCCCTGGCTCCGCCACGGTAAAGACCTTCGCTGTTAAAAGCGCGCCTTATTTTACAAGTTGTCGATTTTGCACGCACAAGTAATTTGTAACAAATAGGAGACTGACTGAAAAAAATACACACACACACACACACACACACACACACAGCTTTTTTGGCTGCATTTGAAATCTTTAAGCATACATCATGATCGTAATTTTATTTCATTTTTCGCATCATTGTCCCTGTGTTGGCTCATCCAGCTGGGCTTCGGTGTCTGTGTGCGCGCGTGTGTGTGTCTGTGCGCGCCTGTGAAGCAGCAGCTGACGGCTGGTGTGGGCACGGCAGCGGTTGGCGTGTTGTGTGTTTTCTGGCCGTGTGTGTTGTCAGTTCACTGCGTGTCAGCGGCGAGCCGGGGGAACGCTTGGCTGCCTATTCAGGCCGGCGCGGACCCCGCTGTGCCCAGCTAGCATGAGCTGCCGGCGGGCGCTGGAGGGCACGGCGGCTCCGGCGGAGGGAGCGCGAGTGGGGGTAGGGGGTGGGGTTTGGGAGGGGGGAGGCGGGGGTTGAGCCGAGCCGCCACGCTGAGGTGTATGACTGGACCCTCTGGCCAGTGTTGGATCTTGTCACCGCCGCCACCAACACGGCTGTAAATCCTCTGTCCTCGCCTACCCCCGACCAACCCCCCACTCTTTATGCACGCACACACACACACACACACACACACACACACACACACACACACACGCGCGCGCACTCAGCACCTACTTACACCGTGTCTCTAGCACTTTGGAGGGAGATGGAGAAATTCAGAGAGACAGGCAGCCAGAGAGACAAAAAAGAAAAAAAAAAACCCAAAGCAGGAACAACGGGAGGCTTGGCTGCCTGACCTTTCCTCAAATCCCCCACTTTTCCATTCCACTGGTCGCGGCCCAGACAGGCTGGGGGGCAAGGCTGCCTGCCTGCCTGCCTGCCTGCCTGCCTGCCTCTCATACTTGGTCCTAGCTGCCCGTTCTGGCCAAGGCGTCCTCCTCCTCCTCCTCCTCCTCCTCCTCCCCCTCCTGCTCCTCCTCCTCCTCCCCCTCCCTCCAGCACTGTGTCACAGCCGCCTCATGGGGGGAGGGGGGACACGGCTGTGAGAGGATCAGGTGTTAAAAAAACAAAAAACAACTAACCCCGGTAAAACAGCAAAGCCAAACCAGATAGCAGCCATTTAAGCAGCAGAAAGAGGCTGAGCTAGAAGGGAGGTGGGGAGGCTGTGATAGCGGATGTGCGTTCGCGGCGCTCCTCTTCTCTTCTGAAGTGAAGCTGCAGACGAGTTGTTGTGATCTGTGACTGCGTTGCCAAGCACAGTCCCCCCCCCCCCTCAGGTTGTCGGAGCCGCTCCCCGCCCACCTCTGCGCTCGGTGCCGAGGAGAGAAGTCTTGTTCCGATGTTCCGACTCGGAACATCTTCGCACATTTTCCTTCATTTAGCTTTGGGCTTCCTTGGAGGCCAAAAAGCCCAAGCCCACAACCCCCCCGTGCTCGTATAGCCGCACCTGTCTTTCTCCAGGTCCACTTCATTTCTCTCCGAAACTGTGACGTGTGTGAATAGCGTGTGACTGAGTGTGACCCGCAGTGAGTCATCGAGCCGGCCACTCCCTGTCCCAGTTCACCGTCTTCCCCGACTGACTTCTGTCTCCGCTCCGCATGCAGAGTCAACATAAGATCGGCGTCCCCGTTTTTTTTTTCCTCCTGCACGATCCGTCATAAACCTGCGTATGGATTTTGCTGCGCCGTTTAATATGAGGCTTCACACCTTGGTGACACAAGGGTCGATACTGTGGCACGGTCATTATACCAGTAAATTGGGTCAAACAGGTTAAAGGCCAGTATTCTCCGCGCCCTCTGACCTCCTGACCCGAGGTCACGCCGGAGCACCCAGATTTTGCACGCCTGGCTGGGAGCAAGTGAATGGCCGTGTGTGTGTGTGTGTGTGTGTGTGTGTGTGTGTGTGTGTGTGTGTGTGTGTGTGTGTGTGTGTGGTGTGTGTGTGTGTGTGTGTTTTCACTGGTGCTCATCAGCCGCGAGGAGGAGTGTGAGGAGACTGCTCACAACAGCCTCCGTATCGGGTCACTGGAAGTCGGGGTGGTGGGTGGGGGGGGTGTTGAAATGCTTTCGCAGTGCAGATTTAGAGTGGGATGTGACAAAATGACACTGGTTTGATTAAAACGCTGTGTTTTCAATCTCTTCCTTGCACTTTTTTTTTTACTACTTTTTTTTTTTTACAGTCTTGACTAAGATTTTTTTTTCTCTCTCTCTCTCTCTTTTTCTTTCTCTCAGAATCAGAGCTGTCTCAGAGTAAGGCCGGAGCCGGGGGTCCCGGGGCCGGAGGAGGCGGCGGAGGCGGCGGCAGCGGCGGAGGCAACCACCTGCAGTGCCTGTCGGTCCACTGCACGGACGAGCTGGGGGACAGCAAGGGCCGAGGGGCGCCCGTCTCGTCGTGGCGCTCGCTGCACTCCGACATCTCCAACCGATTCGGAACTTTTGTGGCAGCGCTGACTTGAAATGGACAAAAAGAAAGGAGCCCGTTTTGGGGTTGTGGGGGAGGAGGGGGGCGGGGAGGGAGAAGGGTGTAGGGGGCGGGCGGGGGAGGCAGGGGGGCGGGGGAACTAAAAGGAGTTTTGATATTAAGAGGGACAAATAAAGAGGACGACGGCGATAAACAGGCGCCGACGAGCAGCTTCAGCCTGTTCAGGGACGGAGAGACTTTTACACGCATAAATGCAAACACACACACACGCACACGCACACACACACACACCCACACTAACACGCACACACACACACACACACACGCCCACACACATGCAAATACCCTCTTATTTTTTTGTTTTCTTTCCTCTGACACATGCAGTCACACTTTAGGACCTTTCTCACATCACTGCTGGACAAACAGAGCGTGGGCTTCCTCTCAGAAAAAAAAAAAAAGCCCACGTCTGGAAAACCTCAAATCCGTATTTTCCCGTTTGTTTTATTTTCTTTGTGGAAGAAAAATAAAAGAAATGTCAAAGGAAAGTAAAGTAAAGAGAGAAAAAAAAAAAACGAGAACAAAAAAAGGCAAAAAGAAGAGATTCTCTGTTGTCATTGGCTTTGATTGTATACCAGTGTTGAGTTCCAACTATCCCAGTATTCCCAAAATGTAGACAAAATGGATGCTTCCCTCTCCCCACCTGAACACCCGAGTGGAGAGAAATGGGAAAGAAGGGTGATCATGCATGAATGTAAGTAAACAATTTATTTGTTAACTTCTGCTCGTTTGTCCAAGAGAATTTTGACCTTCATTGCCCCCCACCGGACATTTAGAACTTGTTGTGCTCCTCTCGCCTTTTTGTTCGTGGCGAGAGCCCTCCTCCGAGGAGCCGAAAACACTTGTATACTGATAAGCCAATGGAAACCGAAGACGGAGGTGAAGGGATTGTTTATTTGAGGGATTTGAGGAAAAAAAAAAATACTATTGGTATTGCACATGTATAATAAGAGAAAAATTTGCTGTGTGTTAGGCAATCTTGTAATCTTTAAATAAAGCTTCTGTTGAATTTGAATTTCAGAAACATAGATGGAGGACTGTGACGGCAATTTACAAAACTGATTTTTCTTTTGGTTTTCTTTTTTTAATAATATGTAAAGTGCAGTCGTCTGTTTTCCTGCATATTGTATATATCTGTATATGTTTTATTGAGTAACTAAATAACAATAAATATGACGTTAAAGGTGAACTTCCTGCGCCTGGGCCGTTCGTTTTTTTCCCCCTCCTAAAACTCTAAACTCGTCGCTGTGCCTGGAAGAAAATTCAATTCTGGGAGAGAAAGGTGTGTGTGTGACCCGAGTGCCTGTGAATTATATGGGCGCCTACAGTATATTCCAAGTGACAGGTATGACAGGGAAGATGTGGGCTGATGCACAATAGCTGACAAGCATGCAGGGACCTGCGCCACATTAAATCCAGAAGCGGCAACATCAGAATACTGGAATATGAGGCTTCCTGGTGGATTAAGAAGCCAAGACGATTAATCCCATGTACACCTGCTCACAGCCACTGTGGTGCCTCCCCCCCCCCCCACTCATCACCTCTGACAGCTTTGCTCCGATCTCGGCGCAGCCAATAAATCGGCGGCGCCAAAAGAGAAATCTCGCCCCTCTGCGTTCACGGTAGCGTCGCAACAGATATAACGCACGCGGCGCAGGCACATGTTTGCTCTCTCTGATGCCAAAGCCTCTTATTTTTCTGTTTCCCTCATCATCCAGGTTGTTTATAGCCACTCTACATCGTTTCCCCTTCCTCCCTCTTGGGCCACACACACACACACACACACATGCCTTCCCTTGTCTCACTCCCCAGGCTCTCTTTGGTTCACCTGCTCTTTATTGGCCATCTGCATGGATGCTTAATGCTAATCAATAACTCCCCTGTGTGCCAGCTCTGAGGTGGAGACGTCAATGCTACCTAACAGGGCCGGCGATCAACCTGCGCCACTGCCGCCCAGGCGAATGTGCACCACACACACACACACACACACACACACACACACACACACACACACACACACACACACACACACACACACACACACAGAAAGCCGGAGCACCCTGCAGGACCGAGGCAGCGGCGTTCTTCGGGTGCGTTTGCCCCGGCTGCTGCGGGGACCGCAGGGCCCTTTGTGAATGCGATGCGCAGAGAGCCGCGGCGTTTAGCAAACAGCAGAGACTGGTTCTGTGAGAGACTGTCGTGTCACCTGGGAGGGCCTGTTTAGATAGAGGAGGAGGGCGGGTGTAAGGGGAAGTGGCTGGGGGTAAAGGCCCAGATTAGACTGTGAAAGCCAAGCAAGGAAGCTCGCAGTCCGGTCCCGTCGCTAAATCACCCCGCAAATATGTACGACTCGTTTTTTTTTTTTATTGTGTTACAAAATCTTTTAAATGCGCTTAATCTCGGCAAACACGTACAGCACAATCACTTTGTCCAATTTAACACCTCCCTTTTGTGATCGGGACACGTCGCACAAAGAGCCAACAAGTCCCGCAATTATAAATGGCACTGGCTTGACTCATTCTTGGCAAGGGCCCTGACACGAGTGCGTATACGTTTAATAGATCAAAAGGAATGTCTTTTTCAGGGATGGGTCGGGTGACTGGTTATGGAAGAAGCAGGGTTCAAGTGCCCCTCTATTGTTGGGCGTTGCGCTTTGTGTTTGTTCATGCCAAGGCTCTGGGTTTCCTGAAAGACTCGGCACGCTCTGTGTTTGCTGAAAAGACTCCCGCGGTGACACGTTACCTGCCTGTCAGGTTCCGCCGCACGACAAGTGCTCGCGCTTGTTACCGGAAAACATTTTTTTTTTTTTTTTTTTCTTCTTGTCGTTGAACACCAGGCTAATGCTAATGCCCTGGTGACACCGTTTTACCTCCTTCGAGACTAAAGCTTGTACACTGGACCGAGCGTCTGCCTGTGCGTGGAATCTGAACCGCACCCTCGATTTTCAGGCCCGAAGCGGAACGCACAGAGTTGGAAAATAAGCGTTACCCCAGTTTTTCCCCCCCGAATCCGCAGCTGAGTGGAACGCAGTGACAAAGAAGGCCCTGGGATGTTGGCGGCAGTCGAGATGTATGGCGCTGGATATTCCCCCTCAATGGGCGCCACGGCGAGGCAGCCATGTTGGGAGGGAAGAGAGCTGTGTGGTCGCCTGAGAACTTGCGTGTTTCCCAGCCAACGCGCATCTAAAGAATAACAATTTCACTCGCCATGAAGACCATCCATGGAGCCGTGGGGGCCGTGGCCAGAGAGGCCGGCCAAACACTCTCCTCTCATGCAGCTTTTCTATGTACTCCTATAAATACATCTCCTATTTGTATAGAGGCGATATGCATCTTTGGGAAAATACCACAATGTTGACACAAGAGCACCCTCCACGCACACACACACACACACCGACTCTCTTGCTGACCCCCCCTCCTCTTTTTCTCCCCCACCTCCCCTCCGAACTTTTTCTCCCCCTCGCCGAACCTTTCACTGACTGGGGGAGATAGAGGGAGAGGGAGAGAGAAGGGAAAAGAAATGGAGGGAGAGCGGGAGTAAAAGAAGTGTCTCTCAGAGGCCTCCACGGTCTTTAAGCCACTATGGTATCCACCAGAGCCCTCACATACACTCGGCCTCTAAAGGGCTTTTGTCCTGTAAAGAGGGGGTTTGACTAAATTGGTGGGGGGGGGGGGGGGGGGGGAGGGTGCTTGTGGACTGGCGGGTGGGATCGGGCTTGGTGTAGTATATTTGGCTCCCACGTCTCCATCACTGGAATGGTGAGCACTTTTTTTTTTAAAGCTAAGGAATTGAGAGGTGGGGTGTGGAGGGGGAAATGGGGCTCTGCTGTGTTTTTTTTCCTCTTTTTTTGGGGGGGGTGGAGTGTTGGCAGGGTGGTTGGGTGGGGTGGCGGTGGTAGGGAGGAGTTGGGGTGGGGGGGGAGGGGGAGTTTGGAAACCTTCCAAACAGTGCCTTTTTGCTTTCAAAGAAGGCTCCACTTGTGTAAATGTGCTCTTTGTCCTTTGGTCTATTGTTTGAATAGCATTGTGGACTTTTGTGGGAAGCTCACAGGGGCCTTGGGGGCCCAAGAGGCCAGAGGGACTGGGGGAGGGGGCTGCGGGGTGGGGGGGGTTGCCTGAATGACTTGGGTCCAAGGATGATGGGCTTGTGAAGGTACAATTAAGAAAACAACTCATAAGTGTGCGCAAGGCTGCCATATTCCATTGGTAACAAAACATTGAAGTTTGCGTCTTGCTAGCTGTCAAATGTTGGCGGACGACCGCTGAAGCGCAGTGCCCACTCTGCTGATAGAAACATTGTGAAAATGGAGTCCCCACCCCCCCTCCACCGCCCTCCCAATAAAGGGATTTCTTGACTGAGCCGAGTGTCTGAATCTGTCGGCCGCAACCAATTCATGACTTCCATCTGGCCTCGCTCTCAAAAGATGGCGGCGGGTGGAGGAGAAAACAAGGAATTTGCTCCGCCTTTATAGAGTCGCAGGGCCAGGGTGGATAAAATGATGGCTAACGCCGTAAAATACCCGAGTGGAGGTGCGTGTACTCAAAACACACCAAGTTCCGCAAGGTGGTCCTATTTCTAACCGTGGCGTAATTCCGGAGCGTAACAGTGTTGCGGTTGTAACTGTAGAAGGCTGGCGCAACAGGTGTGCGTAGTTAGGGTAAACGGCCCAGAAGCTAGAGTTAAATTCAAATCCGATGAGGATAATCCGTTGGGGATAAAGTAGGGCCTTGTAAATCTCCCCCTTTTCCACGCCAGGACAGTCGACCAAGTCGTCTTTCTGCTACTTTGACACAATATCCCCGCATCGTCTGCGCTACGCAGCAGCACCTTAAACGTTATTGGCTTCCTACGCTTGGCGAGATTCTCCCTCCTGAACTCTCTCCTCTACTGTCATCGCCAGATGACCTCTCTTTCCGCCAACCCCCCCACCCCCCGCCCCTCAGAGCAGCGCCGGGGCTTTCTGTTGGAAGGTGATTGAGCATGGCACCCTGCTCCAGCCCTGTCCCGCTTTGTCTGGGGACGTGTGCCTGTGTCAGGAACCACAATTAGTGGGGCGCGTCCCGTACCATTAATCACAGAACGGCGCTGGATCTCGGTGCGGGCAGAGCACCTCGCAGCTGCACCCGCTGACAACCCGCTCGCCATCCACGTGTTGGCGGTCGCACGGAATTCAAGTGAATTGTCGGCGTGCGTTCCCTGTCAAGCCCTGGCCCTGGCGGTCGGCCGGTCGGTCCGCATTCAAAGCTTTTGTTTTTTTTTTTTCAGAGGTTTTATTATTTTTTTTATTTTGGTGCAGAAGCACTTGTCGCCCCGTTCTTGGGAGCTGAGCTCACTCTTTGTGATAAAGTGGGCGAGGCGCCGGCCGCAGCGAAACCGGCGCTGTCAGGTGTCACACCTATTTTTTTCTCTCTCTCCCACAACAACGACAAGCCTTTTTTTTTTTTTTTTTTTTTTTCAAAACCGCATGCTGTGAGTTCCTGTGCCAGTATTGTTGGCTTCTTTGTAAAAAGTGCTTGTAAAACTGTTTCTCCTCGTTGAGGCAACGTGCCAGCCGTTTACTGAGGAAGTGATTTTTTTTTTTTTCAACACTTTGGCCTTGAACCGGAAATGCTTTATCGTTTAGACTTAGCGTAGACATTATATATACACATATATCCATTTACTACGTATCTATGATATATTTATTTTTATTTGTGCAGGATGCACAACACACAAGGGCAAACATGAGCATGACCCTGCAAGGGAGAGGCGCACTCTCAATTCCCTTTTCACTCAGTGTTGTGATCAATACCGGGGCAGGGTGTTAAATATTTGTCATCAGACGATCACACATTGATGAAACAAATCAATGGATGATAGAGGGGACCGGGGCAGGGCGGTGCGTCTGCTTACCCAGCTCCTGAGGGACGGGGAGGGCAGATGAAAAGGCAAAGACGGAGGAGTCTGAGACGAGTGGCGTCTGGAGGAGACTCCCGTTTTCCTCTTGGGGGCAATCTGTTTTGTTTTCCTCTTGTTTTTTTTGTTTTTTTGTGAATCGGGACACAACTGGGAAGGGCAAGGGAGGGAGGGAGCTCGGCTCCGGGAGGGTTGCGCATGTGCTGTGTGCTGCTGTGCATTCGTCTGCATGGAAAAAGAAAAAAAGAATTCCAATAAAACCAGGATCACATCGAACTTTCTTTGCATTAAGTCATCTGCCTTCTGTTTGCCCAGCAATCCCCGCCTTCGACTGCATACACGCATAGGAGATATTGCGTGCGCGGCGCTCGCCGACAACACGGACCGGTCCTACATCTGTCTTACACTTTCCCTCTGTGTACTCTGCACACTCCCTTCTCCTCTCGCTGTCTTCATTTAACACATTATGAATTTTGTGCCAGTTCTCCCTTTTTTCTCTCCCTCGCTTTCTCTCGCGTGTCTCTGCTCTCCTTATTTTTATAAAAACAGAGGAATGAAAAGCAGCCAGATGGTAGCTCAGGCCTAATATTAAATCAATACGCTGCCTCCCAGAGAACTGACAGAGGGGGAAAGAATGAAGAGGGGTTAGTGAGAGAAAAGGAACATTCAAACACATTGCATGCCAGAATAGAGTTCTTTGCTCTCCCCTCTCTCTCCCCCTTCACTCTGTCTCCCTGCCTCTCTCGCTCCTCTCCCCCCCGACACAAAAATGCAGTGCATGCACACAAAATGCGTACGTTAACACCCTTCGACCATCTTGGAGTAGACCCAAGACCTCCGAAATTCTTGATCTGCTGCTTCGAAACCTCACGAAGACACGTGTGTGTGTGTGTGTGTTCGCGCGCGCTTGTGTGTGTCACGGCAGGCCCATAAGAATGTCGGGACATCTCATTGGGCTGCAAATTGAGGGAGGGGAGGAGGACACGGGAGAGATAGCCTTTGAAGAGGCCATTGAGAAGTCATTAGGGTAATGATAATTGGCGCGGTGAATAAGCAAAGAGAGAAAAGGGGGAGTGAAAAGAGTCGGCGTGTGAGTGTGCGAGCGGGTGAGTGTGTGGTTGGGGGGGTTAACAGATGCAAAGAGGTGATACGTTACAAGTTAATTTGATTGACAGGTCCGTGTCGGCTGGGATAATGTGTCGCCGAGCGCTTGGACGCGTTAGCGAAGTTCTGGATGAGTTAGTGTGTTGTCCACACGTGTGTTTGCCTCTGTGGGTGTGTGTGTGTGTGTGTGTGTGTGTGTGTGTGTGTGCGTGTGCGCAGGTTAGCGGCTCCTGTGTTTGTGTGAGAAGCAGTGAGCCTGTCCTCTGGTGACTGGGCCTGCTTGCTGGGTGACAGATAGCCCAGGGAGAGGGGGGACACCAGGCTGTTTAGCTGATAATTAAGGGGGTTTTATCTTAATTTGAGCTGTTACTCTCTATCCTCTCCTGTGATTTATGAGTTAGTGGCCCAGCCCCTGCTCCCTTGCTCTGCCCCTTAGCACTGGGAACAAGACAAAGGACCCCCCCCAACCCTCCCACTATCCCTCTTCACATATAACACACACTTACATCCACTACATTGGAGATCATTTATTTCAGAGAGAGTATTAATAACACCGGGTAATTATGTTTTAATTCTTCGCTTTGCTCTTTGCCGCAGATTCCTCTCCAGCTTTCAACGATGTAATTTGTCGATCGCCAAATAAATAAATCAACCAATCGTTTCGGCCTCTCTTTGCGTTTCCTGCTGGCCAATTTGGTACCTAACAAAGCATCCAATTTTATAAGCTGTTTCGTGTTTCATGCAAAGTATTGATTTGCGAACCACTGAAGCAGTCATTTGATTGTGATGCAAGTGTTTAGAATGGAGGGAATACTCTTTTCGTCAGTTATGGCTCATGCACTGCACCTGAATGGGCACACGTCAAAGTGCAAAGTCTGCTGCTCTGACAAACAAACTTGTCAGCATTCAAAACTTTTCATCGACAACATCGGCGACCTTTCTGACCTGTGTGTGGCTGTTATTTCCCTCTGCAGGGGCCACATTAGTTTTTACTGATTCTCCAGAACCAACTTCTGTCTGTAACGAATCTTCTCCTTTGGGGTGGCCACAGCCAATCATCTGCCACCGTATAACCCTTTCATTTGCATCCTCTTCTGTCACACCAAGTAACTTCATGTCCTCTGTCACGACATCCCCAAATTGCTCGTCCTCTTGTCCTCCTTGTCTGTCAGTTCCAAGCACAGCATCATTCACTGTCACCTCTGTTCATGTCTAAACCCTCCTAGTCTCTGGCTTTATCTTCATTATGTACTTGTTCTTAACCCTGTACCTCCTGCTCTGTCCCAAAGAGAAGTTCAACATTTGAATCTCTGCTCCCTGCAGCTCAGCCTCCTGTCTTTCCCTCAGCGCCTCTAAAATCACACAAACACAGCACTCAACACTGTTTTTGTGCACCATCCCATCTTTCATCCTTGCCCGTGCTCCTCTATCCTCCACAATGATAATGGATCACGTGAGAAAAAGGGGCTGAAGTTTTAAACCTCCCAGCACACACGCACACATGCAGCACTGCAGGATTGAGTTCTTGGTGAGGTGGAGTGACCGCAGGCTAGGGTTAACTCGATCTTCAGTTGGGTGGGGTACAGGGTGAACATGAGGTAGGGCAGAGAAGGTGAGGTGGGGGTGGGAGGCGGCTGAATAGGCAGACAATGCAGACCACTGTTCTCAACCTATCACCCTCCCTCAGGGTCAAAGAGGAGAAGACATGCTCGTGCAACCTCATCTCCTCCAGTCGCCCCTCGGATAAAGGCCGGGGATTTCTCAAGCGCCGCGGCTCGGATGTTGCTCGCACCCTGAGCTGCGGGTTGGTGTTTTTGCGAGACGTGTTTCGGGTTGCGCGGCAATAATCCCACAGGTATTTGACCGGAGGGAGGGACCTTCACACCTGCGCTAAAAGATCGACGTGCATGCAGACCGTGGGCATTCTTGTGGCTGTGTTTGCCAAGACGTCATCCGCTCGCTCTGCGCTGGGTTGTGTTTGTCTTTTCCTGTTGGTCTGCATTCAGGAGATGTTTCTGAGAGGTAGTCAAACCGCTAGCGAGGGCACCGTCTCTGGAGGTCACCTGCGCTTTGCCCGTGTCAGAGCATGTTTCAAACAAGTCCAACGAACTTGTTGAAAAGCTTTTGGGGGGGGGGCTGTGCGTTTCAGGCCATCAGTGACGTCATGTTTAGTTCACCCTAAATAAAGTCACCTCATTATGACACAATGGCTTGAGAATCCATACAGAATCACACCTACACATTGCATGGCCTTCATATAGATGACATAGTTGAACAAAACTTACAGAACATTCAAAATCACAATTAAGAGTAGGAAACTAAGGCCACTCATACTGTCAAAACCTACAAATAAAGGGACATTTTAAGAGATTCCTCAACAAAATTTTAATAAGTCCACCAAAAGCACACTGTGAACTTTAACTCTTGTCCAAACTTGTCCAATAAATTGCGCATTGTCGCCGTTTCATATAAGACACCAACACGATGATTGCGACACCAACTATTGAACTGTAAAGTTATTCAACAATTTAACATATTGGCCACATCATTTACATTATAAATGGCAAATGATTCAACAGCTAAATCTTTATATTCTCCTTTAAACACTGTGGGTTCCTCATGGTGGAAAATGGGTTGAGTTAAGTCTTAGAGGTTCTCAGTGCTTATCCGATGCGTAGGTGTTAAATTCAGCGTAAGCTAGCTGAAATAGGGTTGGATGAAAACTCTACCGTAACGTACAACAATGGAAACAGCACAACCAAGTGGATATTAGATGACGTAAAAAGGACAGACTGACGAATAACTTTACTTGGCCTCGCTGGTCATGACGGCCTGAACCTTTTTAAGTAATTACAAGATAGACGAGCTATCTTGTGATAGGCAGGGAGCTCTCTGAAATCAGAGCGCAAGCATGTGGGAAGAGTTGCCAGCGCTACAAAAGCGACTACAAAAGTGATCACTGGTGGAAGTTCTTCCACTGACCTTTGACCTATGTGAGTCAGAAACCTGTTTGTGTTTCCAGAAGGGACCTCCTCTTTTCGCCCTTATCTCTGGCCCAGCGGGGGGAGGGAGGGCCTGGGGAAGTGGCGGCGTCGGCCAAAGGCACAGAGTCTTCCCAGGGCATGAAACATCATCTGCCTCCACCTCCTCCATCCATCTCGGCTCTTAACTTTCACCCCTGACCCCTGTCACACCCTCCTCTGGGCTCCAGCAACAACAAAAGCAGGAGATTAGGGAAATCGACAGGCTAGAGGGGATTACTGTAGCCCTTTTCATCTCGGGCTGCGCTCACAGTTGACACAGTCTGTTAGCAGCACTTCAACTCAATCTGAGCACAGTTTACTTTTTTGGTTTGCCGACTGGTGTTTAAACAGAGACTAAGTTGTAGCGAAATGCGCTGAGAAAACAGCGGCCGTCAGCTGGGCGTGCTGCTTCGGGCTCAAGTGCTATCTATATACAGTACAAACACTAATAAACAACCACCTGCAACTTGCGGGCGGCTGCTCGGCTGAAAGTGAACGTTGACGTGTATTTGCTGCTCTCTGTCAGCACTTGTTGTCTGTCCCTGATGAGCGGCGTGCTGCCGCGGTGGATACATCAAACCCAGGCAGGAAGTGGAGCGCCCCAGCAGGAAGTCACAGGGATGAGTGACAAGAGGACTCTGACTATGCCGGAACATTGCAAAACTCCCTTGAAAAAGCAGGGGGAAAAAAATCAGGTTTTATTAAATGAGACAGAGGTGAGAAAATTGGAAGTAACAAAGCAGGGAGATTAGCATGAAAAGCTAAATAGCAACCACCCCCGAACTCTAACTAATGAACTGTGCCCTTCTTCCAAACCACCTCGCCTTGCCTGCCTCGCTTTTCCTTCCCCCTCCCCCCCCCCACCCTTTTGAGTCGCTGAAGTGCCCCCTGAATCGCCTCCAGTCTCTCAGGCTCTGGCTGCGAGTCAAAACTATGTGCTCAACCCTCGAAAAGAACGTCTGCTAACCGTTAAGCCGTTTAGCCGCTAATACCAACAACAAACACTCTTTCTGTGCTGGCCCTGGGCACGGCGCACAGTGCGGCGCCTGTGAGAGGGGTCAGACAACTCTATAATCGGACTCTACCCATCTGCCCTCTGCTCTCCCGCACTGAGCGGCAGGTTGGGCTCCTCGGCGGGGGACTAAGTGGGACACGGGGACACAGATGCCCGTTGACACCGCACCATTCATGGAGATTAAGCCCCGGCGTAGGCCGCCCAGCCGTCCCCACAATAGGCACGTCGTTTAATGATGTGGTATTTGGGCGCCCTTCTCCACCCCCCCGCCCCCTTCCAACTCCAACCCCACCGTGCACGCAACTGTACCTCGTTGCAGCTTGAGAGGCAGTGCGCGGAAAAGTGTGGACGCGCGTGATTGTGCGCGCGGGGCTGCGCGAGTGTGCGTGCGTGGCGTGTGCGCGCCCTTATATTTATGAAGTGCTACCTCAGACATTTAATTTGCCACAGCCTGGTGAATGTGCAGAGGAGCGTCTCGCTGGATGTGTGCTGTCACCGCCCCCCCACCACCACCACCACCACCGCCCTCCCCTCCCCCTCCCCCACCCGCTCCCTCTCTCTGCCTCTCGGCATTCCTTCTCCGCCGCCGAGTCTCACACCCTCATCTTTCCTTCCCGTCTCTCCACCCTCCACCAGCGCCCCTCCCTCCTTCCCCCCGTTGTCATAGCCCCATGCTGGGTCTAATTTTAGAGCTTCCTCCCCGGATCCCGGGCATCCAGCAGCTGGAGATGCCTTCGCAGGAGGGAGAGCATCGCCTGGTGGACGTGCTCCACCGAGCGCTCGGCTTTGCTCCTCCAGGGGAGCGCGAAAGGTGGGCTGGAGAGGCGGGAAGGTGGAGGTGAGGGTGGTGGAGGTGGAGGTGGGGGTAGGGACAGGTTGGCACAGAGACAAGCTCTTTAACCGCCAAGGTGCCATGGCAACAGGAGTCTGCATTATTATTTTTTTTTCCATTTTGGTTGCTATACCTTTCACCCTTTGCACCGGAAGAGCGCAGTTCCCCAGACAGGAGTGTGAGCTCACAGGCGATTGGCTGAGCGGGTTCCCTGGTGGTCTATTAGCAGTTTGACAGCGCGCAGGGCGCTGCAGTGTCGGCGCTCTCAGCGAGATGAGCTGCAATGGGCCACAGACAGCTGCACACGCGCACAAGCAGAACACAACTGTAACCCATGCATGGGCGTCTGCGTTAAATGAGTCCTAATGGTAATGTCATCATAGTGCCTCTCTCTGTGTGTGTGTGTGTGTGTGTGTGTGTGTGTGTGTGTGTGTGTGTGTGAGTGTCATCCTTGAGGATGATGAATGTGGGAAAAGAGAGCTATGTGACATTCCTGAAATTATATATTTTTTAAATTTTTTTTAGCATTGGTGTCTGGAAAAAAAAGGAGCAGCATGTCATTAATGATTGAAATGTGCTTAAACAGAGAGAGAGAGAGAGAAAAAAAAAAACTTTTGTGATATTAAGATTGAAGAGATTAGTGTCTGTGGTGGGTGACATTAATTGCCTGGAACAGTCCACGCTGATGATTTTTGATCAGTTTTGGACGGGGTCGCTTTATCAAGACATCAAGGTTTCGCCGGGGCCCTCGGGTTTGCTTTTTTAGCATTCATTTTCTTGCACAAATAACTAAATTTGGCCCAACGTGAACATGGAAACAATCGTTTTTTTTCTCTCACCGTTTTGATGTCGGTAACAACAGAAACGCTTCATCTCGCGCGCGCGTGTGGGGAGGAGAGAAAAATGTTTCCTGTAAACTTTGTGGCTCCCCTCAAAACAAGTTTCTCTTGGATATGCTCGCGCTCCGCTCCATCACAGGCTGTAATTGAAATTGGATGTGTTTCACTAGCAGACAGCAGTGATCTGAATGACCCCTGCGCTGCCTATAAAAAGCAGCGGCGGAACGTTACAAAACAAACTGGGCAGTGTCTCACTTTGTCGTCTGTCCGCCCGGATTTGCTTTCTTGTTGTTGTTGTTGTTGTTGTTTTATTATTTTATTTTTTTGTCCCTGCTTTTAGGCCAAATCCTTACATGTAGGCGTTCATTCAACTGCTCTAACAAGCCTACTGGGGCATGAGCTGAGCTATCTGTGGGACATGAATCGGACCTGGCCAAGGGCACAAATCACAGAGGGAGAAGAAGAGAGACCCTGACAGCAGAGGGCTGCGGCTCAGCTTTCTCCCTCCTCCCCTTTTTTGCTCCTTGGTGGATTTTTCAGCCTTTCCTGCCCTCTGCGCCGCCGCCGCCGTCCACGGCCCTGCTGGCTGGTTAAAATTAATCTCCATGCACAACAAAGCGAGAGGACAGTGGCTCCTCTTGGCCGGGATGGCTCTGAGCTGCGCCGGGATTCTGCGCTGCGCTCGTCCGCTTGCCTGCGCTCCCGTGCGTGTGTGTGTGCGTGCGTGCGTGCGTGCGCGCGGCTCTGGATGCAGCGGGTGTGTGATTCGTCATGCGGCGGTCAGGCCGACTCAACAGGCGTAACCACAGCCAGCCACACCGGGCCATCTGAGAGCGCGCGGCGCTGAGGCATGGCTGCACTCTGCACACAGCGTCTGAACCCACCGGGGAGGCGGCGGAGGCGGCGTGTGAAACGTACACCAGGGACGGGCGGCGGCCGGGCGGCGTGAGCTCACATGTGCGCGCTAATGCGAGCGAGAATGTGCGCTTGATGGGCGTCGCTATAAATGCTAGCCAACGTCGGCGGCGGCTGCGCGGGACCAGGCGGCCGTTGTGAGCGCGTTGTCGTGTCTTTTTTACGTCTGGTGTACACGGGTCGCCTGTGGGGGGAAAGTTGCCCAGGCCTCGGGTTCCAGAGTTGCAGTGAGCATGCTGTCCCCCCCCCCTCCGCTCTGCCTCCCTCCCTCCCCCCATGCACTGAGCTGAAGGACATGTCACCAGCTCAGGCCACTGGATGAGACAAGCCCGCATCCCCTCCTCCCTCCCCTCTCCCACCTCCCCCCTTTTCTTTTTTTTTTTCTTTCTTTTTTTATTCTGTGCCCGCAAACACAAACAAATAAACAAACTCAATTAGCTAATGACACTGGCCGGGCCATTGGGTGGTCCTAATTAACGTTTACTGGCTGCCTGATGTCAGCTCTCAGGCAGTGATTAATAACTCGCCCCCTACCAGTGTACACACACAGAGAGAGACGTGCAACACACGCTCGTGGGCACGCACGCGCACACACACAATTGGTGGGCAACAGGCACAGAGGTGAGAAGTGCTGCTTTGCAGTGACGTGTCAATGTGTCTTAGTATATATGTGTGTGTATATCTTTATATAGATGTATATGCACAGACACGTAGAAGAATGAAATAGCAACATTATATATACTAGTATATATGCATTTGTACGTAGATAATATATAGATAATCACATTGAATTAATCAGGTTTCTGTCAGCTTATGGTTTTACAAGTGATCTCCAGCTACATACGGAACATCAGAAACATTTTTTTTTTCCTTTCGCTTTTGAATACTTCAAAGGATGTATTGAATAATTTATGTGCTATACGTAGACTATGTGGTCGCATACAAATCTCAAGTCAAAACAGCGGATGAATTATAAAGGGTAAGGCAAGGAGCCGTCGGGGTCTGGTTGAGCGAGCTGCCTCTTCTTGGGTGAACTGAGCCGAATGTTTGGGGCGTGAGTGAAAAGACGCGGAATTCTCACCGCGGCGGCTTTGTCAACATTAAGATATTACCGTGCAACTGTTTGGGGCTGCAACAGCTCAACATGTGCTTGTTGGCTGCAAACCAAACTGCGTTTTCATTTTTTTTTTTTCCCAACATAGTAGACAAGCACTCCTGAGAGGTGGAAGCTGTAATATGATCATTAAATCCTCCGTGCTGTAAAACAGATTAGAGCCTAAGGGGAGCGCGGCGGAGTAGTAAGAGGCTCAGTGCAAACATACCCGGGGCCTGCAAGCGTGTCCCGTGGAGCTCCTCTCAGGAAAGGCCCTCGTTAAAAAGCCAGCAAAGGGTTAACATCTGCTGGCCTCGCCGACTCCCCGTGTGTGACGCACTGTCTCGGTGAGGGAAAGTCTAACAGGAAAGGCAGTCTAAAAAAGGTCCCTGTGCAGCGAGGGCCCAAGGTACGTTTTCTTTGGCCCTCTGCTCACATTTTTTGCACTTGTTTTTCCAATTTGCTTAACGACACTTCAATGGTTATTTTTTTATTTGTTGGGGGGGGGGGGCAGATTGCAGATTGCAGATTGCAGGACGAACCCTCCTTTCTTTAATTCCGCCGGTGAAGACTGTTGCTTTACCGCCATTGTGGCGCTGGTTTTCACTCGGCATCGTCTTTGGCGCGGTGCCTGCCTCCCTGCCTGCGTGGGCCCCGATCATCCTTTGCCACTCTTTACCCTGGTGCACTCCCCTCCAAGCCATTAAGAGATTTCTGCAGATAAAACCTCATCACACCTGACCCGACCGCCCCCTGAATGTGTGTGTGTGTGTCTGTGTGTGTGAATGTGAATGCACCCAGTTGGGAGGGTGGACACAGCAGTGACAAGGCTTCATATGTTAATATGCTGCACATGTGGCTCTGGCATCGGGGAGTTGTGGTGGTCAGAATTACCCCCTACCCACCATTTCCACCCCTTCCCATTCATCCCCTGCTGAATGTGGCTCCTCCATTCACGCTGCTTTCACAGAGGAGGCCGGGGGGGAGACGGTGGAGGGAGGAGGGGGGGGGGGCACGGAGGGGAGCAGGGGGTGGAGAAGGGGGAGGTACGGCAGGAGGAGGAGGAGGAGGAGGAGGAGGGAGGGGCGGTGGTCTCAGAGGAAGAGAGGTGGTCTTTCTCTTCTTCCTGGCTCAGAGAGAAGGAAAAACAATTGGTGTGCAAATGGATGCCTCTCCGTTATTCCTGGATGACCCGCCCCTCCCTCTGCCCCCTGCCCCTCCATCCTCTCCTCCATTCCTCCTCTCTGCACTCTCAGGATGTTTGGAGAGAGGGACCCCGTGGAGAGGAGGAGGGCTACCGGCCCAGCATCTGTGTAAAATCTGGATAAATAAAATAGCAGAAGGTGTGTGTGTGTGTGTGTGTGTGTGTTTAAGCTGTTTGTGGGATGTTTTTTGTTTTGTTTTTCTTATTCGGCCGTTGATGTTTGTGTGTGAGTGCGTGTTTATGTGTTGGGGCTAGCTTGTCTGTCAAAGGAGAAAGGCCCCCAGTGTCCTCTGTAATTTTCATAGGTCACAACCGACAATGGCCACTTTGATAGAGAAGCTGTGGAGATGTAAATCAGCCAATGGAGGGAGACAAAACAACTGTCCTCCCACTGGCCCCCAACTTAATACCAAAAAAGGGGGAATTCAGATTTAAAAGAGAGGCTGAGGGAGCCGGAGAAGAAAGGAGTGCGAGAAAGACATCCCTTCTGGTTGGATCTTGACGATGGTTTTCCTTTCATTATTTCGCGACGGTGCTTGGAGGAAAAAGGAGGTGGGCGGCGGCGGCGGGGCGGCGGGGGGGGAGCAGCGAAAAGTTGCGCCGCTAAATGAACTATTTTTGTTAAAAATCCGCTCCATTCCTGGGAAAGTTTGGAGCATCTTCTCCATTGCCTGGCACCTGGAGTGGGTCGCTGGGAAGCGGAACAATAGCGGCGAGGCTGGTGGGTCGCCGGAGCACCGTCCTGCTCGGCCCCAGACGTGGACACGCTCCAGGCCTCCTCTAATCCCATCACCACAGCAGCCCCAGGTCTGAAAGGACCCTCTGGAGAGGGCGGGAAAGCCTTCCAGCAGCAGTCACATTGAAAGTACGCCTCTGTAGAATATGGAAATAAGCCCATAGGAGAAGTGCGGATGAAAGAGCGAGCAGAAGTAGCGAGCAGAAGCGTGCGAAGCGTGAGAGACGGCGCGGGGTCAGGGCTTTTTGAATATTTCGCTCGAGCGGCGTCTCGCGAGCGGACCCCCTCCCCCCCCCCTCCCCCCGACGGAGCCGCAGCGAGACAGCGTTGAACTCGGAGTCGCGAATTAGCGATGAAACAAACGCGTTAGCGACACGATGAGCGCAGATTCAAGCGATAGAGACGGAAGAAATAATGGACTTGCGCCCTCATGGGTTCTCCGGGAGCGTGGAATCTAGCCCGTACCCACAGGGGGAGGGGGGGTGGGGTGACAAATTGCTCACAAATGTTTGAGTCAAGTTCAGGACGTGATCGGGCTTGAAGGAGGCTCGGCGGCGGCGAGCGGTGAGCAATAGGTTAGCACAGGGCCCGCGTGTTCCCCCTCCTCCAGAGGTGACACAAGATCGAGAAGGGGTGAACGCCTCACTCTTGAACCTGCCTTCCGCTGATGGCTGCGGTCACTGAGTCTGGTATGTGCGCCGCATGTTTTTCATTTTTTTCCCCCTATTTTGGGGGCGAGAGCTGCAGGGCTGTGCAGGGCAGCCCCAGAGTGTGAATGAGCAGCGAGGCGGTCAGTCAGACAGTCAGTGGTCAGAGATAAGCAGATGAAAGCCCTGGGGAAGGCTGTCGGGGGTGTGAGGGGTGTGAGGGAGGGGGGCCTGGGGGGGAAGAGATTGATCCATCAAGGTCCGCGGACGGCCCGTGTGACATTTGATTCCAAACTGGTGAAAACATCCCATTGACGGCTAAAGACTTTATGAAGCGAAACCACCGCACTGGAAACGAGTCTGCACCGCCGCTCGGCCAGCTGCTCACGTACAGAGATGTGTTTTGTCCCCATCGGCGCCCCCCACTGCCTGCGAGAGGTTTTACATAATTTGACGATCGTATATATATATATTTTTTTTTTGCCAAATTGTGAGCAGGAAGAGGCCGTTTTCAGGGAAGCCGCTTGCAACTTTGAGCAAGTTTTAAAGATTCCACCAGTCCAAATACTTATATGGTTCACTATGCACGGAACTTATTTTATAGACTGGTGAACCATGAACTCCACTCATATTAAAAAAGGAAAAATGGATGAAAAAAAAACAACCTCTGACACCTGATCTCGGTGCCCTTTTGGCAATCTAGGTTGAAATGAAAAGAAAATGCAGGTAATCAACCATGTGTGCGTGTACCTTTATTTTCCTGGGAGCTTCTCTATTTACCATTTGCATGCAAGGGCACAAGCTATAAAAAAAAAAAAAAAAAAAAAAAAAAGAGCACCCAGTGGAAATGACTATTAGATAATGAACCCGGTTCACCTCCGCTAGGTGCCAAACTGCCCGAGGGCTCAGTGCAGTCAAGTAACAACAACTCCTGGGTATACGGCAGCAACAAGCAGGGAGCGCGGTGGAAAAGGGCAACGTGGCTCAATCACATGTATGTCACGGCTGTGACGCCTCAGTCACGGAGCTGCTCTGTAAATGGTATGGATCCATACGCGGCTGTCACGGGGTTATAATTTTTCCACTATTGATTCCACCTTTATGAGCAAAAAAAAAATGAAAAAAAGAAAAAAAAACCTTTATGAGCTGCAGTAAAATGTTGATTTCAGCCATTGGGTATTATGACTGACCATTTTGGTCATTTAATGGCCCACATATTCACTCTGTGGGACCTTGCGAGGGAGCGCTGCAGTTACTCACTCCAGGCTGGCTTGTGTCTGTTGCGCGCTGTGAGTTTTTACTGGGCGATTGTGAGTCTGGCATTGGGGGGGCGGGGGGGAGGAGAGGAGGGCGGGCGGCGCTGTGAGAGAGTTTGCTCGGAGCTCCCGGGCTGTGGGAGCGACACGTCGAGGCACAGAGGGAGCTCTGTCCCACATCTCCGAGGAAGAGGAGCAGGAAAACGATGGCACCGAGGAGTCATGAAAAAGTGTCTTTGTGTCAGAGGGTTGAAAAACAGCCCATTTAGAGTGGTCCGCCTATTAGCCCAACAAAGGCAAGGGCCTGTCTCTGAAATCTGCTGTAAAGACTATTTAGTGTGTATACTGTATCAAGGGACGGCAAAACAGGATCCTCCTTTTTTTTTTTGTTTTTTTGCGCCTGGATCTGGCCGTCGCGACCGTCTTCTTAGAAAGGACTCGTCCCTTTCTGTTGCATTCCTCCAGTGGGCCCATGTCCTCTCTGGCCCCTTTCTCTCGGCCTCCATTCATCTTCAAATCTAAGCCTTCCCCCTCGAAAAACGCCAGCTTCTCCCTCTGGCAAAAAAAATAAAGGAGGGGGACATTTGAAAGTTGCACAAGCTAAATCCGCCTAGCCCCAAAGTGTTTGCCCGTTTCCTCTCTCTTGCGTGCGTCCAGCGCCGAGTTAGCGCCGCCCGTCACTCTCCACACTTGCTGCCCCGTGTGGACGTCCGCGACACAGCTCTGTCATTCCGTTTGACGGGAGGGCTTTTTTTTTTTTTTTTTTTTTTATTTTTGTCTCTGAAGCCTTAAGTTAGAGCTATAGGGATTCACTGATACTACTTTTTTTTTTTTACAGAGCGAGTAGCTGCGTTTTAGTACTCACCGACACCAATACAGATGTTATCTGTATTGATGTTATCTGTAATGCAGATGTTATTTGAATAGCATTCATCAATGTGTTTTCATAGAACAGGGGTGGGCAAACTTTTTGACTGGTGGGCCACAATGGGTTCACAAATTTGACAGAGGGAGAGTTTTGGTGACCCACCTCGTAGGAGAAAAATAATCATCGTCATAATCATGGGATGTGTAGAAATGTCATTTTAATGTCAATTGGAAATGAACAAAAATGCAGCAAAATTTCCATTTTCTTTGAAGTCCTCTTTGTTGAAATGACTCTTTAAAGACTGAACATGAAATGACTGAAACACAGCTTTTCCTAGTACTAACAGTTACTGTTATTTAAAAGTCGTTCAGTTGTTAACAATTTGTACACTTTCAAGTCAGGCCCTCGGGCCGTAATTTGCCCCTGCGTGGTCTAGAGCATTGGTGACTGTCACAAGTTTCACAACAGTACAAACATAAATTGCTAGTTCACAATAACGGAAGTCGCGACCGAAGCTCACGCACATCGTGTTTTGTTTTTTTTTCTTTCCATGCTGTCACCCGCTAATCTACAGCAGCGCGAGGGAAACATGATCTCACCTTTGCAGCTGCCTCTGACTCATGAACACCTGCACTGCTGATGAGTCCTCGCCTGTCAACGAGTCATCTGAGGTTTAATCTAGTTTAATCTGAGCGCTCATCACACGACCTGCGGCCTCCTTTTGACAAATTTCCCTCTGCCGGTAATGAGGCGCGTTTGTACCGCCAGAGGTTAAGTGTGTGTTTGCGAAGCAGAGGAATGGCTGGCGAGTCAATTTCAGGTTGGAATGTGTATATTTGTTTTTACCTTTAATCCTCCGTAATCCTCTTAAATAAGAAAGGCCTATTTGCATTTCCTCCACCGCTGACATATGGCTTCCGTATATGCATAATTATCAATTTGAATTCTTCATTATGATTGGCATTAGTAATATGAAATTTATTCAAGAAGCTAATTAGCCTGATTGAGGTGCGGTGATTGGCGAGTTGGTGCATTTACATAAAGGATTTGCTGTGTTACGGTGCGATGCAATCACGGGAAACGCGAGTGTGGCGTCGCTCGATCGGAATTGGATCATATTTTATGCACGGCAATACGTTACACGATGTTGCCCGTGAAGTCTTTTTTTTTTTTTTTTTTTTTACTCCAACATCAAGCGATGACGCGATGAAGCGACAGAAGAATCCTCATTGCGTCACTTCTGACGCAACAATGGCGTCGCCTGAGGTGACAGCGCGCGCAATCATGTCCGTACCACTGACTATGTGTGCATTTCTGCCGTGTGCATCGCGCTTGTTGTGTTTGGTGCGAGCACAGCTTCAGCTTCAGCTTATTTCTGTGGCAGGCATACTACTGTAGGCATACTGCATACTGTACTACTGTAGTAGGCACAGGCCTGGCATATGCAGCACAGTAGTATTTAGTGGGTTTCAACCAAAAAAAAACAACATATTTCTTAATATGATGCTGTGTCTGTCTATGGAACACTTTTTTTTTTTTTTTTTAAACAAAAAAGAAATAGATCATAATGTCTCCATGTGGACAACATGATAAAATGATGTCCTTGATGGTCACCAGAGACTCGTTATGCATGCTGGGTCTCACTCTGTAGCTGCAGATTTCTGTTGCAGGGCCGTCAAACTGATCAGAGTGTGTGGTCCCTGAAACATTCTTGGACATGTTGAGATTTTTCATTGTACCACAACGTCTCATTCTAAACTATCATACGATGTCCTTTCGGTGATTTTCGGCGTGATTAAAGTTTTGAGTTTTGTTGTCCCAGAAATAAACAGCGAGTCAGAGTTTGAGAAGAAGGAAGGGGGTAGCCAGCTCGCTTGCTAGCTACACTTGAAACGCTCGGGAATTCGACAGACGCAACGCAAGTTTCTCGTCATTTTGTTGGTTTGGACACACACGCTCACCCACACACATACACAAGTGTTGTACCTCTGGTCCACGCTGGGTTTCGATCCTGCGATCTCCGTGTTGGGAGTCGCTGTTGCTCCCCACAAGACCATCTTCAGCGCTGACGACCAAGGAATTTACAGAGGCCTTCGTGTTTCACCTGACACAGACAAACAAACATGGTTACAAAAAAATAGACATACTATAGAATTCCAATTTTTTTTTTCCTCCATTTTCTGACATTTTGAGATGTTGCTTTCTACCACTCTGTCCCTAAAAAAAGGTAGCACCCTTGAGTTAAACACATCCATCCATCCTTTTTCTATTACTGCAGTCATGGTCGTGGGGGGTGCTGGAGTCCATCCCAGCAACATTACAACTCCACACAGAAAGGCCCCCAGGCGTGGAATCGAGCCCAAGTTAAACGCAGAAGCGGTAGAATGACTAAATTCTAATATTTTCTGTTTCCTCACTGAAGATATAGCGCCATCAGCATATTTCCCAGCGCCGTATCTTCCGTGCGTGGATTAAGAGCCGTGAGTGTGATGTGTAAACATGACGAGGCTGAGCTCACAGTACGGGCCCCGGAGTGGAGGTGGTGAACCTGAACGACCCTGGTTCTGTTTGAAAGGAAGGCCAATATCACACGGCAGAGTTCAATACTCAGGCTCGGGGTGTTGGATTTTTCAAACATCTTCATCGAATCCGCCGTTTATACGACCGCTCGGTAAGCGCCGCTTCTCACAGACACATGTTTTTTTTTAAAGTGAAACATTTTTCCTAGCATTGACTGTTTTCCAGGAATTCTGAATGACCCCCCGCCACCCCCCCCCAATCCACCCCCCCGCCGCCTCCTCATGTTGAATATTTGCCTCGAGACCGTGTTATCGAAAAAAAAGGTTTCTCCACGCTCAGCCGCAGCTCTAAAGCGCGCAGCACAACATGTATCTCTCCGCAGCCTAATTTTAAATCCTTGGCACGGCGTGGAGAGTAGGAGGAACTGGAAAGCCCACTCCCAGTCTAAGCGGAGCTGAGCCGTTTGGCACGCACTCCATCTGCTTGAATGCGCGGAGGACAGTATGGATCCGTCCAAGGAATGTTGTACCGATGCCACGATCATATTCCGAGTGTTGGGGGTGGGGGGTGCAGTCAGGGTCTAGACACGGTATCTGAACAGAGAGGAGAAGCGGTGCAGGCACCGGCTCGCACCAGACAACCATTGTTGCTCAGCGTCATTCCGTCTGGATGCACGCACGCAGAGAGAGAGAGAGAGAGAGAGGGAGAGAGAGAGAGAGAGAGAGAGAGAGAGAGAGAGAGACGGACAGAGAGAGATGGACAGAGAGAGAGAGAGAGAGAGAGGGAGAGAGAGAGACGGACAGAGAGAGAGAGAGAGATGGACAGAGACAGAGAGAGAGAGAGACAGACAGAGAGAGAGAGAGAGAGAGAGGCAGTGAAACACAAGAGAATCATTTCAAGGGGGGGAAAAAAAGTAAGTGGGAGAGAGACGTGAGCGAAAGGCCAGACTGAGAGCCAAAAATGTGCTGCTTTACTTTGGCTGAGCTGCTCTACAGACGCAGGATACGGCAACCGTGCAATTCCTCCGCTCCCCCCTCCGCTGCAGAACGCCCCGTCAGGAGGGATGTCACAACCTGCGCAGGATGATCCATACGCCTCCCCCTCCTCCCCCCACCCCCACCCCCACCCCCACCCACTCACCTCTCCGCCGTCTCCCCACCCCCACAGTTTGAGGACGGGGTTGGAGAATAATGGGGCAGAGTGGCGGGAGGAACGTGCATGGAGGGGGGAACGGCAGAACGGTGAGAGCCCCCCCCCCCCCTCACAACGACATGAGCTGCAGGACACGGTGCGCACTGTGTTACTTGGCCGAGCTGCCCCTTAATGCTCATAGATTTTCACATGATGTCGGAGGGGAATCAATGGGACGCGGCCAGTTTCGAGGGATGCGAGTCCATCGGAGGAAAGCTGCTGCCGCTGCTCTGGATGGTATCGGGAAATAGATTTTTTTTTTCCTCGTAGAAGCCCCCCCACCACCCCTCCTCCAACCCAACAACCCACCCTCCGCCCTGCCCCGGCCTCCCCCCCCGCACTCCACCGAAAGCTTTCTCTTCAATACTCGCCGCAATTACTTCACAGTCAGCGGAGAGATAGAGAGAAAGAGCGAGAGAGAGGGAGAGAGAGAGAGACTTGGCACAGTAAATGTGTGTGTCTACATCTGTGCCGGTGTGTGTGAGTGTGTGAGGAGGTGGAGGGACTGATGAGGAGGGGGCTTAATTTTAATGTAGGTGGCTGTGTAGGTGTATACATCCAGGTGTTCACCCTGGGAGACTAGGCAGCAGCAGCAGCAGCAGCAGCAGCAGTGCGGTGGTGGTGGTGGAGGCAGCAGCTACAGCAGCAGCAGCAGTAGTGTGGTGGTGGTGGTGGAGGCAGCAGCAGTTAGGGAGGTGGTGGCAGCAGCAGCAGCAGTAGGGTGGGGGGTGGCAGCAGCAGTATTAGGGTGGTGGTGGCAGCAGCAGCAGTTAGGGAGGTGGTGGCAGCAGCAGCAGTTAGGGAGGTGGTGGCAGCAGCAGCAGCAGTGCGGTGGTGGTGGTGGAGGCAGCAGCAGTTAGGGAGGTGGTGGCAGCAGCAGCAGTTAGGGAGGTGGTGGCAGCAGCAGCAGCAGTGCGGTGGTGGTGGTGGAGGCAGCAGCAGTTAGGGAGGTGGTGGCAGCAGCAGCAGCAGTAGGGTGGGGGGGGGGGGTGGCAGCAGCAGCATTAGGGTGGTGGTGGCAGCAGCAGCATTAGGGTGGTGGTGGCAGCAGCAGCAGCAGTAGGGTGGGGGGTGTTGGAGGAGGCGGCGCTCATTCAACATTTACATGCTGAACAACAGAGGGAATCTCCCAGAAAAGCTCTCTTGTCAAATTCCATACCAGTGCAGGCATGTTGAAATGGACACACGTGTTCTTTCTTTTGCTGCGCACGCATGCACACACACACACACACACACACACACACACACACACACACACACACACACACACACAGAGATAGGGAGAGAGCTGGAGCTTATCCCCCAGGAATCTGGAGGAAGGTGTCAGGTCTGTCTCTGGTCTATCTCCGGCTTTGCACACAAGCTTCCCTCTCCTCCCTTTTCTGTCTCTCTTCTTCCCTCCATATTTCCTCCTCCTCCTCCTACTCCAGCCTTCATCATTATCTCTCCCCTTCCTCATCCTCCCCCCCTCCCCTCCCACCTCTGCTGCCCTTCTCTATCTCCCCTCTCCCACTCATTTTCTTCCACTCTCAGCCCCCCCCCCCCCCCCCACCTCCCCCGGACCTCTCTGTCTTCCCTCTCCATCCCAGTCTTTTTTTCTCTCTCTCCATCCTCCTTTTCACCCTCTCCTGTCCTCCTCCAGCTCTCTCTCGCTCTCTCTCTCTCTTTCTCTCCAGGCCTCTAATTCTCCCGGCCTCTCCCGCCTTGCTCCGCAAACAGTAAATTACACGCAAAACTCAATGTACATCTCTTTGTTCTCCCTGCCAGATAATTCAATTCATTTTAGCCCAGGCTCTGCATTCTGAATGATGAATGCATTGACTATGCAATTAAACAGGGCAATGCATTAAGGCGCTCTCCGGGAGCGGCCGCACCAATACTCTCTCGGACCAATATTCAAATTGCAGCCGTGTATCTGCAGAGCAGCGCCGGCGCAAGGAATAATTCGCACATTTCCACGTATTCCGTCCTCATTATGGCCCGGCACAGCCGCCTGTTTTCACCTATTTTCACACATTCATTCGTATTCCGAGTGTCAGAGTCGGCGCAGGAAGGAACCGAGACAGCTGGCGTCGCTTATTCCACCTGAAAATCGAGAGGAAAAATAAGACGTGGACGACGTTTGAGGCTCCGTGCGGCGGACGCGGTGCGAATGCGAGGCAGATGGGAGGCTGCCTGGATGCTGTGTGGGGTTAACGACACTTTAGCGAAGGGTGTCCTTCCAGAGGTGACCCTCCCAGTCCTTGGAGCCACCGGGTGAGTGCGTCCTCTCTCTCTCTCTCTCTCTCTCTCTCTCTCTCCGAGGCTTCCCGCGGCGTGATTAATGTTTGCTCGACCACATCCTCTGTGCATACACTCAACTGTCAAGACGCGAGGGCGGCGTCACTCAGCTGTCAGGACTCAATTAAAACGCCGTACGGGGTGAAGGGGTCGGAGTTGCTCGTGCCCGGGACGGACTCGTGCCCAGGTGCACGGCGCACATGTAACGGAAGCCTGGCGGGGGCGGAGTCGGAGCGCTACGTCCAGATAGCGATCGAGGCCAAGGGCGGCGCAGAGTGGAGATAATAGAGAAAGCTGAGAGGACGGGGCGGGCAGAGGTCCCCTCGCTTCCATTTCTTGAGGGGGAGAGAAAGGAGATTTACACGGGCACCTGCGCGGCGCATTGTCCCTCCCGAAAGCACCCCCTCCTCCACCCAAAGACTGGCGCACGACTTTAAACGCCTCGGAATTGTGGGTAGGCAGCAGGTGATTAATGGGGCGTGTGTAAACAAAGCCCTTGAAACAAAAGCGAGAGTGTAAAGAATAGAGATAAGGCTCGACTCCAGTCAAGTTTGGCATCATCCCTCTTCCACTAACGACCTCTACTGTCGCCCCGGCGATGGCGGGGGCAAGCGAGGATGGTTGGGGGGCGGGGGGGGGGGGGGGGGGGGTGCTGGTGGTGGTGGTTGGGGGCTCAGAACAGGAAGAAAGAGAGCAAAAGAAGCCCTGACATGTGCATTCATTCTTTAAATGAAAAGAGATAATTGTGAGGGTGGGGGGTTCTGGGGTGGGGGGGGGGACCGACCTGCCTTCACTCTCTGAATAAATAAAAACGCATGACCCGCCTGAAATATGGACAATGCCACCGCTGATTTAATTTGAGCGGACCACTTGTTATTGCGCCTCGGCGTGAATGCTAAAGCGGTGGACGCGACTCGAGAGCGGCGGAGCGGGAGATAAAACTGTCTCGCTTTGAAGGAAAATAAGGGATCGTATGCAAAACAGGCCCAGGCGGGCGCGGGACGGCCGGCGCGGGTCCGCCTTAGTGCTGCGCAACTGACACTTTGACTTTTACGGCCACTATAGGCTTCCTCCGTCGCTACCTGCGCTTGATTTTGCATCATTATGACCGCAATCAGGAAATGAACCACTTTGAAGATGAGTCGCCACCGCCCGAACACTTTCTTTTTCTCCCCGCCCCCCCTCCCGCCTCCCCCGCCCTCGCCACGTCGCCGCCTCATCTTTTCCCCCTCCGTCAGCCCCGACACGGCGACGTGAGGCAAAACATGTTTAGTAAGCACCATAAATCACGGCGACCAGCTCCGTGACTCCTGACGGCTGAGAGCATATTCATTTACGCTCTTCAGTATAATGGTCCCAAACTGGTCCGGAGCTAATATATTTGACAAAAGCCGACCAATTAAACAGATTGATTTCCCACAATGATGTAAGCGCGGCTTAATCAAGGCAGCCTTGTTCCCTGCCTGCCGCTGAAATACGGCCCGTCAACCTGTGGCACAGCCCCCGTGTTTGCTTAATGATATAATGGAAGACGAGGCGTCTGCGTCCTCTCCCTCCCCCTCCAAATACTTGAGATAAGGGGAGTCGTCCTCCCGGCCGACTTCCATCCAAATCCGCTATCTGCGGGCAGGACGGGCCTCATTCCGCAGAGCATCTCTCACCACGTTAGTGAGGGATGGAAAACCGTTGATGGGGGATCACGTCATGCCTAATCCTCCCCCCGCAGCTCCCACCACCACCCTCCTCCTCCTCCTCCTCCTCCTCCTCCTCCTCCTCATAATGCGTCCGGTTGAGGTCGAGATAGTTTTGGGTCAGGAGTCGGGTGCGAGTCGGGAGCTCTCGCCAAGCGACCGCGGCCGGATGAAGGTGCCGCCTCTCCGTCTCGTCGCTGGTGTTGCAGCTCCGGGTCGGGGGCGAGGCAGGAGGGTGGCCGCGCAATTAACACACAACACCTCACGACTGGGGCACGGCGTGCGCCAGCGTTTCTCAACTGGGTCGCGGAGCTGTTTTGATTGGGTGGCGGCTTTGGGGGGGGATTTTAAAAAATCTGTATAATCTGAAAAATGTTAGGCATTTACTCTGCAGGACACACAATTCAATTCAATTCAATTCAATATTCACAATTCATTAATTTCAATATTTTTTTTTAGACTAATGTGAGCTAGCATTTTTACTTTTGTGGAATAAATTTGAGTGCTGCAGCTTCAAGATAAGGCAAAAAAGAAAGAAAAATTCAGATCCTAAGTCTCGACCAGTTGAAAACCACTGGTCTACGCTGTAACCTGAACTTTCTTTTCTGGATTTTTTTTTTTTCATTGATTGTGCTTCATGGTTCCTTCATGACCGTCTCCTTAACGAAGATGCTGTCGCAACACATTTTCCCCCTTTTGCTGTTTCGCTCCTCGTATCTCTGTGCGTTTGCGCTCGGCTGTATGTTGTCGGTGTGCGCGTGCCAGTGAGCTCCATCAGAGCGAAAGAAAAAATAAATAAACAAAAAAAAAACACGCCAGCCGTCCTCTCCACGCTGCTTCCCGGTCTCCTAGCAACTTGACTTGCAGCGCCCGCGGCCGGCTGTTACCTTTCCGCCGAGGCCCCGCGAATTTCTCCCGGTTGGAATGAGGTGACTTTCATGTGCAGTGTGCGTATGTATTCCAGTGCCCCCCCTCCCCCTGCCCCTTCCCCTTCCCCTCGCCGCTCCTCCACCACCACCACCGCTGGTGCTGCTGGGTGTAACACGCAGAGGAGAGGCCCCCGCTGTCGGAAAGCATCGGTTCAGACTCCCGTGCCCCCCGCCCCCCTCCCCTGCCCCGACAGCGATGGCCCTTTGAAACGGGGGGGCGGGGGGGGAGGACTTGAAAGCGGAGGAATCACACCGAATGATCACGGGCTGTGCTGTAACTAGAGGAAATTCAGAAGATCCTGTTGGAAACCAGCTGGGGGACATGAGGCAAAAAAGGCAGGAAAGAGGAGCGAGAGGGAAGACGGCAAAACACAGGAAGGCTGGGCGGAGAGATGTGAGATGTTTTGACGGAGGAGGAGAGAGGCAGGTGAATCCAATACTGCTTATTTATTTATTTATTTATTTATTTATTTTTAATGGCATTGAAAAAGAAAACGAAACAATCATAGCAGCAGCCGCCGCGACCCGGCACTAAGAGCGCGCGCTGGAACATCAGCTGCTCCGCGGCAATGGACGTTTTCAACACTTCATTCACAGCAAAGAGCCACTTCAATAATTCATCACTCATTCCGCGCACGTCACACCTCGGCGGCAGGATAATAGTTTTCATCACCCTTTAAACTCTGCTGCGTGCACGCACACGTACACACACACACGTCACATCCACGCAGGGAAGTCGCGAAAGTAAGAAGAAAAAAAACACCCCAATGATAATTTGACAAACATAAATAAGTGCTGGAAGGAGCTGGTGTCTCATGGGAGGAGGGGGGGGGGGGCTACTCTCGTGCTCTCCACACAACAGTGAACATGTCAAAACAGCTCGGCTGCAACGCCGTCGCCGACAAACGCAATGCACATTTTGCATGCTCGAGTTGCGGGGATTTGCCGGAGTGTGATAGCGGCGCGACGTGACCCCATGACGACCCCCAATAGCGCCACTCAGCAGTATACAGTGCTTACAGTCTGAAAGGGGGGAGGCCTTGCAGGGATTTCAGGCCTGGCACCACGCAGCGCAGTTTGGGAGAGTGAGGTCATTATATAAGCGCGTGCGTGCAAGTGGGTCGGCGGGGGGGGGGGGGAGCGAGATGATTGTTGTGCAGATGTTTATTAGTATTGCAGTCATGTGTAGAATAGGCACAAAATCTCTTTGGTAAGATTCCAGTTGCCCCAAACAGGAATTGGAACGGAATAAATTTCCTTGTCAATCTTCAAAACCCCATGGAAAGAGGTGAAAAACTGAGACCATCACAAATCTTCACTTGTTGTTGTGCTGGTAAAAAACATTGACGCACAACTATGAGATCGCAGGATCAAATCTCAGTGCGGACAAGATGTACAGCACGTTGGAGTGAATGTCTAAACCAGAAACCAAAACTCAAAACCAAAAACCGAAAAACAAAGCAAAAACTTGCTTTGCGTTCGTCGAATTCCTGAGGGTTTCAAATTTCCTTCAACTGGGAGCAGCAGGATCAGCAGCTAACAGGTAAGTGGAGTTAATGCTAACTCCCCCTTCTTTACTCTAAAAACTTGAGCTTGAAATTTTTTGAAAACATGTCAAAAAAAGTAAAAGTAATGTTGTTTTTTTTCAGGTGGCAAAAAAATTGCAAGTCCCAGATCAGCCCAGAACTCGCAGGAGTGATTGACGTATGATAGTTTATCATGAAAAAGAGAGTGACAGAATGCAAAATCTCAACATCTAGAAAAAAAGGTGGGGGGGGTCAAAAATATATGGACTCAGATGAGCCTGGAAATCGCAGGAATGACTGTTCTAGGATAGTTTAGCATGCGAAAGAGGCTAAAAAACAAAACATTCCTACATGTCGGAAAATCAGGGAAAAAAAAGTCATATGATTCACTTTGGGGGGCCAAAGAGGAATTGGAATTGTAAATGGATCATTTGCTTCTTTGCTTCCACCCCCTTTTCTCCTATTCTCTATCGTGCCACATGTTCTACACATTCAAACAGAGACAAACAGACTTTTAGCAGGAGGGAACAGGAATGTGCGCGCTTTGTTTTCTCTGTTTTAACCGATTGGCTGGCCATTTTTTTTCTTAACTCTCACCGGCCCTCACTCTTTGTTGTTGAAACAGTTGCTCCTGATTAGGGTTCAGTCAGAAGCCTTGAAAAGGATGGCGGGTCGGTGGAGGGGCTTCGCAGGCATCAATGACACAAATAGCTTTTCACTCCTCCCTCCCCCCCCCCGTCTCTCTTTCTTCTCCCTCTTACTTAGACTCTGCTGTTTCCACCCCTCTCCATCTGCAGTCTGACCTCTGCTATTCTTCACTATGATTCCTGTGTGTTCAAAGGCGGCAGGATGTCAGTAATTGGAAGGGATGTGATGGAGCGGGGGGGGGGGGGGGGGGGGGGGCCTCCCCCTCCTCCTCCTCCATGGGGTTGGGAGGCCCCCAGCGCTGGAGAGGTCAGGGGAGAGCCTGTCTCACACTGACATGCAGGCTTGGACGGCAGCATCCAGTCACAACAGGCCTGAGGCGGTGCGATCAGCGGCAGCTCTGTCAGAAGCAAGAAGCGGGGCGGTGCTGGGCCGGGCCGGGCTGGCCCGGGATCCTCTGCTTCTGCTGCTGCTCCGAGTCAACCTTCTCAAGATTTCCCACCGTGCGGCTGCGCCATCCCAAAAATCGAGCGTAGCTGTAGCTCCTACAGGGCACGTCGTCAAGCTAATTAGCTTCCCTTGCCAGCTGCGACCTCATCAGCTGTAGTCTCACATGACTCCCCCTCAGCTCCTTATTGGACAGCCACTTTTCGAGCGCCCTTTTTAAAGCCGCCTCGCCGGCTACCGAACAAACCACCTCCTCCCCTGCTCCTCCATTGCTACAAATATCTCCTCTGACATATTTTCTCTGTAGCTTCGGTTCTGCAGGGTTGGTTCGTAGTTGCTGCTGCCTCCCTGCGTTGCCTTTCACGAGGGCTCACAAACAGAACAAGTTACATATAATAATGTAACTTGTGCATCGTGTAATAAAATTGCTAATTTTGACAGAGTGACCCTGTCTGAACTGCAGCTCCGTGCACTGCCCTTCGCAGATGCACCTCTGGGGCGACTCCTCCCTGTCACGTGTCAATCTAACGCTAATCTGCGTGGGACAGTGTGGTTTCTGTGGGCGTGGCTCTAATCGGGCCACGATAAAAAGTTGCCGGGGCCACGGGGAGCGATCCCGCTCGCCTAGCCTCGCCTCGCGCTCAGCCATGGCAGAGTGATTAGCGCACCTCCTCGTACTGGCTTAGACCGCAGAGGCGTGGAGAGGGCAGCTTAAGAGGCTACTTTAACCACATCAGCTTTAAATAAAGACGTCTGGACTGCATCAACATCAATAAGACCTCCGTCACCTTTGGAATGGCTCCACAACCGCACACACACACACACACACACACACACACACACACAGGTACCCAAGGCCCAGGCGTACAGGTGCGCTGGGCAAACATGCGCTGACAAGCAGGCGAGCACATGCAGACACACACATAATGAATGCATGCGCATGGGTGTGTGTGTGTGTGAGTGTGTGGAGGGTGTTAGGGCTCTAAAGCCCGCATTTGTGTGTATGCGTGTGTGTGTGCGCGAGCATGACATAAATTACCCACATGCACACATAGTTAGTGTCTCCCTTCAGCATATGTCATCTCCAGCAGCCCACAGTGGTTGAGGGCTGCTGTCCCGGTGTAGGACAAAGACCTTTTTTTTTTTCTTTTTTCGGAAGCACCAAGCTGACACGCTGGCCCTCTCTGAACGCGACCCGGACGGAGATGCCGCTGCATCCCAAAAATCCCAACCCGGGGCTTTTTTTTTTTCGCGTGCCATGTGGAATTACGGCCACAGCTCGTTTAGCGCCGCTCTGGCCCGCCCGGCCGCTGCCACGAAGCCACTCCCACCACACCCAAAGGTCTGGCACTTCTTCAAGGGTGGGGGGTGGGTGGCTGCCGTGCCCGCCGCTGTTACCATCACTGTAACCCTGTGTGGCTCTGCCTGTCTGTCTCGCCCCTGGGGTGCCACGGTCGCTTCCCTTGGGGGGACGCGACCCCCTGCTGGGCTCGCGACTCAGGAACCCCCCCACCACACGTACGATGCGCCCGACCCCCCCCCCCCCCTTCTCTCGCAGCGACCTCCAAAATTCACCCAAATGGGCGCGACTCCTCCTCTCTGTCTGTCCTCTCAAATCTTCCGAGGTCAAGCAGATCGACCAGAGTGACATTTCCATGCACACAAAGACGCTGTTCTGGTATGTGGCGCCTTTTGTTTTGCGGCGAGCATTTCATATCGCACAGTTTGTTCTGTGTGTCACGCTTCATTTACTCTAAAAAGTGAAATACGGGTTGTAATTAAAGTGAAATAATGACCAATTAAAACCAGCGGGGCCACTAAACATCCCTTCTGACAGCCGACATTTAACAAAGATGTTACAAAAACAAAAATAATTTAAATTCTGTTTGATTGCCTCTCATTCTCTCTACGGGGTTGATCCACTTTTATGTATACATATCCTGCACTTATTTTAAGAGACCATCATCAAAGGTTCTTATAATTGTCACTCACAATGTCAGGGCCATAACTGACAGTAATTTGAAAAATGGTTATCTTAAGTAATAAATGAAGAGACAGGAAGGGCCATTTTCCCATCTGATTGTATCACTGGACATCGATGAAAGTAAGTTGTAGGCACTTAAAATTGGTTAGTTCTGTCTCGATTTTCCACAGCCACCAACTTGCAAAACCAGCAGGATGAGCCGGTATCGAAGTGCTGTTCTGACAGAAAAAATAAAATAAAAAATCACAGTATTTACTAGACTCAACATCACTTATTCAGATGATCTACGGCGATGTTCTGCAGTCAGGTTTACCAGAGAGCAGGTTGGCTGCACATGTCTTTTGGAGAGCCAAGAGGAAGTGAAGTGAGAACGGCAGACAGTTTGAGCACTGAGCAGCGACGGCTGATTCACAGCATATTTCTGTCTGCCGCTCTCGTTGCGGAGCGCACGTACGGGCGCTACACGCCCTTGCCGCTGTCAGTCCTGCTTTTCTGGACAATGTGCAGCAGAGGTTTTCGGGAGTCCTCAGCCGGAACATCACCTGACCGCCAGGCTCTCCCCTTACACCGTAATGAACCGGAGGCCCTGGAAATCAATCTGTTGTCTCCCGCGCGAGCAATATCATCTATTGGATCTTGATTGAGCATCAGCGGAGCGAAAACACACAAGAGGTGAATGAGTCGCATCTGCTTGCCATCCCTCTTTGTCATCCTGATGAAGACTCGCCGGGGGTGAATAGCGTTGATGAAAAAAAAGAAAGAAAAGGAAAGGGCGGCCCGTCGCCGGGTGTAACCGGAGGAGGCTGGCCGAGGGAATCCGGGATACCTGATCTGGCAACCTGAGCCCTAGAGAAACAGAAAACCTCATCCCAGGGGAGAATAGCAGGGTCGGACTCTTCCGGGGTGAGAGGCTCTGGAGGCAGCGGGCGCTCACTGCCGGGCCGACACGGCAGGATGAGGTTTCACCTCAATGGGATTAAACGCGTGAGCCAAGATGGCGGCTCGTCTGCGGGCGCCCTACAACAGTCGGTGACACCGCCGCCGCCCGCGATTGGCGGAGATAAGACGTGGCGTCCAGCGGTTTGATTAGGAAGAAGGTTTCTGAGTCCACACTGTGGGCCGGTATTCACTGGCTGCCCATTCCTTTGTTATCTCTCCTTGGCTGTAAAGCAGCCAGTGAAGTGGAAGGAATGTGAGGTATTTCCAGGGCCTGACAGGGGAGAGAGAGAGTGTGTGTGTGTGTGTGTGTGTGTGTGTGTGTGTGTCCGTGTGTGTGTGTGTGTGTGTGTGTGTGTGTGTGTGCGTGTGTGTGTGTGTGCGTGTCGAGGGGGGTTGAAGAGGTTGGTCGGTCCGTGCCCACCCAAAGCAGCGCACTGCACGATACCTGCAAGCGCACATAAAGGAGGCCTTGTCCGACACTCCACCTCCATCCACTTGCACACACTGGATTTCCCCGCGCTTCTCCTCCAGCTTCCTCCGCGGCCGCCCTCCACTCCGCTCCTTTTCTTCCTCCCGCGTTCTCTCTATCTTCACGCGCGCACGCATTACAGCCGCGTGCCAGCCGACTGAACTGGCAAAAAAAGAGAGAGAGAAAAAGATTATTATATAAATCTTAATTAGTTTCCAGGGATTAAAAAGTGTGCAGATTTGGTGAGTGAGGGAAACACTAACAGCTTGAACGCTCAAAACCGCGATTATCTCAGTGCGTAGGTATAAAATTGGGGTTAATACCTGGGATGAAACAAACGGCTTAAAAGTCCCAAAACCTCTTCGTTGGCTGCCAGGGGGATTTTTTGGCAGCGTCGTACATAATGACAGGGATTGAGTTCCATCAACAAAGAGAAAGACAAAATATTCAAAATGTATTCAGCAAACCCGTTTTATCCCACCAGGCTTCACCGTCCGACTTTGGTAGATGCTGAATTACACAACACGTCCACGGACAACGCAACACAACACAACTGCCTGCTCCTTTCCTCCTCCTCTCTCCTCTCTGCCCCTCCGTGCCATTGTGATCAGCATCACTGGGGGTGTCTGCACTTGCAGCCGGATTCGGATATTAGGTGGCTCATTTGGTTAGCTCATTGACTGCTATCAGATTTCAGGTCAATGATCTCAGTGATCAGGCAGCGGCAAGCGGCAGCGAGCAGGGACAGAAAGTGGAGACATGAACACCAGCGCAGTTGGTATGTTGGTTATCTTGGGGGACGATCGTTGTGGTGAAAGGAAAAGGAGGCGGGAGTGTCAATTAAGGTGACCACTGAATGGTGTTTTATCTTTAAAAACAACACACAAAAAAATGATATGGAAATGTCAAACATTCAATGTTATATTCTACATGTAAATAAAGTCTGAAGTAATTAGAAAATTTTGAAGGTTCTCCTCGGTTACACAAAGCAGAGGAAGCATAAGGTCTTTAGGCACCATGTCCTGTGACGGACATTGCCTTGATTGTCACTTCTGTCTGTTCGTGAACACTCGTTTTGTAGAAAGTCCTTTAAACAATCCGTTTTGATCCGTTTCACCGTTTAGCTGAGGATCGCTACGCGCTAACAGAGAGAGCAAAGGCAAAATCAAGAAAACGTCAAAGCCAGTTTTGTATCAAAACCCACTCGGAATCTTTATTCCCCATTTGAATTAAGAATTCAGTCTTCCGGCTGTGTTAACGGTCATATATATTTTAGTAGGAAGTGAAGTGTTTCAAAAAAAAAAAAGGGGGCCATACCAAATATTACCAGCAACTAAACAGACTTTGACAAGAGAGCACAGCTCAATCGATTACACTTGGGTAAAACTTCGCTTTGACGTTTTCTCTTTTACTGCCTGATGCAAGAAATCTCAACAGCTTTCCACAGTATTCTTTTTTTTAAGATGCGGTATGATTTTTATGCAGTTTTGTCACGGCATCTGTGATCTCACAGGACGGATGCCATATTAATATATAAGTCTAAAAACAGATTTTCCATGAAAACACCCAAGCGCAGAGAAGCTGATCCAAGCAAATCTTGACATTCTGTTCCTCTAAAAGCATCAAGTTTTGCGCCTCGAGGAGAAATTCAAAGCTGTTGCCTGTGGCACTATTATGTTTAAGGTCCTGGTGGCAGTGCACAATCTGAACGTAAGTGCCCCCATTATAATCACACCCTCAGAAAACATGTGACAAGGTACATAATGTGTTTCTTCATGCTACTGTATGTGCTGATTTGACTGTGGTGGAAGTCCAACGAGGGGATTTAGTTTTTTCTTTTCTTTTTAAAAAAAAAAAAAAATTGGCTCAACGTTTGGATCTTAATGGAGGATACTGCCATCCCCGCGACATCAAGAGAGGCATTAATCAAAAACCATAAGAAAGCTTTTAGTATACTGCAGCACGGTTGTAAATGAAAACAACTGACCTTGGTTCCCCTACGGTGAAGTGTTGTCACACACCCCACCCGGCTTAGTGTTACCGTTGTGACATGCAGAGTATCCTGATCTCATTGGGTGGCTGGGAGGGCTGGGAGGTGATGGAGCGAAACACATTCTATTTTGATTCACAAAATTGAATTAAAAAAATTAATGTCATTTTGTTCAAAATTTCAAATTGTTTTTTTTAGTCACTGTTGCACTGAGTGACACACTGCATATTTCCTCTGTTCTCTTCCTCTGATGGAAAAAAGTGCTCTATATTGTATGAAACTAGAAAAGGTGAGTAAACTGAGGAGGAGTCTCTGTTGGAACAAGACGCCATCGTTGCTGCAAATATCAGCCAACTTGAAAATCCCAACAGACACACTGTGGTTTGCCTTCCTCACTGTGGGTCAATTAGCCTTGTTGCCAACTGATTTACATATATAAACATCATTATTGATATATAGCTTATAGTTGGATATGTATGCATTTTGGCTTAAATTCACGTGTATTTCATTTAATAATACACTAAGCTATGCCCACTGTAGCCATGATCCACTATGAGCATCCTCTCCAAAACCTTCGGGACCAAATGTGGAACTTTCAACATTCCAGGGCCGAATTCAAAGCTGCAGGAAAGCCCCTCAGACTGGCCAAGAGATTGAATGACTAATTATGTAATTGACTAATGGCCTAACTGTGTCTGTCAGAAGGCTGTGCACCGCATTTAGCTCATGTGTACTTTGCATGAGGTGGTGGAGGTGGGGGTGTGGTTGCGTGTTTATTTGTCCCTCAGCGGCTGCATGGCGCACATTGCTTCCACCAGTGCATTTCATGATTAGCAAAGATGATGACAAAAAGGCTTTTGCATGATAAATGACCTCTGGTGATGAGGTCACTTATGGATCGAATGGATAAACTCTATTAAATGTACTAGCAGTGGCATTAGCATTTAAGGAGGTGGAGGCAGGACCCCAATGAAGACAACTCTGGATATTCGAAACAGAAATCGACTTATTTTAAACAATAAACGCATGTTAACTAAATGTGTCCTAAAGGCTGAACAACAAAAAAATAAACAAAAACAAACAAATAAACAAATAAACAAAAAAACAAACAAACAGAATAGAAATAGAGAATAAACAAAACGGAAAGTGACTTTCTGCCTTGGACGAAACAGTCAAGGCAGATGAGAAGAAACAACCATGTTGAAACATAGAAAAGCGACACAATCATGACAGAGCAATGACTGAACACAGTCAAAGGGAGATAAGGGCAATTGAGGAGGGCAGCGGGACACAGGTGAGAACAGTGAAGGGCAGGAGTGACAACAAGACACAGGTTAAAATCATGACTTAACAAAAAAGGCGGGGAAACGGGAACAGGGAGTAAAATTGTAGAAAATACAAGGGCAGGCGAGTCTTTCAAATTAAAACAGGAAACACCAATAGAGACAAAAAAATAAATAGCTGGTTAAAAACTTTTAATTCATGGTTACAGTTTTTAAATTGTACTATTTTCACTGTAAATTATTATTGTTATTAGATTTATTTTTACAATCCAGAATTTCCATTGCACTGTGTTAATTAATTTGTGCTCCTAAGTGCTAATGTCCAAGTTACAAGCCCTTGTTATTCCTTGATAGAAACAGTAGCAGTAAAGCTACATCTTTATTAGTTATTGTTTCAGTGAAAGGCAACAACACTTACACTGTTTTACCACACCCTTGCGTGTTTCTCTCCTCATCACTCTCTCCCTGCACGCCCCCACTCATTTCTCCACCTCCTGGTCTTTGCTTCTCTTTGGGTCATTAGCATGTTGCTGATGGGGGCCGGTCATCCATTGAGCGGTGCGGGAAGGTTTGGCCGGGGCTGCAGCAGGCCTGTCAGGGCAGGTCATTAAGAAAACGACGGGTCGGGGAATACATGGACAAGGTTGATTGGTTTCCTGCAGCCGTCAGCAGAGCCCTGCAGCATCTCCTGACCCTGCGAGCCCCATCTAACCTGCACTCCAACACACACACACACACACACACACACACACACACACACACACACACACACAAAAATGCATACACACACAAAAGCATGCGCAACTCTAACCTGCAAAGGTACACAAACCAACACTCGGTCCCATTTGTACAAAAGGAACAAGAGCAAGTGCAGCCGCAAAAGTGCACAATACACACGACACCGGAGGCACGATCCTGCTAATCATCTTCAAACTAACCTGTCACACACACACACACACACACAAACATGCACACACACGGACAGCCTAACCTATCCTTTGTTAAAGACTGAATGCTGACGAAGGGCAGGCAACCACTGCGAGGTTGATACCCTGATGGTGATCATACACTCCAGCTGGTTGCCATTTTTTTCAATCTGCTGGTGCCCTTGAGATGTCCAAGAAGGTAAAAAAAAAACAAACAAACAAACAAAAAAAACCCTGGTTACACGAGTCAACAAGTAACGACGCGGCTGTCGTGCCGTTGGATCCAGCACTGCGACAAGCCAGAGAGAAACAAACTGTGGAAAAATGTGACGTTGACCCCGGTTTTCCGGAAAGGTCATGTCTGGGATTGAATGCGCCTCTGTGCTGCGCGAGGAGGGAGTCATGTATGCATAGATGGAATGCTACCCAGCATCCATCTCTGCTTGTCTGTTGTGCTGTGAATGTCAAACCCAGAGGCTGTGACACCCACCGCCCTTTCAATCCTCCCTCTTTACGCCCCCTACCCTACCTGACCCCCCGGTTTCAGGCGGCTCTGGCATACCTGATTAACACAGCCTCCTGCCTGGGGGCCTCCCGGGCTCCAAATGAGACCTATAATAATGTTACTTCAAATGTCAAAGGCGGGGGTTATTAGCACACGCGTGTTTGTTCGGCGGCGTCATGGAGGTGGGAGGGGCCAGAGCGCTCGGCGTTAGCGCCGCAGCCTCCCGACCATCCATCCATCCCGCAGCGCAAACCAAACGCATTAATGTGTAAAAATGCCATTTAGCGCAATGCGTCCGACTGCAGGCTGGTTAGCTGACGCTGATAGACAGATGGGCTTTGACTGACAGTCCCCGGCTGTGGTCTGTCTGCGGGGACCCGAGAACACGCGAGCCGGCTCTCCACGAGTGCAATAGCTGTGCGGCGATAACGTACGCAACAAAAGGAGCTCCCCTCCACACACACACACACACACACACACACACACACACACACACACACACACACACACACACACACACATATACGCAGCTGGAAGACAATGCAGCGTTAACTCACAGTTATTGTTAATGCACAATATAATTGCTAATGGGAGCTGTCTTAGAGGTGAAGTGGTGTTAACCTATGATCAACCCCCGGGTCAACCACTTATGGGCGCGGTAGAATTCATTACATTTTACCCACTTCATCATCAGCATCTGACTGACCAATTTCACACCGGTGACAATGACAAACACGCGTGTGGCCGGTGAAGGAAAAAAAAAAAAAAGGCTTCAAAGCGATTCACTTTTAATGCATCCCTCTCATTTTTCTCTGTCTCTGTCTCTCCGGCTCTCATCCTAAAGATTATCGCGGCGGTCGGAGCTGCACCGCCGCATATTTTGTTGTCCGTATTTAACGGAGATGGGTTCCCTCGGCCAGCCACACAGCCAGCCGAAGCTAGCGGTGCGAGCGCTGGATATCTGGGAGGCTTTCGTTTCAACTCGCTGTCGCTGCCGCGGCAAAAAAACAGGCCCGATCGGGCGGCAATTAAGATGTTAATAGATAGCTTCATAAGGACGACAAAGCGAAGGGAGGGGGGTGGGGGGGTGGAGGGGTAGTGGGGGGGGGGTGGAGGAGGCCCAAACCGCAACAGATTTCCAAGACTTCTAATTAATAGTGATGGCAATTAAAGTGTAATTCAGCCCATTTCCCTACGAAGCGTTTTGCCTCTCCCTCGCCTCCAGTTGGCTTTCGCTGCTCGCCGAACGCACCGGAGGGTTGAGCCTCGTCCTCCTTTTGAGGTTCATGTGTTCAGCTGTCAGATGTGATCAAATAAAAACGTTAAAAAAAAAAGTCCACAAAAAAACACTTTCAGTACATCCGTGTCTCACATCCTTGGGGTTTCATCCACGACTGGACCGACGCAGGCTTTCTGCTTTTGTACGTTTAGGTGCATGTTATTGAGTGTCTCTCTCTCTCTCTCTCTCTCTTTCTGTGTGTGTGTGCGTGTGCGTGTGTGACAGTAGGGCCAAGCAGCAAGACAGGGGCAGGTGAGTGATAGTGGCTCCAATTAGCCGGGTTGTGGCTCCAGTGCTGCGCTGCTTGAGGGACGAGTTGTTGGGGACTCCGAGGTGCCGCGCTCAGTGGGGAGGACTCAGCGAAAGAAAAAAAAAAAAAAAAAACACAACAAAAAAGACAGCTTTAATTGGTGAGAGTTATTTATAGAGCAAGCTGCTCTTTCAAGGTTAGTGGGTTAATTTTGCTCAACTCTCCGCAGGGACTGAAGGGTTTGGTGGCAACAAACAAAACGCTGCCAAATGGAAAGAAAAACAACAACAACACAACACTGCCACACCTCTGCATCTCTCTTGAGTCTGATTGCATGACACACGCACTCATGCATGTACGCTCGCACTGAGAGCTGCACACAGGTGAGTGCCGCACCTTTTCCCGTGCACGCCGTGTTGACGCCGGCCGTTTTTGTGCAAAGCCGAAGCAAGTGGGAGACAGGAGGAGGGTGTTGGGGGTGTGGAGAGGGGGATGGAGGGGTGGTGGGGGTGGGGGGGGGGTTGAGAGACGTGGATGGAAAAAAAGACAAGGTGGGGAGGTTGCTCCTGGGTTGAATCCCTCATTGGAGGCGTCTTCATCTGATGCCCAATCCTCCCGGGGGGGCCCTACTTCTCCATTTCATTAGTTTGTCAGCCTGCACGAAGGATTGTGCATTAGGCCTTTAATTTAGTGGATAGCCAGAGGCTGCCTGCGCTGCCTGGTGTGACTCAGTTCCAACAGGCTGGAATCTAACTAGGATCAGCTCGGCTCAACTTAATGCATCCACACACACACACACACAAAAAGTGCAGACACACACACAAATGTGCACACACACACTCACAGGGACAAGCTCACACACACAACAGGGGCATATGTATTGTGTCTTTCAGCAGCATTTATCAAGAAAAGGCAACAGATACGCACAAAAAAAAAGCTAAAGAGCAATCTGTAGCGCCAACAAAATTTGAGCCTTGCTTGCAACACCTCAGAAAAAGGGAAGGGGGGGGGAACGCTACGGTGTAAAACGAGCTCCAGCGCGGCAGATGTTCATCGCTCAAAGCCGACGACATGGCGGGCGCGAGTCGACGCCAACGCCGCTCATCTGGGCTTAATGCGCAGTTCACGGTAACAGCCAATATTCTCAAAAATCACTCGGGCGCTCATCGCTTCCCGTGGGCCCCACCCTCAGAGCGTCTGCAGCCACACATCCGCCGCGTCCCTTATCAATCTGCTGTCATCCAGTTTGTGCCGCTTATCAACGGTATCTGCTCGTAATGAGCCATTATACAATTAGTCACAGCCGTTAGTGCTTCCATCAAGCCGCTTCCTCAAGTGAGTGTGAAGTGATGCTGGTAGCGATACCCGCAGCATCAAAGGCCCGTCTCCACCCCCCCTCCCCCCGGGCTGCCGGAGCTGCACTTTGAGGCGCCTGTCTCTCAACGTCACTCCGGATTTCTGCGCGGTTGCGCTGACGTGCGGCGGCCGTCCGCCGAGGGCCGGGGCGGAACGTGGGCGGGCTCGCGGGCCGCAACAGCTGTACGTCAGATGAGGCGGCGCGCATGGTGTAGAGAGCGGCGGCGTCGGTTGCAAACAGACAGACGGGGTGGCGGTTGCGGTGACGGGGGTGGTTGGGGACCCCAGTGCGGCCACGCTGTGGACGGCGACGGGACAAAGGAGAGCGGGACAAAGCCTCCGTGTGAGGCAGTGAAGAAAGACCCTGCGACCGCCACTCCAGCTGAGAACGTCCCCTCACATCTTCTCTTGTTTTCTGCTGCTGCTGCTACTCCTCCAGAACGCCCCCTCCGACTCTTAACCCCTCAGGCAGCCCCTCTCTCCTAGTCCCCCCCACCACCACCACCACAAACCCCTCCACTTGTTTTTTGGGGATGGAATAGGAGGACTGGGATCGGGGTGCAGCCACTGTTGTTGGGGACGGGGGCCCTTCTTTTGTTTCCTGTTACAACATGCATTTCATGGGGGTTTCAGGGCGTCGGGGTGGGGGGGGTGGGTTGGCTTCTGACCCCGACGAGCACACACTGTGCCGGGGCTGGGAGCTCCGAGGGAAAGGCCCATCTGTGGCATCCATCAGGGTTGTGCTCTCCCGCTGAGGTACTGTCAGAGGCCGGAGGGGATGGCGGGGGTGGGGGAGGGGGACGGAGGGCCCCCCCCCAGGGGTGGGGTGGGGGTCTGTTGAAGATTGGGACTGAAGAAAGGAAGGGGGGGGGCGGCTGTAAAGTCAGCCAGATACACAGAGTTGGAACACAAGGACCTCCTGAGTTTGAAGCTGGGAGGAGGAGGACGGGGAGGACGAGGAGGAGGAGGAGGAGGGGGAGGGGCGGAGGAGGAGGAGGAGGGGACGGCAGCAACTATACTTGAAGCGTGGGCGTGTAATTGGAGCAAGAAATGTAGAGTAAACAGCCAAGCATATGGAGCATAAAACAGGATTAAGGTGAACATTAATTAAAAATCAGCTCATATTCAGACTGCTAATTGTGTGCAGAGTCGCATCTCTAAACAACGAGACAGCAAACATTCTTGAAATGTCCCAAAAAATAGTGGTGTAGAAATGCTTCAAAAACTAATTCAATAAATGCATATATTCAACAATATTAGTAAGCGAGTCCCAGTAACAGTAACACACGAGGAAAAAAACCCAAACAAGCCAGACTGCGCTTCACTCTCGCAGGCAGAACTCTCGCACTGTCGAAAGTGAGGCTGCGGCCGAGCCGGAGGTTCTTCAAATAGCAGGTAAAAGCTGCCGAGGGCGGAACTGAGAGGCACCAGATGTTGCTCTACCCTCTCTCTCTCTCTCAACCCCCCCCCCCCCCCCCCCCACCCCCCCTGCAACCCTTCACGCCGCCGCCGCAACATACCTGAGGCACTACAGAGGCAAGAAAAGTGGATTGGTTTGAAGGTCAGTTTAAATAAAAAATACTTCGGCGTGTATGACAGGCAGGGGTGTGGGTGGGTGGGGGCGGGGGTGGGGGGTGGGGGGCTCTGGATAAATGCGGCCGCTCTCATGCCGGCACGCTCCGACTGATTGATTGACTTGTAAGATGTCACGGACAGGTTGGGGAGGGAGGCGGCGAGAGAGATGGCGAGCGAGGATAAGGCCGGCGCTGGCTGGAAGACGAGACGTCTGCGCGGGTACGCGTGCGTGCGTGTGTGTGTGTGTGTGTGTGTGTGTGTCGGGGTGGTGGTGGAGGAGGGGAGGGGGTGGGGGTGGTCGCGGCGGTTTCGTCGTGCACGAGCTTGCGCACAGCTGGCCCGCTCCGGCCTGGTTCTGGTCAGTTGCCCGTGGTCACGGCGGGCACAGGAGTCAGCTGTCAGCCTGTGACGGATTGATACAGACACCCCCCCCACACACACACCTCCCCCACCCTCACCACCACCACCACCACCGCCCCGCCCCCGCCTCAGCAGCCGGCCCATGCCTGGTGGGCATGTTTGAGAGGAGATGTATTGAGGAGGGTGGGTGGGGGTCGGGGGGTTCGGAGGGGGTGGCGCTGGTCTCCATCTTGACTCTGGCCTGCATCTGAACATGCCCTCCTGTCACCCCGGCTCAGCCGCTCGGCGGCCCCTCTGTATCTGTTAGCCGCGCCGGCTAGCAGGTTGGGGTCCTTGTATCGCTTCATCTCGGGGGGGGGGGCTGACAGCAGCCCGCCGGAGGTCTCGCTGCGCCCGATGACCCGTCCAGAGGGGTCGGAGAGGGGGTTGAGGGGGGGCGGGGGTCTTTCATTCCACTCTTTGAAACTGTAAATCATGTACGAAAAGCCCTTGGACATGAAGCAGTATGAAAATTTCTGCACAGTGATACCTCCGCTGCTGCTATTTAATGCAAAAAAAAAAAAAAAAAAGACGAGCAAACACACAAAAGAAAGAGCAATTAAGACGTGGAGAAAAGGGCAGGCTGCTGTTATTCAAGACTGAGTGAACTTTGAACGTTTCAATCGTCAAAAATGGAATTGGTGTGGGTTTGTATTATTTTGTCTATCAACATCTTTGTGCTGTTTTTTCTCACTTTTCATCACTTGTTTCTTGACACAGGAAATCCAGAATAGCCCGAGCCCTACGTCACTCTGCTCTGCTTCACTGCGGCTGAGAAAAGCAGCACTTTTTTCCTTGAAGTTCCATTGCTTGAAATTATCCCAATAATAAAGAGCATGTTGAACCTGATGAAAAACCTGATTTAAAGTTACATTTTAATTTTCACATAAATTTTAGTTTAATGAGCTGTGATCAAACAGTTATAAAGCTTTAGTGTCTCCTGTGTGGCTCCATCTCTAACACTCAACTTCAAATTGCTTCACTTTGGAACAATTATTTGGCTTTTCCTCTCAGAAATATATATGTATATGAAGGAGCGGAATCGATGACTTCGCTTGTGGATTTTCATTACTCTTTTTATGAGCTCTCAGTCGTTAGTGAAAAGTCAATGTCAAACACTGGCGGCTACTGATAGGTGAGCGAAAGCAAAGACACCAGAATTATTTCTAAATCCAGTCACTCTCTCTTTTTTCCTGAGGTGTCTTTTGTTTAACTGCATGTGACCACCATGCAATTAAACCACCACTCTATCGCGTGGAGGAGTAGGATTATGCAAGGCGATACAATCTACAACACACCAGTAGGCACTTGGGTATTGACGGCGAAGGTGTGTGTTACAACGATAGTGGATATGTGACACTTGTAAGGCCAAGAATAGCCGTGATGATGTCATTTGGATTGACTTCCCATTTCACTTTGAGAATCTGTGACAACAAGGGCTCGTGCAGTTTTGAGATTGCGGGTGTTGTGCCCCAAGGACACGCGATTGAATTACTGCGTGGGGAAAATGGAGGAGGTGAGGTTCCTGTCGCCGGTGACCGCTGAGGGGGTTAAAATGATATTGGAGTATTTCACCAACAACTGGATGGAAAAAATGTCTGAAGCATACACTGTTAAAAATGAGATGTATATGACTTGATTTGAAATTGACATTTTTAAACAAATGTCAGTGTCAGATCCTGATGTGTTTCAATGCATCGCTAGGACGCAGAACTCCAGCTGGTCTTGATGCTCTATAATTATCTATCTTAAGCCTCCTGTTTCAAAGTGTGTAATTCTCCTGCCTCGATTTGAAGGCTCCTGTGAGCCAGACGTAGAAATTTCACTGAACAAACGATAGATGGATGAAAGACTGCTTCACTCTCAGCCAAACAGTTTGGATAAGCAGTTTCCCAAGATAACAGACGTTTACATGTTCGCTCCACGGATTCGACCCGTAGACTCTCCGAGTGCCTCTGATTGCTCAATCCCAGTGTTCACACTTGGATCTTTGGGGCCGCTGCTGTGTATCGTTGTCTCCTCACCTCCGTCGTTCTTTCTCTCTTTGCCTCTCTACCTTCTAACTGACCACTGCGAGGTGTAATTGAAGGAGCAATCTTCACATGGCCCACAGGCGTACAGGGGACACTGTGCGCGCTGTGCCGGCAAATTGCTCCGCCAGCTCCTCGGAGCCTGCACCTTCTCTTCCAATTCTCCTCCTCCCCCTTGTCACACGTAAGCCAAAGTCTCTCAAGTTTGTCCGTCGACGCCCTCGACCGCCACTGCTCCGGCCGTTCCATCATCCCGTGAAGTCCCTCCGTCCGCCATGCGGTCACATTATGTGCTTTGTTTCATGGGCCAATCAATCCACCCTTGTGTGTGGCATGACCGTGGTAAGGCTCTAAACGGAAAGAGCACTCAAGTGGGTTCGTCATCTTTGGCACCGATTCTGGCCGTTGACCTTCCCTCAATTCACTTGAATTCACTTGCTGGAAAAATTTGCGAAATAGAACCGGGGCGAGGACAATGTGTCGTGGAGGAGGTGGACGTGCGAACGCGCCGCTGGATCCATGGATGTGACAGAACATCTGAGACGGCTGACTCCAGCTGAGGCTGCGGAGTGGCACGCCGCGTCTGAGGAGGGAGACAGACAGAGAGGGAAAACCTCAGGGAGGGAAAACAGGGAGAGGGGAGAGCAGTACTCGGTCCGAGACGAAGGAGCGCATGCTTCATTAAGTGAGGAAGTAATCCTGGCTAATTAAGGCTCTCCATGACAGCGCTGTCAAGGATGACTGATCCTTCAAATGGCACCTCCCTCTCCTGACTGACAGCCAGCGTGCTCTCACCGCTTTGAAGGTGAGAACTTTCTTACTTATTCCCACAGCTTCCCCCCCTGCCGTCTCTTATCCCCAATTCAAAGTGTTTTTCTTTGTTTTTGAATCTCATTATCATTTCGAAAGGCACGCGTGTTTGAGCGCGAAAGGAGGGAGACGTGTGTGTGTATGATGGCCTGTCGGACACGTTTGTGCGTCTTTGTGCGCGCGCGCGTGACCGGGTCTGCAGTACCTGGGCAGCATCGTGGAGGAAATCAGTGGATAGAAGGCACAGCCCATTGATTGCTTGACTAATTAATCAGCTGCATTGGCTCCATGTGGATCCAGGTTTATTGAGTGGAGGCTTGGCGCAGGGCCCTTTATGAGCCCATAATGATTCTTCAGCCCATGGAGTCAGGGCCTCATCTGGCCTTTAGCACAGCAGCGATAATACTACACAATATAGAGGCTTAGAGAGCGGCCATGGCCAACTCTTTGCCCTGCCCTTAAAGATAAACCTTGATATGATTGCAACGTCAATGCATCGACCCGGGCAGTATAACGTTCGACTGGGATTTTCTTCAGGTTCGGCAGGTTCAGTGCTCGTTTAAAAAAAAAAGAAAAAAAAAGGTCTGTTTCCACAGCAGGACGCCTGCTCAGTGTGATCCACGGCCGCGGCACCGCACAGACCAAAACGCGCGTACTGACCTATGCCGTCGGCGGAGGAGCTATGTTGACAGTTAGTGCCCCCACCCGCGCCAGCGCCCCCACGGAACAGCAACCTGAGCTGAAACCAGAGAGAGCAGAGGCCAAGGTATATGACCCAGACGCCCAGACAGGGCTGCGCTGTCGTGCCTCGCATCAATCCTTGACCCCCCGCCCAGCCCGGCCCGCTCCAGCCAGTCCCGACGACCCGCTCATAAACATGCCTATAAAAGTCCTGTTTGTATTGCACCAAAGGAAGCCCCCCCCTCCAACCCTCCCGAGTCCAAGGAGCTCACGTGAGCGAACGTCACAACCGTCTTAGGGGGGCTTCAAAAAAGATGAGTGTCCCAACAGGTGTCCGTGAGTTGCACAACGTGGCAAAGCATTGTTTCAGGTCATGTTGGCGGCTGGGCATCAATGCACAACAGGAGGTATATATTTTTAACATGAGATTTAAACAACAGAATGGAAAGAATTTGTCTAGTGCCGTTTGCCGATTCTGCCCTTCACGATTTTTATATATAGCTGTATTGTTATTCGCCAGCGCTTGCCTGTTGGGATGTGTTCACAGACTTAAAGTGCGGGAGTCCACTTTCTTCAGCTCCGTGGGGATTTTTTAATGGGTGGCTGCATTAACACAGCCGGGCTCTAATGCCCTCCTTGAGGTTTTTCCCCTTTTCCCTCCGAGTGGCTGCAAACTCACAGAATAGATGATTTAACAGCAAGAAGCCTCGCCATCACACGCAGAGTTTCGAGATAAAAGACAACTTGAGTGGAAAGGCAGCGAGAAAGAAAAAAAAATCCATCTCGGGCATTAGTGTAGCCGTATCACTCATCTGTGGGTAAAATTGAATTTGCAAATAGCACAAAGTGTTTTTCATGATGCCCAATTTATGGCTGAGGTTTGCTTAAGCCTCCCTCACGCTAAATTTCATTACCCTTAGTTAAACAATAACAAACAGAAAGCAGCAACGTAACAAGTTGCAAATCATCAGATTGTGTCACTTGCGTATAAATAGCGCGACTCGAGGGACACCTGGCAGCGTTGGAGGCAGAGTTCAGCCTGTCATGCTGTCGCCGCTGATGAGGCAGACAACAGCAGCGGCTTTCGCCATTTCAATTTCATAAGCTCCCCTCTGCAAAGCTCCCTGCTTCCCTCGGGTGGCTGGAGTGGAGTTAAAGCACTAAGACCCAGGCAGTTAAAGTTTACAGTGTCGTAAAGAGGTCTCATGTGGGCCAGCGCTCTAAAGATAACGCTAAATACACAGTGATTACAGTGTATGGTCGGCCGGGTGGAAGTTGGATCTGCAGATGGGCACAAAGATGATGTGAGGATTGGAAGCGCGCTACATGTGCAGGCGCGTGTTAGCAGCGTGTCTTAGCGCGGGAGCGTCTGCGTTACACATCGGAACGCCACGCAACATATGTTTACCGAACTCCGCTGCACAATTGTCATTCATCACTTTCGACCCCATGAATTATCTTTAAGTTCCAAGCGGTTCCTACAGACGTTTGATTATAATGATGCCTTTTGCTAACCATACAGAAAAAAAGTGAAATAAAGCTGGAATTAGAGAACACGGGACCACATGAGGCTTCTGCGGCTTCACATCCCCTCGTTTCCACTTTGCAGCTCCCCGAGGAGGCCTGGTGTTTGTGTGCGTGTGTGTGGGGTGGGGTGGGGGTAGGGGTGGAGAGAGGAGAGGTTGTGTTTTAGAGGCGGTGAGCACATTGGGCCATTTTTAACCACGGTCACAAGACGCCAGTGTAGGGTTAGAACAGAGATGAGCTCCTGCTCTCGGAATAGTCCCTAGGAGGCCATGAGGCCCCCGCCAGTGACCCTGGCCTGCATTCCAGTTGGCAGACACACAGTTGTTGGGTCAGACATGGTTCCTGTACTGGCCAGGGACAAGATGACATGGAAGGGGATGGAGTAGGGGAGGAGGAGAGCAATGGCGGTGATGCAATGTGGCCCGTTTTGCTGTTAACAACTGTACTCCGATTTGCTCAGGCCAATAAGGTCGAGAGGAAGGACGCTGTTCAGTCTCTGTCCAGTTTTCACAATCTTGTTCTGCGTCCGTGGGTAAAAGATTTTGCTCTTTGCATTAACTGTCCCTAAACCATTGATTCCTTCCTGTTTCCCTGCTTCCAGAAACTTCACTATAGGTTTTTATCTCTGCTTTGCCTGCATGACGTATGCCTGGGAGAGTCTCTGCTGGAAAAAGAATACGTCAACACAGAGTGACGACATTAAAAGGATCACTCGGATAAATTAAAAAAAAGTGCTGTACAAAATTCATGAAGTCAGCGAGAGAAAAGAAAAGATGTGAACCTTCAATACAATAAGACCAGAAAACGAGCGCTGCATTTGAATTTTGTCTCCCTGTGAGGGAGGCACATCAGTACTTCATGTTTAATATCTAACAGGCCTTATCAAGGAGCAGAACATGCAGCTCATTCCAGCCGCAGCTATCTCCGCTTGGAGTCACATCTCTCCGGGGCCGTCACGACCCGAGCCTGCTGCTTTTGCTAGCTTCGGTTTCCCAGCTAATCTGGTGATTCCGACCATCGACACTTCAGTCGCAAGTCTGGTTTTCTGACCTCTGGGCCCCCCTGAGCGCAACTGCTGCGGACACTGAGTTTGGAGGCTGGGTGTGTATATGGAGATTGAGCACTGATCTGTTTCTCCCCGGTGGGAACAAGTATATGGAGTGGTATAGAAGAGTTGTACGGGGGTCTGTCTTTTATTTTCAACACCCTACTCCCAGGTGGTGACAGCCCAGTGCTAAGTGCGGTAATAGCCAATTGATTTTGTTCTCTTTTTTTGTTGGTGGCCAGACATAAATCAAAGTGTCTGTCAGGACCTCAGTATAGTCGAGAGGGAACGTGTGCGTGCGCGCGTGTGTGTGTGTCTGTGCGTGCCTGTGTGTGTGTCTGTGCATGCCTGTGTGTGTGTGTGTGTGTGTGTGTGTGTGTGTGTGTGTGTGCGTGCGCGCGTACGTGCGGGTAATGGGAGTAGGGTTCTGTTTGGACTGCAAGAGTGTCAACAATTAATCCGGCCTCTGATCTGCAGGCCACTGCTTTCCTGACCCTCAGTCACAATCCAACTGGGACATCAGCCTCACAACTGGACTAGAATCAACAGAGCGAGGTGAGAGAGAGAAGCCATCTTTTACTGTTGCTGGACTCTTTCCTCTCGTCTCATCATCGTCTATTTTGAATTTTACAGAACACAACAGAACTGCGCTCATCAGTCTGTTTGCAGCGTTACAAAGAGAATGCATTCCTTATGTTTAAATGAAGTACAATCTGCTTCTTTGCCTCTTGGTGGTCCTCTTTGTATGCCTTGCACATTAGAGAATAGCTTTTAATTATCTCAACTCTTGCATTCTCCTTTTCCAAAAACAACAAACACCCCCGAATGCCTACTTTCCACCTCAAAAACAAGACAGAAGGGGGAAATAAAGAGGTGGAATGATGGAGAACACAGGTGTGAGGAACACTAGAACCATGTTAATCCCTTTAATTCAATTATGGTAAATAAGGCCGCCGCTTCCTTCTAAACAAAACACAGTATGCGGGGGTCCATCACGCGGTGGTGGTGGGGTCTCTGATGTAGGCGGGTTGCCCAGTGGGGGGCCCGGTGGTCTCCTGGGATACCACCCAGCTACCGAGCCCCCTACTAGGGTTTACCCCCCAAAGGCTGTCCCTGGCCCGGCCTGCGAATAGGGTGGTATGGCTGGACAATATGCCCTTAGACAATGGGCTTTTAACCACACACACACACACACACACACACACACACACACACAGTGTTCCTGTGTGGACAGCTGCAGCCATTCCTATACAGACCCAGTATGGTGTTGGAGGGCGAGGTGGAGGGAGAGGGGAGGGGCGAGTCGGATGGTGTGCAACATGTCAGGGTTGAGTATTAAATGGGAATCTGCCAAAGTGCTTCAGGGGTCTGGCGAGCTCACTCCTCCTGAAACGGTTCCGTGCGGCGCTAACCTGCTCACCCCGGGCCAGGCTGACACCGGCACCTCCTCCGCCATGAAAGGGGGTGTCTGTTCTCCGCGCTGAGCACGGGGCGGCTGGGGAGGTGGAGGAGTCGGGCTTGGAGAATGGGAGTGTGTTTTTGAAACAGTTAGACAATCTGTTTGGATTAGGCCCACTGCCGACGAGATGTGGAAATGATGGGCAGCCGGGTCGAGGGGAGGAGGGGAGAGGAGAGGTGGGGGGGCAGCCAGATGGAGAGTAAAGGTGGTGGCGGAGCGGAGGGGGGGGAGTAGAGGAAGGGGAGGGAGAGGAGATGGGCTGGAGGCTGGAATCTCAGGATCTAAGGCTGTTTTGGCTTGATGGTTCCCAGATGTTGCTTCCCTCCTTGCAGTTTCTCCGCCGCGGCCAATACACAGGAGCCCAGTTAGTGGCGTGGGACAGATGGGTCGGCGGCTGCGCGGAGATGGGCCTCCTGTGGAAACGGAGGGGGAAATGGGAGGTGAGGGGCATCTTCCTCTCCGCAGGCCGGAGGAGGTGGGGGCGCCATGCCTCTGTTTGCTCGTCCGCTCCCAACCTGCAGAGGGTAAGAACGGGATTTTAGCTGAAAAACATATGCGAGCCTGATGCTAGCGCCGGCGCGCTAGCACGTGCGACGTAAACGATCATCGTCTATGAATATCCAGAGGCGTGCGTTTCCACGGAGCACTGCGGCAGCGGACGCGCAGGGCTGCAGGCTGCAGGTGCTTGGTCACCCTGAGCCAGTGCTGAAACTCCGACGCCGGCAGATTTACGGCCCCTGGCGACGGCTGACCATGTTTCAGGATGACGGCGCGTACTCGTCCACCTCCCTGCTAAAACGTTTACGGCTCCGCTCGGCACTGCCTCTGCAGCCGCCTCCGCAGCCGCACTCCTCCTCCTCCTCCTCAGCGGCCCAGAGTGTCGTGGCAGTATATTAGCAAGTTGTTGACTGGCCACTGGAGCACACATTTGTCACCATATTAAAAGGTGTCAACACTTGAACAACAGCCCATTAGCCCACCTACCAGAGTTTGCTCCCACTTTCATTAACCCACAAATGAGGCGTCGTTAGTATTAGGGTGGCATTTGCAAAGCTATCGTTATGTTTGTCTTGAAGGACTTCATCAATAATTTATCTACTTCATCTTTAATCAAAACAGCCAATAATGTATTACAGTCGAGTGCTCAGAGGTCATGTGCTACATGGTTTTATCTGTCTAGCTTTTCGTACACGAACACGCCTGTTGCTGTGGTTACAGTGCGATTTATTCAGATGTTCTTATCCCAACTTTCTGAGTCAGGGCTGGACAGGAAGCCCAATGCTTTGAGGGGGTCGCGATAAGGTCGCCGTGTCACTTAACTGTGAACTGATATTTAATATTTGCACGTATTCTCATTCATAGTCCGAGGAGATTCTCCTGTCTTCTGGGCCTTTTTCATACCCGGAGCCACAAGGCGGGAATGTTTCACAGAAGCCCCTGCTTAATTTGTGGTCATGGTTGCCCGATATGGAGAGAGACATTCTATCTCCCTAGAGAAGGGTGGATATCCTCCTCTGGACGGGTTATGGGGGAGGGTATTTTTGGAGCATCTCATGGCTATTAGAGGAGACCTGTGGATGGGAAAACGCCTGTGTGTGTGTGTGTGTGTGTGTGTGTGTGTGTGTGTGTGTATGTGAGAGAGAGAGATGGAGAAAGAATTGGCTGAGCTGCTATGAGGATTCCACAGCTGGCTCATGTCACTCCTTTGACCGCACCCCCCTCTTACCTCCCCAGGCCCCCGACAAAATAAAAAAGTCTAGACTGCACCCCCCCCCCCCCCCCCTCACACAACCCCAAGCCCCGCCACTTCACAGAAACAGTTTAAAAGGCACATAAAAAGATAGACAAGACAAACAAAGCTGTAACTTTCTCTTCTCCACCCCCCTGTGTGAGGACCCGAGGAGTTCACGGGGCCGCTCCTCATGGCAAGACACGGTGTCTATTAAGTCCATTAATAAATAAAGAAAGGCAATAGCGCCACTAAAGAAATAGATATCGCACTATTACTTATTTAACCGCTCCGCTAAATTATTTACTGTTTATTCCAAATGATCTTTTTTTTTTCTCTCCGAGTGTGCACTTTCAGCGTGGGTATCCCATGTGAGCGATGATTTGGACAGCAAAGTTCAACTTGGATGAGTTTGTGAAGGGGGAACGCGCGGCTGCCGGTGCAAAACCACTGCAGGGGGCTGGGGGCGGGGGGGGGGGGAAGATCCTTGATGATCGTGTTACTGACATCAAAGAATGAGTACACCAAAGTCAACAGCCAGGCAGTATTAAACACCCACTGAAAGACACACACACACACACACACGCTCCGCCTCTCTCACACACTCATTTACTCCCCATGTCTCCCGCCCCCCTGTTCCTGAAACATTCGGGGTCCGTGGAGAGGGATAAATTATGGGCCTAGTGGCTTTTTGAAGTCTGCTCGGCATCAACACCAATAAACGCCAAGAATTGCCCGCCTCCTCGCTCCTAAATTAAGTACTTATTACCTCTGGTGTGACTCGGCCATGTGGGCCATAGCAACTCAGCAGTGGGGCAGGGACGAAGGCTCCGGGGTCAGAAATGATGAGGCGGAAGGAAGGAAGGAAGGAAGGGAAGGGAGGAGGGAAGGAAGGAAGGAGCGAGCGAAGCATGTGTTGTCTAATGAAATAAAAAGCTGGGCTGTACGCAAGCCAAGTGATTTATGATGATGCTTAACGACTTTGGAGTATTCAGCGGTGACTCTGCGAGACTTCTTGACTCAGAAGGACGAACAGACACTCATCCTTGCTCGACGCCCTCCTGGTTGCACTTTATCAGGACCTGCTAGTGTGCAGCAGTAGGAATATTCTCACTGAGCCCAACAAAGTACGTCCGGTTACATGGACTGCGATAATCGCCGACCTGATTAAAATCACGTCACATGAAGTCCGTTCCCACGGAGTTGGTGCGATGTGATCGAAGGTTCAGTGGGGGTTGGAGGAGGAGGTGGCGTGACCCTGTGTTTGATCGGGTCGGAGTCCATGTTATTGGCACGTTGGATTGCTTCCCACAATCCACGATGCCACATCGCGGATAGAGGAATTTATTTTGTGTCGCGGCTGATTAACGGAGCTAACGACTCTGTCCCGAGCCGCAGACGGCCTGGGTCAGCGTGCACGGCGTTAAGAGAACCCACAAATCAGAAATCAGCGTTCACGCCAATGGGACGATTGAGAGACGGATTCTTCGATTTGAAACCATTGACTCAGATTGACGAAAGAAAATTGACCGGGGAAAACGCACCTCGTGTTGTTTGCTATTGTGAGGCAGCGTTCTTAATTGACGGCCTCGGCCGGCAGACAAGACCAGTGGTTGCGCCGCAACGGACTAATAACGAGTGGCTGGCGCTCGGACGTAATTGCGGTCCACGGTTTTAAGTCCCTACAAATCAAAACGTTGAAACAAAAGGATGGAGAGGAGCCAAGAAACGCTGCCGATGGAGGCGGAGGGGAAAGCGGGCGGTCCATTCAGCTGGAGCACTCTTTAAAGTAGTGCCAGGGCCGCTTTTTGGTGCAATTACATTTCATCTGCCTCTAGGGAGAGAAGAGGTGGCAAACCCGCAACTGCACTCGGCTCTGCTCCACTGCACTGCGCTGCATTGCATTGCACGGTGCTCGGCTCCTCTTCTTGTTCCCTCCTCCAGTTGCCTGACGCATGCCCGTCTGGGCCGCTGCGGCAGGAGGATTGTATAATCCCAGTGTGTAAAACAGTCTTTTACGGCATTGTAAAGATTTACTATTGGAGTAAATAACGGTGGGAGAACAGGGCTTTTAAATGGAGCACAATCAATATGTCAGAGGGACCCGTGGCAGAGGACAGAGCCCGGCTATGACGGTGCCACACACACACACACATACACACACACTACACACACACACAGTCGTGAGAAGATCCGTATCCACAGGAACATCGGGACGAACTCTCAAAGTCTCACCTCAGCAGAAAAACTCCTGCAAACTCCTGCAATGAGTTTTGTGTGAGATTTTTGGACAGATTTGGGCCGGGAGCCAACGTGCTTGGGGGCGGGGGGGGGGGTGCAGGAGAAGTTAAACAGGACATCAACTCGTCCCGCAAGATGATATCTCCAATGCGCGTGCTTGTAATTTACGACGCCGTCAGAGTTGAGTCGTTTTGTACACACGTGCGTGGGTGCAACCGACACATGCTAGCATAAATCCATCGGCCGCGTCGGCGCGCACGTGGGACGCTGATGCGGACGCGCGATAAATTCAAAATCCTGAGAAAGCAGTGTCGTGTCGCTCACCCCACACACACACACACTCACACACACCCCAACTCCCCAAACACACACATTCACACACACGCTCAGACACTCCCCGCAGACGCTCACACATTCACACACACACAGACATCTCGGCCTCATGAGCAATAAATCGCACAGCCCATCTAACAAGTTCATTTCCGGAGGCCAGAGAGGATGGCTCCTCTGACTTTGGAGTCAGCAGCCTTGTGAGGATCAATGGCCAGAGATGGAGAGCGAGGGGCAAAGAATCGAGCCGAGATACAAAAATCAATCAGCAATTTAATCGCTTTGGGAGGGGAAGGCAGCGCGAGAGAGAGAGAGGGAGGGAAAAAAAAGGAGGACAGCCGAGAATTCCGCCGCTTTTTTACTTAAAAAAAGCAACACTTTGATTTACCCTTTGACACCTAGCATACATCTCTCCGTTTTATTGAAGCTTTTGCACTGTGACAAGAGAGGCTCCAATGGGAGCGGGTTCTATTTTCAGATTTGAGATCACATAACTGCTCTCTCTCTCTCTCTCTCTCTCTCTCTCTCTCTCTCTCTCTCTCTCCACATGCAGATCAGGCTTCGTTAATGTGTCAGGAGGAGAGTGAGGCACAAATGAGACACTCCATTGTGGAGTTTGAACTTAAAAAAGAAGAAGAAAACCAAGGCGCGTGGTTTTGTCAGAGCTCGTACGCAGTCATTATGTGCAGCGTGGTGGTGGTGGTGGTGGGGGGGGGTGGCGACTACTTCACTGCAAGATGTAAACAAATAAACGTCTCGCTCTGCCGGCTGTGAGGTTAGACTTCTTTTTGGAGAGGGTTTCGGGAGGAGGAGGAGGAGGAGGAGGAGGAAGAGGAGGACGAGGAGGAGGAGGAGGAGGAAGCTCGATGCGGAAAAAAACGACCGACGCAGGAAGTGGCGGATTTTTGTGGCGGGCTGTCTGCGGAGCTGGGCGGTTCCTCCCAGGTCAATGTCCCAGGCTTGAAATTGACACTATTGAACAAGCGCGCCTCAGACTGATAAAATGATTGACAGCCTGTGGCTGCACAATCGAAAATATAGATCCTCAAAGGCAGGAGGGAGGAAAGAGGGACGGGGAAAAAAACAGGCGGAAAAAGGAAAACACGGAGGCTCTCGTCAAAACGGCTCAGTGAAAAGGAGGAGAGTTAATAGAACAGGGGCGAGTTAATTGAAAAAAGCGTTGTTTTTTTTTCAATCAACCGTCTTCTCCCCGCTTTGCATCCCCGCCTGCACGTTTCCAACCGCATCTATACGAGATATTTTTTTTTTCCACCGTCACCCATCATACTTTACGCCCCTTTTGAATTACGACGCCCTCGCGGGCAACGACAACAAGGTGCTTCCCACGCGTGCGTGCGTGCACGCATGCATGCGTGTGCCCGTGCGTGCGCGCCGGGGCGTAACAGGCCGATTCCTCCAGAAGTCAGGCATTGCTGAAACTTAGCAACGGGAGCCAGGGGCCTCCGTCCCCAGAGGAGCCCACTGCCGAGACACATTCATTACCAGCCCAGAATCTTGGGCTGGATTAAAAATTCATGCTGTTTACAACAACAAAAGCACCCCCCGCCAAACCCCCCGCCACACACACACCCACCCCCCCACCCACCAACCCACACACACACACACACACCAGTAAAAAGAATATGAGCCCTTTGGAACAATGGCTCCACCAAACTGTGAGCAGATCGCTGACATCTCAAAGGAGACCGCCGGTTGTGTGTGTGTGTGTGTGTGTGTGTGTGTGTGTTCGAATGTGTGCGCCTCTCCCAGCCAGCGCCAGAATGTACACACAGCCTCATAGGCGACGGCGATATAAATAATGATACTGTTTACAGCGGCGGGGGAGCGAAAACAGCTGAAGGGCAAGGTGAACAAGGACGGCGTTCCCTCAAAGTCTCGCGCCCTGTCGTGCTATTTACGCCCTTCATAAAGGAGCGAGCTTCCCGCCGCACGCGCCCTCTGCAGGTGACGGGGCGTTTTTTTCTGCGTGAGCCGGGGCCGGGGGTCTTGCGTCGACGTCACCGCCTGCCGGGGCTCTCCGAGACAGAAAGCTCTGCTCGTTGTTAATTAGCGCACTTCCCTGCGATCATTATATCACGGTTCCTGCGGTGACGTCTGATTGCACTGTCCCTGTGCGTGTGTGTGTGTGTGTGTGTGTGTGTGTGTGTGTGTGTGTTGGGGAGGTGAGAAGGCCTACACACACAAGACCGCGAGTGCAAACAAGGGGGTAGAAGTGTGTTTTTTATGTTGTTGTTTTTTTTTTACCATCCAGAAAACATCCAGCGCGCTCCAATGTGCAGGGCACAAGAGGGTACAAGAAAGTGCGACCAGGCACTGGCGTGAAAAAAGGCCCACCCCAACCTCGCCCCAACCCCCCACCCCCCAAACCATTCCACTGATGCCACACAGAAACAGGTGCAAGGTCAGAGCGCCGAGCCACTAATAGCCGCTAGCTCCTCACCGTTAGCAGAAATAGTTCCCCGCTCACCGCTGGAGTTTTTTTTGCCGCGCAAAGGTTTTTTGTCTGTTGCGATGCCGAGCGGCGAGGTGAGAGGGCGTGCGTGCGTGCGTGCGTGCGTGCGTGCGCAGTGTGTGTGTGTCCCGTCGTGACCCACGACCCCCGTTCTCTCCACCCGGATGACTGATGGCCGCCGCACTCTTGCCCGCTGAGCTTATTGTTTGTTTCTGCCCTCCACAGGTGGATGTGTTAAAAAAAAAAAAAAAAATCAGGGAGATGCTCTTTTAGACATTCAGTGATTGACTTCCACCAGGCTATTGTAACCCACAGACACACAGTTAGCCCCAGGGGTCATGAGCCGCTGACGCCGCACGATCTCTTTTTGACGGCCACGAAAAAAGTAAGTCGCCTGTTTCTCCCTCTGCGCTCTGCTCTCCCGGGGTTCCCCGCTGCTTCGGGTTTTTGCGTCATTTCTCTCAGAGTTCAACACAACTTCCAACTTCTCGTAGGCCCGACACCCCGACCGCCGCAGTGACTGACTGACAGGACGCTACCTTTCACTGTCACGTGTTCTACATCGCCGAGCCTCTCGTCGCCGAGCTGTCACGTCTCCCGGAGAGCCGGTCCTGCAGGTTGGGGCTTGTTTACGCGTTCTGAACTCAGTGTTGACACTGCTGTAGATAAAATAGCGGGGGCAGCATTAAAAATAACCATTTAGGTAAACACTGGAAACAAAAAATGAAAGGTAAGATTCATTGATGATCTAGTGGTAAGAACATGTAAATTTGTCTTACAGCACCACACCCATGGCTGCGATGTTACAGCCATCAGATGACAAAGTGCAGTTTCGGCTGATAGCATGAGCTGCATCCACATTGTCGTCGTCGTCGTCGTCGTCGTCGTCGTCGTCGCGCCTTTTTGTTTTTTCTATGTCAACCTTCATCTTGTATCCTTCCACCAGCAGATCTATGTTCTCCCTAGAAACAATAGCTCTGCCTCCTTAAGTGGAGCCGCTGTTGATCTAGATACGCATGTGAATGAAACAATGACGTCAATTGTGTTGTTCAGTTTTTTTTTTTTTTGTGGCTTTTGTGCTAACATATGGTTTTCTAGCCTGTACTATCCCAACGGCTACGACTAGATGTTGTATCACATTACTGATGATTTTAATGTCAAACATGAAAAAATAAACAGCATTAGATATAGAAATACAAGAAAATAAACTTCTTATTATTGTTACCTTTAAGAGAGTTTTCAGTACGTGGATAAAACAAAAAGCACTAAAATAGACAATATACAGAACAAGAACAGAAGTCACCGGTGCTTTTGATGTGTTGCAAAAGCAAAAGGTCCCAAATAATTATTTTGGCATAACAATATGTCTAGTCTTTTCATTTGTTTTCAGTAGAAATACTGGATGTTTTTGTAAAAGAAATTCACAGAAAAAAAAAATGTAAAATCAGATTTGCCTGAACTAAAAAAACAAAACTCCTTGTGTGTGTTGCTCCCAATGCAGCGCTGTGGGCTGGGACCCTGACCAGAAGTTCCCCCGGCAGCAGCCACAACTCCCTGAGTGCTCGTCGTCCCCGCTCAAGGCCAGCTTTCGAGAGGCGCCGGAGAGGCCATTTGGACGCAGCTACTTAGCAAAACTGAGGGGGAGCGCAGCGCATTCATGATTCTGAGCAGGTAGATGCAAAATGAATTTGTCACCCGGACAGAAAAAGAAGGCGCTGCGACTTTTGTATTTGCGAACGAGGCCAAGACATTCCTTGAATACCCTCCCCGCTTGTCGCTCTGCGAGATTGAAATGCCGAGTGCCTCCGCGCTGGCACTCACTTCCCTCAGTCCTTCGCTCCCTAAATACGAGAGGCTCTAACTCCCCGGACGCCAAAGAGAGACAGAGGGAGAGACAACATGCAATTTTACACTTGCGTGCACACAAACAAATAAGCCGGTATTGATTGGAGCCGCGGCCGCGCTCGCACCGATGCCCCCCTCGATAGATCAGCCCGGCTCCTGTGACTTCCCCTGCAGTTTAACGCTGCCAGCCTGCGCCAAAGGACACATTCAATCCACCTGACACATGAAAACCTCCCCACCGGCCCGCCGCAAGTGCTCGCTGTCCTCATCGGAGCACGGACAGCCTCCGAGAGCACCAAGTTGCGACTGTGTGGCTAAATGGAAGCTATTCCTCGTCAAATGAAACAAAACTTTATTGATTCCATTGGGGGACTTTATTTCTCCACACTTGGCGAGCTTCAAGTACGGGCTGAGCTAACTCCTGAGACCACAGCAACCAAGTGGCACGAACAGTAAATAGTGATGAAGGGATGAAAGGAAAGAGAGCGAAGAGATTGCCCCTGGTGCCTTAAAAACATGTTTTTTTCATCTCTGTTTCTATCACTTGACTGTTTATTAACAAGAATTTTGCTTTTGGAAATGTGTTTGTCTTGACACATCTGAAAGCACTTGAGATAGACTCTTCCCCAGAGCTCAAGGCACGATTGTCACACTCCGCTATCATCCAAAAGGCACATTTCCAGTCTCAAAGTGTGGGAGTTGTAACAGTCCTGATTCACGCTGCCACCAACCCACAGACTGACTGAAGTCTCGGAGGGAAAGAGCGCTGAATCATAACGTGCCGCTCGCCGCCGCGTCCTTCCCTCTGCCCGTCCTGAGGGTGGAGGTGGTTGATTGAGGAAATGTCAAGCAGAAATTGCGTCTTAAACACACGGTCAAACACATTCCACATTTACAGAGCTGCGGCGAGACACTTTTTTTTTTTTTTTTTTTACAGGGAGACGGAAGCGTGCATGTGGCCCTGCATCGAGGGAGAAGGAGAGACCGGAGGGACTTCTGGTTGACTTTTCGCAAATCAGATTCTCCAAAAACACTGCTGTGCAAATTATCACGGCGCCAGCTTTTATGGCGGCGTTAACCTGCACGTAGACACAAATTCTTGTTGTTTTCTTCCACATTTTAAATGTTGGTTACAGACGCACATCATAGTAAAGTCTTTGTTTAAAATGGGGATACATGAATACAATGAGAAAACATTTCCCTCATATGTGTCACACACTGTATATCTGCCCTAAGGTGATGGCAACCTGGGGAAAATGTTTTACATTATATAATACTTTCCAACAGTAGACACGGACTAATGCTAATCAGCCATGAAACATCTTTTTACATGTGCAAAGTACAAGAGTGACAACACATTCAGTTCCTTATGACGAGCTCGGAATCCTGCAAACTCTCCCTTCAACCAAACAGTGTGCAGAGTTGCCTGTTTAGTTCCATGTGCAACAAAAAATACTAGTAAGTCGCCGCCTTTAAAGAATAAAAACAACTGACTAAAAAGTTGACAGCTTCAGATGAGAGCAGTAAGAAGACAAAAATACTCACAGGTTTAGATAAACTGCTGTGAACAAGTGAAGTGCTGTGCTTCACGCGACAATGTCGTAATGGCGAATTCACAAAATGACTGTCATTAATGAAATAATTTCGCTCTGGGGTGTGTGTGTGTGTGAGTGTGTGTGTCTGATTGACAGGTGTCTCCGCCTCGTCGTACTCGGCTGTGGTTTCCGCCTCATTTTTTCCCTCTACCTCTGCGCCGCCGAGGCTTCCTCCTCCTCGACCAAAATTGAATTTTGTGGCTCTTGCGTGCTCCACCAAGATGACGCTCTGTCAGGAACCTATGAGTAATGGCATCCGATGATAAATGCATGTTTTTGTTTTTTGACTCCTCCGGACTATGAGCCGTACCCACAGCTATGCCACAGCCTCCTCAGCCTTGGAAAGTGGTGTTTTGCTCCAGCCTATTGTCTTCAGCTAGAACTCAAACAGGGTGTTAGATTTAGGATTTAATAGTTTGAGTAAATGAAGCTATTAGAGTCAAAGTCAAGTGTATACATACATATATGTATATATATATATATATATATATATATATATATATATATATATACATATGTATATATATGTACTACTATGAGTGATACAGTGTTACAGTGCAAAAATGAGTAGGAAAAAAATAATAGTTGTTAACTCTTGGTTCAGAAGATGCAAGGGGCTACTTGCATGCACTCTCACACGCATTCACGTACACGTCCAATGCCGTCGACCCCCCCCCCTTGCACCTGCACTGTAACACCACGGTGTTTACAGCAAACACCATGACCGTTGCTCTTGTGTTTCTCTCCCAAGGCCCTCCGGGGGATAGAGGCCACCTCACCATGGAGCAGCCCTGTATGTGTCTGCTCTTGTAGGACATGCCCTGTACATGCACGCGCAGCCTGCATCTCATGCTCGAGTGAGCCTGCTGCCGGGACCTGGGCTGGGAAGGCTGTTGGAGTGCAGCGAAGAGTTAAAAAACGGCCACATTCCTCGGTTTGGGGGCTGTGACTAATATTGGAGCGTATGAGCGAAAGGAGGCGGAGACTGACGGCGGTCCCATGTGTGAGGAGTCAGTGACTCCCCCCACACTCCTCCCTCCCTCCCCGACATGAGCTCTCACACATGAGTGTTGTGACACACAAACATGCATTGACACACTCAAATGCACACGTGCTATGCACGGTTAAAAAATGCATGGAGGCAGTAACGGACACACCTGCGTCTGTTCTCTTGTTACTGCTCACCTGCGCTCTGCAGAACGATCTGTTTACTTCCCTTTTGGGCTGCTGTTTAAATTATATTTATTAATAATTTCAAATGTTCTTTGATGCGAAACCAGAGAATGGTCAGTATCATGTTCACCACTTCAACTTTTTTGGCAACAGAGAAAATGTTCCATCTGAGACTTTGTTATTTCAACTACCCAAAATGCTTATACTGCTCTGTATTGTTAATATTTTACAAAGAAAAACTCTTTAGTTTTGTTACATGTTTTTAGTAGGCACTGGCAATAGTGCAGCAACTACTGCAGCACAAAATAAAGAAAAATAAAACAACAACCATCAATAAATAAAACTACTTTTAGAGTGGTCTGTTAAACGGAATGTTTTGAACTGTATCACATATTTCTAGCTGGCAAAGAACTGGGTGAAAAGGTTTAGAAGGATAAAGCAGAACCCATTGTGACTAGATCACCCTTCTGTTTGTCACATTAAAATAAAGATAGTTTTGCAAAGTTTTGCAAGAGGCTTCAGTAGAAGGCCTATTAGCTGCTAGCCACCTCCCCTGCTAATCATTTTTGTGCCGTGGTGTTTAACTAAATTAAACCACTTAGAAGTTGAATGAAAACTTGCTGTCCACTGAGAAAAAAAAGGTGATTTCCTGCCCCCCCACACTTTTAATGTGAAAACGCTCTCCAATTCTGATTCAACTGCCACCACATTAGCATCTTTGCTAATCTGTCAAGCTTGCGCTGGCCATGTTTTCGCTTTGCTGTTTCTGCTTTGTCCATTTCAGGTTTTTAAAAGTTCGTGGCAGGGCAGTGGCCTCCTGGCTGCGTCGCTACAGGATGCAGATTGGTTGTGAAATCCATAGAAAAAACAAGACTAAAGAATGGGGTCTATTGAGGGTTTTGCAAGACAGGCAAGAGAGATTTCCAAGTTGAAATTTGGCCCATCAGCCTACAGTGCAGTGGGCCTTAAAAAAAGAAAGCAGAAATCAGAATTTTGGAGTTGGGGGGCATATAGTTGCTCCCTAATGTTGAAACTAATTTGCCATGTTTTTGCAGAGGGGATGTAAATGTGTCTCGATATAATGTTGTTGTTGTTTTTTTTTAAAGTAAGATTGCATTCCAAAAGACTTGCAATGCCACACGTTGCAAATCTAAAGGGAAGCACAAACATTTTTTTTTTTTTCAAATTATGATTTAATCGTTGAGAAATGGAAAAAACCCACAGCAGCAGCAAATGATACGAGTCGGTGAGAAAGCGTCGAGGAATCTTAAAAAACGGTCAGACTTTTCCTCTGTTTGATTTTGGACAGATTTCTCTGTTGTTATGCGACTGCAACAAAAACAGTCGTAACGCAACAGTTGCCCGCACTCATACTTGCAGTCATCCTGATCGCTGTCATGATGTCAGCCAGCTAACCGCGCGTGTTTATCCCCCGAAACTTCTCCATAAATACCCTGGTCTTGCTTGTGGTGTCTTAAATTGCTGTTTGCGTAGCTCTTAACATAGTGTCGCCGTGCTGCGAGCTGCGCCTTGAATGGCAGGAGGGGGTGCAGGCGGGGTTAACAAGTGCATGGCGCCAGGCCACAGTGCGCAGGTTGTCAGTCATGGCGCGGGAACCCTGAATTGTGCAAAAAAAAAAAAAAAAAAAAAAAAGCTCTACGAAGTGTCGAGGCAATGTGGAATGTGACTTTCAGGTTTTAGGAGCTCTGAAGGCCAAGGGTTTGTTGTCGTTCCTCTTTTAACCCCGGCTGGTACATTCTTCCCTGCCACGGCTGAGGTGGAGGAGTTGTACACTCACTCACACACACACACACACACACACACACACACACACACACACACACACACACACACATGCACGCACGCACAAACACGCAGCCAGACTGGGTTGTATCTGGATTTCATCACCCCCTCAGCGATCCTGCTCCCAGTTAACTCGCACAAAGAGGTAAGTGAGGCAAGAGCTCTTTAAAGTGAGAGCTGTCGTGCTCGCTGTTTAAATACTGAGCTTTAATGGGAGCGACAAGGCTTGCGGTCCATCAAAAACCACCAGGACCTTTCACAGTGAGAGCCCTGGCCACTGGTTTATCTCTCATTAGTCAGCTGTTTTATGGTCGATGGCGATTTGTATGCAACTTATGGCGTTGAAGGAGACCCGAGTGTGGCTGCGGAGCAGTTGGATCTTTACTCGTCCACTCACCGTCCAGCCAGTTGTGACCAAGCGCAATCCCCATTTGGCGGGACAAAGCCAAACTTCTTTAAAAAAAACAACAAAAAAAAAACATTTGTTGTGTTCTCTGTTGTAGCATTGGGTAATTATATATCAATACAGTGGATGCTAATTGACACGGAAATGCTGCCAAAACCTATTATAGTGGGCCAACCGCAAAGCAGCCAAAAAACAAGGGGAAAAAAAGCTGTGACTCAAATTTGCACCAAACAAACAGGTTCTCACTTGTTTGCTACTGGGTCTATTCTTAAAGCGAACAATGGGATAATAATAACTGAAAGAGAAAAATATTGACAAATATCCCCAGCGATGTACGATTGCAGAGCTTCATTCGTTTATTGGCTCAACCCCCCCCCCCCGCCGCCGCCCGGCCCCCACCTCGATCCTCCACATTACAGCCATTTACCTAATTGGATGAAACGACTCCTGGATGTAAGCCAAAGGGGTTTTATAGTGCGTGTTTGCGATTCGGATGTTTGATTATAAGCTCTCTTTGATAATTACTCCCAGTTTGCAACCAGCCAGCAGGGCCCGCGCTCCCTTTATCGCTTCCTCGCTGTGCTGCGCGCGGCAGCCGTGTTTGCCCAGAACCAGCCACCGGGCTGTAAAAGGTACCGCAGCATGCCTTCTGGGCCCCGACATCACAGGCGTGTTTCGTGCCCAGTTTACTGAGGCTAATTATCCCTAATTCGAGGTAATGGCGTGATCAAGTGTGCGCTATTATCGCCGATCCCCGCTCGCCCTCCCCCCTTTTTAAACCACCAGTCCTTCAAAGGTTAGCATTGGCTCACTTTGTTGTGCCTCCGCTGATTGGTCTCCTGCCTCCACTTCCTTCGCGCCAACACATTGCATCCTTTATCCCCATCTGTTCGCCCCGCCGCTACCATTCGCATGCGTTTTGAAACGCGGCCAACGGAATGGAGGACTCGGTGATTGTAAGCGAGAGAGAGATAGCCCGCCTTCACCTGCAGCGGGGGCGGCCCTGAGGGGGTCCTTGAAGCTGATGTGGTTATCAGCGTGCTGAGAGAGAAGGAGACATAATCCATTCCGCGGCACGTGGGGGTCTTTCATTGACCTTCCCTGTCCTGAAAGATTCCCCTCCCGCAGGTCTCACCGTGGGCTGCGATACGGCCGGGCCGCAGCGTCCCTCCAGGTCTCCGCCTGATACGGCCCAGCTCTATTAGCTTGCGTCTGCATGCTCCAGCTCGTGTCAGTTATGGAGCCTCTCCACCCAGAGGGCACCGGTTGGCATCCACGGACGGGAAAAGAACCCCAAGGACATCGTCAAAAGTTGGAATCGACTAGAAGTTAGTTGATTTTTTTTTTTTTTTTTTTTTTTTACAACAGTTTAGTACAGGGTGGCACTACAGTGTATCCCAGTTATGCGCTCTTTAAACTTTCAGCACTTCCTGCACGCAGACTAAAGAAGAAAACGTGAAACCTACGAGATCACGCGCTTCCATTTTTATTTGTCACACTTGAGCAACGGAGCGTCTTTTACAACATTTCCAGCAGGAACATTAGAAAACGTGAGTTAGGGGCTTTTTTTTGACACGGGATAATGGGTTGACAACATATTTTAAGAACAGCCGTCTCGCGTCACCTTTTCTCACTCTCGTCTCATCAGTCGGCGGATGAATTCGAGCCGCGCGCTTCCCTCCCTGGCACTTCCTTTGTCGCGTGTGCACGCGTGCTTGCGTGCTTGCGTGCGCAAACATGCAAATACGAGCGGGCGCACGCGGACATACGTGCAAATGGGCGCGCGTGCACGCACACACATGCACACAGCACTGGTGATTACCATTGTTCTAATCCCTTTTATTTTATTTCCCTCCCCATTGTTGCCTGCTCTTTGGCAGCCTGCATGCAAATGTGGTGGGTAATGAGCAGAAAAAAAAGCATTGAGGAGGAGTGGGGGAGGGAGGGTGGCGAGGAGTGTGTGTGAGTGTGTGTGTTGGGGGGGGTGGAGAGAGAGAGAGAGAGAGAGAGAGAGAGAGACAATTTCTATGCCTCAGAACAATCAAAAGAGCAGCACACCCCCATTCTTTGTACTTTACTTTAGCTTGTGAGCTTGTGTGCGTGTGCGCGCCTGCCTGCGTGCATGTGTGTGTGTGTGTGTGTGTGTGTATGTGTGTTAGTGGGTGGGAGTGGATGTGTGGTGGAGGTGGGTGGTTGGGTGGGTGTGTGTGTGGGGGGGGGGTGTGGGGGGGGGGGGCTGTTGCTGTCATGTGTCTGACAGATATTGAAGATAATTGTGCGCTTTCTTCGTCTTGCCTGTGTAATTCCGCCGCCGCCGCCGCTTGAGCAACACTCACCTGGGCAGGAGAGGAGGGTGAGAGCGGATGTGAGCTGCCGAGCGCGCGTGTGTGTGTGTGTGTGAGGGAGGGAGGGTAAGAGGAAGAGCAGTGCACTCCACTTAGTGCTCTCGGTGAGATCTGTTTTTACCGTGGGAGTGGGTTCACGGCTTCTCGCCCTCCGCCGCGCCGACCGCGAGCCGGGAGGTGACAGCCCGCGATAACATACGGCCGCCTATAGGGCTCACCTGAGAGCGCCGTGCCCCGCCCAGTGGCTGCTCCTGGGAGCTAAAAACGACTCCCCCGTGGTGCAGCGGGGAGATGGCACATGGCGAAGTCATGGAGACCCAAGTTGCAGAACAGGTGTCTCACTGGGGTGGAATACATTTGAATGACAAAAACCCAGGAGGGGATTATTCGGGCTTCTCCAGCCGTGGATGGAGGGCATCTACTATTAATGAGATGGAGGGATTCAGATTTCCAGAGCAGCTCCTGGCTACGCATGGGAGCTGTGCACTGTTGACTCTGGGGAACAAAAGGATTCAAGGTGGTTCGTGTCCTGGAAGTTCCTCACTGGTAGTTATGATGAACTGCTCACACTGAACAGACTCCAGGCAGCGGAACGCTTTGGCTGCGTGTGCAGAGGTTGGCACAATAGAGCGAGCAGTTAGGAGACTTGTTTGAAACAGCAAACAACAGCAAAGAAAATGCGGGGGAAAAAAATGTTTGTGTAAAAGCCCACACAAACACACACCACAGTATTACACAAATGAAATGAAAAATAACATTTTGAATGCCTGGACAGCTGATTTCAAGGCCGGAGTCCCATGAATCCAAGCAAAGTGGAGTGAACAGTATTAGAATATATTTTGCGTGTTATCATAGCTTCTTAAAGTCTTAAGTATGCTACCTGGACATATCATAGTTTGGTTTAGTTTAGTCATATTTCTTTTGAATACGTCGGAAAAAACTAAAAGATGATCCAAAAATAACAAATGAAGCCATTCCAGAATGAAGAACTAATGTAGCAAAAGAAAACAATAAACAAAAACACACAAAACAAAAATATGAACGTATCCAAGTGAGAAGAAGTTAAAAAAAAAAAAACTTACAGTACTTACTGTACTCCCACCCCTCTTATAACTTAGACTGAGTGGATACTTGCTGCCTTCTATGTAGTATATAATTCTTACATAGAAAATAATAATAATATGATTTAATTAAATAACTAAAAAATTAATGCTCTATAAATATCTATGAATACACATATACTGTAGATATGAACACACACACGCACATATATATATATATATATACACACACACACACAACAGCATGTATGCACAGTACACATAAACATACCCCAATTCAAACAGTGAAACACACCGACTCTTAATGCTGTTCACTATATCTTGTGAACATACATAATAATAGAATACAACTTGTAATCCTCTCCTGCCCAACTTGTTGACATTGATGTTAGTCACGATTAAAGTCAGAGATGCGTTTTAAAAAGGACGGTCATACAGAAGTTCTCCACTGCTCCAATCTGAACAGCACAGCGAGTCCAGACGGCATCATTGCCAGAACGAAGCTGTGGCTAAAACCGCAGGTCAACTTCAGTTCAGAATCAAATCCAGCTGTCACAGGGTGGCGCTGGCGAGCATCAATGCCTTGTTTGGCTACCGCCTTGCTAAAATGGTAACGGGTAAAATCACACCGGGGGGCGGACCTTCCAGGACCTACCAGATCTCCAGACATGCCGAATGAATCCCGCTAAAGCGAGAATAATTTCACTGACGTGTCAGGTTGATGCAAGGACATTGTAGGACTTTGGCTGGACGGCTGCCCGCTCGCCGGAATGTAACGTTACTTTGCCTTGATTAAAGATACACATCGCCGTCTGGGTAATCTAGATGGAGCAAAGTGCTGCAACGGCCCGCTTGAAACAAGCGGAAAATTGTCGTTTGGGACCAAATGGAGTGAGAGGAGAGGCAGAGAGAGAGAGAGAGAGAGAGAGAGAGAGAGAGAGAAGAAAAAAAAAAGCTGACAGAATTTGAACTCGGCCCTCTCGCATCTGTTGTTTTTTCACAGGCTGAAGGAAGGCTGGGGAGCGGGAGGGACGCGCCTCTCCCTCTCTCTCCCACTCTTTCTCCATCTCTCCGCTCAACCCAGACTCCTCCGCCGCTCCAGCGCCGACTGACCCCTCCCTCTCACTCCCTCCCTCCATCCCGAGCTGAAAACACTGGAACATGCGGCCAAGTCAAACAATCGCCGGGTCCCACTGCGAGGCAGTGTCTCGAAGAACTGGGCCCGCCTCCAGGCCTGTGGTCACTGGAAACGCTGGAGAATGCTGGAATAATACCGGGGGTTCTGAACAGAAGTGGACCCCCCTCCCCCTCCCTGTCACCCCCCCGCCCCCACTCCTCCTCCTCCTCTTCCACCACCACCACCACCACCACCGCCGCTGCCACCCACGACTTTACGCGCAAGACGCGCATCGCCGACTCGTAGACGCGAGGCGAGGTCACGCGGCGTCCCGGGTCGGTCGCGGCCCGACCCGTCCCGTCCGCGAGACTCCGTTCAATCAATGGGCCGCGAGTTCATCCTCTAATTACTGCGCCGGGCGCCCTCACCTTCTCTCGGCGACTTATCAATAACACACTTCCCTTTTCTTCCCCGGGAGCCATAAATCTCTGGTGCTGAGCCTCCTTCTGCCTCCGAGTGGAGGGCCGAGAGGAAGCCTGGACACATGTGTTAACAATTGCTGACAGGTCTGCAACCCCCCCGACCCCCCGCCCCTCCCCTTCTCCCCCCACCACTCCAACCCCAACCCTCCTCCTCCTCCTCAGGCCCCCACAACCCGCAACACACACACACACACACAGAGGGTGAGGCCGTTGAAGAAGAAGGGAACGTGTTTATGTTTTGTTGCTCCACTGACTTTGCAGCGACGCTGTTTTCCTCCCTGCTCTCTCTCTCTCTCTCTCTCTCGCTCTTATTTGCCACTGTTTCTGTCTCTACACCCCCCCCCCCACCCAACCCCACTCTATCTCCCCCTCCTCAGCCAAAGGGGCCGGGATTATGTCTAGAGTAGTGGGGGGGAGATAACCTGCAGGCCACGGACGAAGGGATTTAAGGAGATGGAAAAGTTTTCTCTTTTTTTCCCCCTCCTGGTTACGACGGGAGGCGGGCACGAGCGAGCGCGGTGACGGAGGTGTTGGATTTATGGCGGTGCGGAAGGTGGTCTGGGGGAGGAGAAAGTGACGAGCGACAGAAAAAAGAAACAAAAGGGGAAAAAAAAAAACGCACCCGGCAGCAACATGTTCGTCATTCAAACGTGGCGCTAAAAAAAAAAATAGGGATTTCAGTGATATTCAATATAGTCTAAACAACAAAGGGAATTACAGGGCGCTAATCTGGGAGCGTTGGTAACTCTCGAGGGTCTCCGGGCGCTGCGGGGGAGGGAGGGGGGGAGGCGAAGTTAAACAGCGACAACCTGTGTTGGGAAGATAGAGGAGAGTGAGGAGAGAAAGAGGAGTGATGGCTAATGTGAGGAGCACTGGCTGCGAAGGCAGCGGAGGCTTTGTCTCCTCTCTTTTATCTCAAAGGTGCAGATACACGGCGTTGACACACGGTGGTGGTGGTGGTGGGCACCCGGGGGGGGTGCGGGGGGTTAAAGAAAAAAAAAACGCCAAGTCATGACATGTGTATGCGTGCACCAACGCTCATTTTTTTTTTTCCTTCATCCTTTTCTTCAGGAAAATAAAAATTCTCCGGGTGGAGACGATGTTGGATGAGAGTCTCGCTGCCGTTTCCAGGTGATGCTCCCCAGACACGGGGTGTCACACACAGGGTGTCACAATCTCATGACCTGCCCGTCTGCTCGTCGGGGAGCGGCGGGGCCCTCGGCAGACAGGTGGCGCTCAAACGGCCCCCGAGGTTTTCGGAGGTGCAGTGCGCGAGGCTCGCTCAGCGTTCCAACGACGGGACCGCGGCTCTGTTTCACAGCTTGCAAGTTCCCGGCCAAAAACTCTCAATGACAAAGAAAAAAGGGTGAATGAGTCTATTTGTTTGAATGCTGTGGAAAAAAAAAAAAAAAAAAACACAAAGCGCTGCGCGTTTCATTTCTGCTCTCGTCCGTAAACACAAACAAATGTGTGAGGGCCGTGAGGCTTCCAGGAAAACAACCAGAGCCCGACAGCTTGTAGCACTCGACCAGACCGAAGTTATTCACCGAGCCGTTCGCGATGCAATTTTTCATGGAAAGAAAACGTGTGTTTTTTATCATTTACAAAAGTAAAACCGCAACCCACTCTTTGAATTCTGAGGGGGGGAGGGAAAAGAAAGGCAAAAGAAAAAAATCCCAAAACAAAACACGATGTCCAAAGTTCTCACTAATATTTTCCAGTTTCTTACCCAGTAAAAATATAGATTTTTTTTTTCCTCCCCTCCGTGTAAGATGATACTCTTCAACTGAGTTGGCTTGTTTAGTAGATTGTGTTGAACTGTTGTAGCAACACTGCTGTGTCTATTTTGGAGAAAAAAGTAAAAAAGAAAAAGAAAAAGGGGGGGGTAGAGGGGTGGGTGCTTAAACAAACATTCATAGCAGTTTGCATGACAGTGTGCGCCTTCCTCTCCTGCGCGGGCCCGCGCAAGCTAGGAAACAGTGCATATGTGTTTGCATGCATCTGCAATGTGCAGCGCATTAAGTCCTGGCAGATTTTTTTTTTTTTTTTTTCCACATACATAAGTTTGATTCATGTGTACAGTAGTGCTCCAAAAAGGGCTGCCTCTCTTTCCAAGAGTTGCCAAAGATGACTCACTTTAGCACTTGGGGAACTCTTCGCCGGGCGTCGATGCTGAACGTCGCTCCTCAGGACGGGGCTGGTGGGTGGTGGTGGTGGTGGAGAGGGGGGTGGGGGGGTGTGGGTCGAGGAGGCGACCGGGGAGGCTCCATCTTCCAAGTGCGGGGGTCCCTGCTGCTTCTTCAAATACACTTTTTCCTCGCCTTGTTTTTCCTCTTTTTTTTTTTTTAAGTGCGTCGTTTTCTTCTCCGCCGGATCACGAGGCAGAGCGTCTTGAGAATTTGCCCAGATTCTTTTTTTTCCTCTTTTACTTCCCTCACCCGATACTCACGGTGTTTGCCGCGGCTACATGGTGATGGCGGCGGCGTCGGGATGTGTGTGGGAGGGAGGGAGAGAGAGGAGGTGAGTGCAGACTTGGCGCGTGTCCTGAGTCCCCGCTGTTCGCGGCGCTCCGTGCCAAGGTTCTTTTAATTAGCCTGATCGAGTGTTTTGTGGGAAGCGCCCCCACGCTCCTCTCCACTAACACCTCCTTAAGCGCGACTCCCACTCCCCTCAGACACCACACCCACCCACCCACCACCACCACCACCGCTGCATCTATTTATCTTTTCGCATGTTTCCTTGGGAGCTTTTATCTCCTTTTATTATCACATCACAGAGACTCGCTACATCCACGCTCGCTGGCTGCCAGCGGCTGTTTTTACCTGTGAAGCTTGGAGACAGAGCATTAAACATGTTTTTTCCCGCCTTCTTTTGGATAATTAACAGCGTGATAATGAATGTCCAGGCGTTTTTTGATTTTCTGACGTGTAGACGCATTCTTCGACAGTGTGGAAAAACAAGAAAAAAAATGAATTGTTTGCTCGGTAAGCAGCGATTTTCTTCCCGTTTGACCTTCAACATTTTGCCCAAATTGAGCGTTTGGGTGGAAATCTGGAGCGGTCAGAGAATCTGGAGCGGTCAGAGAATCCGGAGCGTTTGCGCTGCTGAACAAATGTTCTGGATGTCAGAGGCCAGCGATGAGAAAAATCTTGATTTGGTTTCCTGACAGAGCCCGAACACTTATCGGATCAAGGCATCGTTGCCGAAGAAAGTCATCCACCAGAGGGCCTCCATCAAAAAATAAATAAATAAATGAATAAATAAATAAATAAATAAATAAATAAATAAATGTGCATGCGGTAAGGAAATCTTCTCTTTATATCTTAAAACACATTAATTTTTTGTCTCCCCTTCTTTATGTTTTGAAAGAAAATAGCACCTGTGCGCAGGCCTCCTGCAGCGCGCTGTCCGTCAGCGGGATGTTGTGAGCCGCTGTTGTTCAGCGTTGCCGCGGCAACCGTCCGCTTTAGTTCTTTCGGGGGGCCCGGGGCTTTTGGGTCGCATGTATAATGCGCGGAATGCAACTCCCAAGAAAAACGGGGAAGGTTTGAGTCGGGGGGGGGGGGGGGGGGGGGGGCGCAGAGAGCGCGAGGAGCGGCCGACGCTCAAGTGGGGCGCGTGCGAACTGGCGCTGCCGCGCGATTCCCTCCCTGCAGACGCGTCACAGCAACTGCAGTCGCAGAGTTTGGACTTTTCTTTCGCTCCTGGGCAGAAACCGCCAATGACGGGTGTTACGAAGAGAGATGTGGACGCCAGGGCACCTTTTTCTCACGCCTGCTCAACACTGACTCCTGCTGCATTTTTGTCCTCTGTGAGTGAATAAACTTGATGATCCTTTTTGAGATTTTTTTTTTTCTTCCGGGGATAAAGCATGTTTTAATAAAGAGAACACACGTGCCACATGAGATAATTATGGAAAATCAATTTGTCATTTACCTCTAACGACATTTCCTGTTTAGTGAGAATGTGGGCAAACCACTATTTTGAAATTGTGTTCAGGTTTTTTTTTTTTTTTTTTTAATGTGAACAGCTTGAAATGAGACATTGTTTGCTGCACCCCCTTTACAATGCGACCCCCTTTGATGGTCATTTACAAGGTGCGCTGATCAACAATTGTATATCCAGAGTAAAGAGGCTGTTAACTATTGTGTCACACAAACTTGGTGCTTCACCTCGAAAAATTAGTCGGTCTTGGTTGGCTTTCGGGTGTAAAAAAACAACAACAACAACAACAACAAAAAACAAAGCCACCGGCAATTATGAGCTTCACATTCTGTCAGATTCTGTTGGGTTCAGGCTGAAATGCGACGCAGGAGCGGAGTGAACAATAGCCGGGTTCTGGAGGACGCGCGTACATTTACACAGCGCAAATATGACGGACAAACAAAAGAAAATCCCCTCATTCCAAGCCACGTTACCCACTCGAGGACCCCGCCCCCCACCCCCCACCCCCCAACCCCGACCCGGTCCTGCCATGAAACACAAGCCCGCCGAGGTCACGGAGATTGACCCCCGGGTCGTAAAGCGCCAAGTGCGATGCGTGCTGCCGGTCCACGCCGCAGCCGCGCAGCGCGGCCACGCAGGTCTTTGTCGAGCGTGTTTGTGATTGTTTCCCAACTTGTTTGATATTCTTTGGCGAGTGGATCCGTCCAAATGGTAATATTTACTCCTCAGCACATGTGTCAAATGTGGCAGGGGGATTACGGAGACGGATCCAGAAGCAATTATTTATTTAATTTTTCCTCCCTCCCCCCTTTTAGAAAATGACAAAAAAAGCAAGTTCTTAAGCTTGTACTGCAGCGTGTAGTGCGGACAGATTTAAGAGCAGGCGCGCCTACCGAGTTGGGTTTCTGTCTTGCTGAGCTCACTGATTTGCATTGAGTATCCTTCTATCCATCCTGTATTGCACGGATAAGCTGGGGGGAAATGAGCCATTGCAGGGGAAATGCAGTTTCTGTTTAAAAAAAAAAAAAAAAAGAGAGTAAGGAGAAAAAAAGAAAAGAAAAAAAGCATCAAGTCCTCATCTGTCACCAGCTCTGTCCCTGGTGTGTCTGGCCAAGGTGTACGTATTCCCATAACACCGGCCTGTGTCTGAACACCATCTAAAGAGCAGCACCAGCTCTGTATATAAACACCGGGTAGGAAATGATTTCCAGACCCGGCATTTTTTTTTTTTCCGCCCTTCATCCAGAATACTTGTTTTGTGTCCCGCTGGCTTTAACACTTTCTGCTCGGCTGCAGGGAGAAGCTTTAAGACGCCAAATCTGAATCACACACACGCTACCACACATCACACAGCAGCGGCGGCTGCTAATTTCAAGGCTCAAAATACAATTTGTCCATTTATTTGTATGTATTTGTAGTTCTGCTGTCTGTCATAGTGTGCGGCTTGCTCGCTGCCTTGTTGCCCTGTTACCTGGCCTACAGAATGAATGAACAAATGAGCTAACACAACTTGATTAAATACGAACTGAAAGACGACTGGAACAAGAGGGCCATGAGTGTATTTTATTTACAGTGTATTCATTGAAATGGGAAAAATCAACAGCACTTCTTCTTCAACAACATCCACAGTGGGACTGCACTCAAAACTGTTCTGCCATCAGACTGTCAATCAAAAGGGGATTCAGACTATCCAATCATAATGCATCCAGGTTCACACCGTCCTCCATTGACTCCCAGACAACTTGAGTGTCCGGAGGAAGGACTAAAGGCAGCATTCACACAATGACCGTCTAGTTTCACTGCAGTGAAAAAAGATGTTTCCTTTTTGTTGCTCCATTGAAGTTCATTGAAGCTCAACCTCAATGGACTTTAATGGATGCTGTCAATTAAAGTCAATAAATGTTAAGTACAAAAGAGGATTAGGGCCACAAGAAGAAAAAAAAAAAATATTGCAGGGAGGTGATTTTTTTTTAAGTTTTCATTTCGAGTTTTAAGTCAAAATTTTGTGAAAAAAGTCGACTTAATTTCGATTTATTCATGAAATTTAGTCTTTTTTATGTTAACTTTATTCTCGAAATTTAAACTTTAATCTCGAAATTTAAACTTTATTTGTGAATTGCAAATTTGAAAAAAACATTTTTTATCTCCATTTTTTTCTCTTCCTGTGGCCCTAATCCTCTTCCGTAGTGAAGAGACGCTACAATAACATGAGAAGAAATTTTTATATGAGATTTTTAGGGGAAGCTGAGTTTCCCCGGCAGTCTCAGAGAAATTGCCCCTGACATATTGTACACACGCACACACAAGAAAGAGCAAATATCAATCCCTGTTGTAATAACTTACGTCCTCCACTTTTACGGACGTTCGTTTTGTTGCGTGCTGAACGCGGAATGAAGAGCGCGGCCGTCAACGCGGAAGGACAAGGTGAGCGATCCTCTGGGGGAAATCTCACGGCGGTAAATGAAGAAGGACTGTGTTGCCCGGGGTCAGAGGTCAGCGCTTAGCATGCAGGTGAACCCTCGGTGGAAGCGCGTGCGCGAGAGAGAGAGAGAGAGAGAGAGAGAGAGAGAGAGACGCTAAACAGCATGAAGGCGGCCACAGGCTGTGAGAGCGGAGGAGGGGACAGGACGCCCGCACTCATAAACTCAAGAGAGAGAGAGAAGTTGGAACAAAACACCCTGCAACATTCCCCGCCAAGAAGTGTGTGTGTGTGTGTGTGAGAGAGAGAGAGGGAGAGCGAGAGAGAGAGAGAGGGAGGGAGAGAGAGAGAGAGAGAGAGAGAGAGAGAGAGGGAGGGAGAGAGGGAGAGAGAGAGAGAGAGAGAGAGAGAGAGTGAGTGAGGTGTGTATGCTAATGAAATGCGGTATTGATCTGGGAAAAACAGACTTTATACATCATTCATGCTCTCTATCAATCACGGCCTGCAAAGTTTTCCAAAGCTGTTTGTTTAAGGGGAATACAAAGAGGGAGGGGGGAATGGGTGGGGGGTGGGGGCTCAGGGCAGTGCAATAATTACTTTGAAGAGATTGTTTTAGAGTCTTTCCTTTAGCCTTTTCTAAAGCTGTAACAAGCTTATCTGTCAAAGACAATGTCCATTGAATGGACTGCTTAATTTGGAATTGATTGAGGTTCTCCTTGCTTTGGGTGGGTGGCTGGCTGGGTGGCTGGCTGGGCGAGTGGGGTGGGGGTTCCGTCGACCTGATAGAGACTTGGACATTTAAAAACTCTGCCCAAAAACTGCAGGCCACACGGCAGGATGAGGCACGGCCAGAGTGCTAATGCCCCCGCAGAGGTGAAGATGCGTGCTAACTACAGAGTGAGGCCTCTCCCCTGCAGCAGAGATAGTGCCATCCTCTCTCTTTGCACGCTGCTCGGGGGATGTCGGAGAAAATCCTATAGGGTGGACGCAGACAAAAAGCAAAGAAAATAAACACAGGACGTGGTAACCTGACACAGGAAACCCAGTGAATGCTGGGAGTGAGCAGCGGACCGCACTTCCTGCAGGACAGCACAATGGTACGCAGTGGCCCCAGATTCCTTAAAGAGGGCTGTAGTTCCGGGGACAAGGAAGGGCAGCCTGTGTCCTCCGGGCCAGCGCTGATAAGAGCAAAGATAGAAACGGTATTTGGTGCTTTTTTTGGAGAAAAGAAACTGAAAGAAAAAGGAAAGATGTACAGAAGTTACATTGATCAACAGAAAGATGTTAAAGAAATATTTTACTTTCAAATTATTTATTTTTTTGCTATTTTCTGCGACAGTTCTTCAAATAGCTTGCTTTCAGTATTTATATATTAGCAATTTAAAAATAAATCCCCATACACATCCATTCAACATCAAACTTCACTCTTATTCCCTTTTGAGAAATAAAGCCCTTCTACTGCCTGAGGGCAGAGAACAGTTTGCAAGTTGAAACAAAGTGTTATCTTGCGTGTCAATATTGTACTTCTGGCCCCGTGGAAAGAAAAACCATTTCCTCTGGCGTGTCTGAGCTGTCTGGCCAACAAGCTCGTCTCATGGGACAGGAAAGACGTTTGGGTACAAACACGCCAACGTTACTAGCTGGTTGAATCAAGCGACTGAGTTCTGCATTGTGCAGGTCCAGCGTCACGTTCTGCACCCTTTGCACTGCATGGGATTCATTGGCCCTGAGCATCCGGCTAATAAAAGCCATCGTTTGAGGTTTCATTGAGCTGAACTGCCACAGCCTGCGGCGGAAGCATTTTATCTGCAGCTAGCTGACGCACATTTTGGTGCGACATCGACGGTTCTTCTATCGAATGTGTGCATCCTCAACGCAGAGCTTTTGTAAGCCTTCTGCTGCGAGACCGAGGGAAGTATTTACAGCACGAGAAAGGCTTTGAAAAGACCTTTTCCACACCACTCCTCATATCGCACACTCACTCAGTCACGCACGCACGCACGCACACACTCACACACACACAAACATTCAGCTTTTGTTGACGTCATCTTCTTTCTGAAAGCAGGCAGCTCATTCACTGTCACGAGCGAATCGATCACTTTGTACATTATCTACAATGTTCAACTCCTGACTGTCATTTGCCTCCTCGGCCTGGATGTTGAGCTCTTTTCTAAGCTGACTGAAGGAGACAGATACGTTCTTTTATGCAGGTCTACGTATATGTATATATGTATTTTAGATACCATTTCATTTTAAAGAAGACATATTATTCATTCAAATCTGGTTATTTTGTTCATGTATGACTGCATCATTCCAATAGTCCTGACAATTTTTAGTTAGGTTTTATAGTTTGAATCGTATCTAGAAGATTACAATCTTGACTTTAATTACTACTAATTATAATTATTATTTATTTACATAGTGCATCAGGTAGCTCTTATTTCAAGACTTTTGAAACAACTTCCCTCACTGTCTAAAAGTGTATGAGTCAAGTTTTCGGGGCTGTCGGGCACTCACTGTATTATTATGTAACTTGGCTGCTAATGTGAAAAATTGTGTCTATCTGCAGACGTGATAGAGTGTCAGCGACTGCGCCACCCTTTCCTCCTCCTCCCTCGGCTGAACTCTGTGTCACCTACTCCTCCTAGTGCCAAACACTGACCAAAGGCGTACATTTCTCTTCTTGTTGTTTTTATAAATCACAAATAAATTAGACTGATTCCACTCCGGTTTAAAATGATACTAAACGTAACGTTATTATTATGTTTTAATACGTTAACGGCAAATTTTAGTTGATCTACTAACCCTTATTTTACTTTACAACTTGACATGTGCGTGGAATATATGTGGAATTTTAAAGGTAACTAATGTAAACGTGTAATACGAACATGTAACACACTTACAGGTCACAAACTGTGCCCGATTTCAAAACTTGGTTATCAAACCATTCTATCGTCCTCCGCAAAGGAAATAACTGCATAAAGACAACGTACTGTATTTAGCCTGTTGTTTATGGCCTCCAGTGAAAATGCTAATACCAATACTCTTTAAAAGCATCTACAAATGTGGAAGAAACGTGGGACGAGATGAGATGCTGGAACAAACATCAGCTGGGGGTGTTGGTTTTAAACTGAGAGGCTTAAGAGTCCCCATTATGAAATCACAAAGAGTTGATTTCCAGAATTTTTTACACACGCCCTTTGAAAAGTAGAGCAGCGGAGCAGGCAAAAAAAGGGAAAGCATGGAATTCTCCTGGAAAGCTTGCTGGTGGAGCAGAGTTACCAAGATGTGACAAAAGGGCTTTTTAATATTGTTATTTCAAATAGTCATTACTGAATGAAAATCTCACAATCACAAAGTAAAAAGTGCATAAAAGTGTTTAATGCAATCTAAAATATGTTTGCAAAAATGTATAGGCTTATAAAAATATTCAATAATGTCATTTTAAAATCTATAAAATGTGAAAGATTCAGCTGAAACTAAGATTTTTCTGACCCTGTGCCTCCACTACTCAGACATAACACACACAGCGCGCACAGGAACTGAGGCCAAAGTCTGTTCCTTTTTTTTTTTTTTCTGAAAATGTCACGTCTTTTGTACCTTTTCCAGGATACCCACACACAAACCACCAGGAATGACAAAAAAAAGGGAAAAAAAAGAAAAAAAGTGGGATGTCGGTGCCTCTTATCGTGGCTGTTTTGTTTTGTTGTTGACCCTGTAGCGTGAGTGTGTATTCATGGCCAGTTCCTGCGTGCCCTCCCTGTCAGAGCGGGCATGTGCGCTCGCTCGCCCACACCTATCGGCAGCATTGTCCATTCAACGTGATTATCGCTGACCCACACCGCCTCCTGTCTCCGGGGCTCACATGAACCAGTGCTTCCTCCGAGGAAGGAAACGTTCGTTACCCACAGGCCAGTGTCACACCACTACACAGTGCAGACCCTAAAAAAAGCAAGTTTGTGTAAAAAAAAAAAAAATGCATTTACACTCCAAAGTCCCCTGCTTCTCGTCAACGCGGTATCCACAGGAGAAGGAAAAAAAAAATAAGACACCTAAACGTGACGTTTTTGTCCCTTCGCAGTTAATCTCTCTTTGGCAGCTTCGATTCCTTCCGCTCTGCTAAGACGTGCACGTAGCCGCGCGCTCGACTCCAACCAGCGCGCAAACAGTTGGGCAGCGGGGCGGCGAGCGAGGGGGGAGATCATTTGTCTCAATCTGCGGCGATGATGCTTTATCAGGAGGATGGAGGAGTGGAGTGGGAGCAGGTGGTGGAGGCGTAAAGAGACGGCGGTAATCAGAGCCGCAGCTCGGCTCCGAGCTGGGGGAGGGAGTCCAGCGCTGACCAGCCAGCCAGCCAGCCAGCCAGCCAACCAGCCCATTGCACGGGGGTTAACTTTTCCCCCCACCTGGATCCCTGGCCGACCAATTAAAGATCGGCGAGGCTGAGCCGAGGAAGCCAGAGTTCGTCCCCGACCATCCAGAAGGTGGAGCTCCCAGCACTGAGCCCTCTGGATGGGACCAACGCCGTGGAATTCCTCTGATCCCTGAGTTTATCACGTTCCATGACCTGCGCTATATTATTTTCCACGCCCACCTCCCACCCGCCCACCTGTTTGGGAGGCCTTTAACGGCATTTTTATGTACTGTATCTTCCACTCCACCGGCGAGTCGCTTCAGCTTGCAGTGTATCTTTTCTTTCTTTCTTTTTTTTCCCCCGCCTCCCTCTGAACCATCCACTTGTGGCAACAATAGATGGTTCCTCTCTCATTCATACACTGTAGTGTATAGTCATACCGCGGCTGGTTGCCACGGCAACCCAGTAGTCTGACGATCTCATTACTGGCCCTTAGACATTTCTTTCTCACTCCCTCTCTGAGGAATTACCACTTTTCATTATGATGTCCCTCCCCGCTCTCCCACAGCCCCTCCCTCTTTATCTCCGTCTCCCCCCCTGCACCCCCCCCCCCGTCTCTCCCTCATCCTCCCTCCGCGAAAGGTCAGATGTCCTCCATGGTGGGGAGAGAGGAAATCTGTAAAAGCGCCGAGGTCTATTCAGTAACCTGTCCCCACCCACCCTCACACCCCCTCCCCCCACCCACCACCTCCTTGCTGCACGATTGTGCCCCACAATCATTCTGTCCCCCTTTCTATGGCAGCAAAGAAAGGCGCGAGAAAGGAAGGAGAGAGGAGAAGAGCCTTGAGTCTGCTTCTCTTTGGAGCGCATTTTAAAATCTTTCTTTTTTTTCCCCTGCTCTTCTCTTTTCTCTGCTCAAAGCTTTCTTTTGTGTGGAAAACAGCCCCTTGAACTGATGGCAGAGCAGAGGTCTGTGTTGACTTTTTTCCCCTCCCTGAAATGTTCCTGACCACACAATCTATATGTCTGCCTAAATTCAGACACACACCCACACACACACACGCATGCACTGCAAAGGTATTCACATTATGTCTTTAGACATATTCACACACACTGAATGCAAATACAGTCCGACCTTCAAAAACTATAAATGCCAATAACAATTGCCATGATCAAAAACCTCAATGAAAGCATTTTCTTATTTCTTTATTACTTTGTTTGTCTAACGTACCAGGACTTTGAGAACAGCACACAAAGGATCTCACAGTGCTAACCATCAAGGTTAGAGTAAAATGCAAGTTACTAACTGGAAGTGAACTGAAGACTCATCTGAGAAGTCTCACTCTTCGTATATATATACATACGTATATATATACATACGTATATATATATATATATATATATATAAAAAAATATATATATATACATATATACATATATATATATACATATACATATATATATATATATATATATACATATATATATATATATATATACATATATATATACATATATATATATACATATATATACATATACATATATATACATATATATACATATACATATATATACATATACATATATATACATATACATATACATATATATATACATATATATATATACATATATATATATATACATATATATATATATATATACATATATATACATATATGTATATACATATATATACATATATATATATATATATATATATATATATATATACATATATATATATATGTATATATATATATATATATATATATATATATATATATATATATATACATATATATATATATATGTATATGTATATATATATATATATATATATATATATGTATATGTATATATATATGTATTGATATATGATATTTTTTTTTGCAGGAGTACCCCGAGAATTCATCAATATTAAAATGACTAAGGCGCTCCGCTGATCACAACTCTCCTTTAAAATGAAAAACGGTGCTTCCTCGAGTTAACAAGTTAACACACATTTGCATACAATCCCTGGCCGAGCGAGGAGCGGGATTTTCCAACCCTCCAGGCAGTCCATTCACTCCCAAGGTTAGGGGAGATCAGTTTGCTGTGACTTGAAACTTGACTGTCACAGGAACTCTGTGACAATGCCTCCTTTTTCTGTCTGATCTTGGTGGTCACACACGAACGTCATCATTACGTAGTCTCCACGGGCGGAGTCCAGAGTTGGCCCGAAGAGGTCAAACACAGAACGAAGAAGAGAAAGGTGACACAGCTCGTCTTTCTTTACATGTTCGCCACCGTTTTTAATTGTACATCATTGTGCAGTGGTGATTGACGAGAGCAGAGTTGGACGTCGCCAAACCCCAGGTGGGTCGCTTCGATTCCATCGCCACAAAAATGGCAGAACCTTGTTCTTTGCCTGTACCTCTGACTGTCACTCTTTCAATCTCCCAGCCTGCCACAAAAAGACAGTGAACAGTGGGCAGATCCATAAGGCTCTATCACACATTGATCCACATGGGGCCCTATTCAGCTGCATTGGCAACACAATTGATCTGGGCCTCTCCGCTGCAGCAAACATTTTTACTCAGCGTGCCTCGGCCCTGATCAATAGTCTTCTTTTAATAATGTATCTCATTGATCAGTTTGGCTCCTGAGCAAATTGATCAATTATTTTAATCCCTTTATTTTGTGGCGTATCAAATAAGAGGCAAAACGCTTGAGGTTAAATGTTGGGCCACAGTGATAAAGATGGTGTTGCAGGCCACCAGGGAAGAAAAAACTTTGTCTTGGCTGCACACTGACAACAATTGCTTCTCACAGTGACCACAAGTTGTGAAAGCATAGCGAAGAAATGGTGACACAATCCATGAACTGGCTGCTTTTTATGTGTTGGCATGCTAATGGGAACTCCCCACTCAAGGATAATACAATACCAAGGAACCTAAAGTTGTCTGATTTATTTATTTATTTATTTTTTCCCCTCTCTTTTCATTTCCTTTTGACAAATTTTACCAGTCTGCACAGCAGGGTGTTCTCCTTGTTTTTGCATGGGCTTTAAACCGCTGTTGCTCTTTGCACGTATCTACACGTTTTCTTATCGGCACAATTCCAATCAGCAGCGCCATATTTTAGGATCTACGACTTTTACTGTTTTCTTCCCGACTTTGCCAGAATCTTGACATGCTTGTCTGGGAAGGGGACTGCAATGCTTGTGAGATGCCGCCTGGGTGGTCCCGCACGCTATTGATTTTCTGCGATTGTTCTCCACCGATCAAAATGTTCCTCTTCCTCCTTAAAACTGAACAGCTCCATACAATGGGCGTTCAACAATACATTTTGCATTCATTGCATAATTCTGCCTGCGATTGCATGGCCGTGAAAATTACATAGCACAAAAAACATTTTCCTCTGCTAACTACAAGCCAAAGAGATGACTGATTTTCTATCAAACTTGATGTTGATGTTCGGAGGCAAAAGATAAAAGTGGCTGAGACCATTTTTTTCTAATACGCTTTGGCTCAGATTGAATAAAATTTACAACAGAACAAAGGCTTGGCTACCTATCAAAACCTTTGATTATAATGCAAGGGCACTTACGTTCCTTTGCTCATGCAAATGCGCGTGAACATAAACATATCCAATTGCGGCGAATTTGGCTTTGATCCTTCAGGATTTTCCATCTGTGCCTCTCCCTCCCGCAGGCTTGGGAACAAGCGATTGATTCCCCCGGCAATCAGCAGTTGATCAGGTGCGGCGAGTGTCGTCATGTTTGGAGCTATAGCTCATTAAAGTCTCATCTTCATATCCTCCTGCCGCCCCCCAACCCCCGTATCTAAGATGTTGTGACAGAGCCCAAGGCGCTTCAAGCGGTCCCCCTTCCCCCTGCTCCAGCCAAGCAAAAATGCTCTGATGATCAGCTGTCAGTACCGCATGGTGTTGGGGAGAGGAAAAAAACAACAAAAAAAAAAAACAGCTTTGCTCGCTCTTCCAGAACACAGACGTGAGGAGCTGAACTTTTACGATACCTTGCTCCTTTTCTCTTATACTAGTGCAGTGTAGTGGATGCACCTCACTTCTCCAGCTGAACTATATGTGCGTACACTACCGTTCAAAACTTTGGGGTCATTAACTCATTCTTTCTGGGTTGAATTATAGCCAGTTTAATGGAACACTGATCTTGAACGCTCTGTGATCGTTATGAGTGCAAGAAAATCAGTCAAGATTGTGCTTGGAAAGTAATGGAACATTTTAGTGTTCAATGAAAGCAATTTCCAATGTGATTGAGAGAATGTGCAAAATTCTGTGTGAACACACTAACAGTAGGCTGTTTTAAAGAGCCTAAAATATAAACCATGATGCTTTGTTTACTGTGTTATTATATGATTATAACACAAAGCTTTGCTTTTTAAATGTTTACTTTTTTTTTTTTTTACATTAACGTGAGCTTATGGGAAAATTAAGAAGGCTGCATTTGTCTGGCTGTTTTAAGAGTTGTTGTTGTCCATGCACAAAACCCCTCCATGTCTCAGCGCCGCACTGTGCTGCTGCTGCACTCTGCTGTGCGTGCGCATTGTGCGCGAGTGCGCTAATTGTAAAGGATGTGGCAGGTTAAGATAGGGTTATCTTGATTCGGCGAAACGTCTGCGGGAGAGGAGGCCGAAGCTGGCAGACGGACTTAGATTGATTAGAAGAGCCATATTTGGGCCATGGTGCTATTTCCAGATAGCCCTCGGTGAGCCCACCACCACCACAGCACCTCCCACCCCGTCCGCCTGGCACGGCTCTGCTTTCACCCTCACCCTCACTCGCAGCTCCCTCGCTCTCGCCGACACTCCTGCTGTGCAGCGGGACAGCTGATAGTGCCACAGGCTGTCACTCACGCGCTAACTGACTGGCCACTGCAGGGCTGAGATAGTCCCCGAGAGCCGCCCTCCCTCCCCGACTCCCCCGCAGTGACTTGAGGAAGGGACAGCAAAAAAATTTAAAATAAAATAAAACCAACAGCATACGCTAAGAGAGCGCCCCCTTTTTTCTGTGGGCAAAAAATAAATAAATAAAAATGCGTCGTATGGATTCGTCATGTGTGCGACTTGAGCTTAAAGTTTTTTCATTTCCTTTCTGCCAAGGTCCCTAAGACCTAAAAGGTAAAATGACTCCAGCCACAACTCTGTGGTTTTGAGAGGAGGGGGGGGGGGGATAATTCTCATCTTCGGGGCTTCATTTTAGACGAGGATGTGGCGAGGAAGTCAATCCCCCCAAAAATCCCGCACTCCATTCCTGCCATCGGGATCCTCCATTAGCCAAGCATTAGAAACAAATTAACTCTTCTCAGCTGAATGGCTTGTCAGAGGAAGTGTGGGAAAATCCTCTATTAGGCAGGAGTTAAGTGCCTATTGGAAAGCTGGGAGATGGAATCCTGCCTAATAAAGGAATAGTCAACCATTGGAACGCCAGCTGAATGGAGGAGAAGTGCTAATTAAGAGAACAAAGTGTCGTCTTACAGGCTGGTCCATTAATGTGAGTTTTCGGGCTCATCTCACTTGCATCCCCTGATATGAATATAGGGGGAAGCGCGTACGCTCGGCTTATGAAAGAGAGTGATAAAAATTTGTTTATTCCGACTTGTAATGGCAGGATGTAAACAGATGAATAATGAATTTCTGCCGCTCCCCGAGGGCCACACTCCCCCCCACCCCCCCAACCCCCGAGGCTCGTCTCATCTCTGACTTTGACATGTAAGCCACGCAGCGAACACCCGGCCTCCCAAACTATTTGAGGCGCTACGTCTCAGACGAGCGAGAGCCAAGTCAAACCTCAGCCGGAGCCTCAGCTGTCTTTTCCCTGAACGCTGAGCGTTTTCCAACATTTCAAGCTGTGAAAAGTGAGAGGGATGGCGAAACAGCGTCATGGACTAAAACCGGGCGGAGGCTCAAAATAAACTCACGCAGGTTTGGCCGGGGAGCGGGCTCCATCTCTGTTTATCTTAGCGAGAGTGAGCATGGGAGCCGGTGATGAAATCAAAAAAATAAAAAAAAAAAGAGGGAAAAGAAGAGGAAAAAATTAAACAGAGTTGAGCGGGGCCGACGTATTTGGTTGGGGTTTCCATGGCAACAGAGTGCATGGATGCAGATAAACAGCGCGTCGAGCACTCCAGGAGGAATGCAGCCCTTCTGCCTGCGGTTTGGAGGGGAAGGTTAACACTTCGCTCGCTCAGTGGCTTCAGCGCTCGGCAGCATATGGGACCGCGGAGGGTTTTTAGCAGGGGGGGCGGGTTTGGAGAGGAGATTGCGCTTTAATTGTGCATATCGGGATATTTGGACAAACGCTGAGAAAAAAGAGGGAGCCATGTGTAATTTGAAAATTGGAAAATGAGAAACAGAGAGACAATGGAAAGTTACAGGCCGGGTGCCTGGCGGGTGGCGGGTGAGGGAGGATGGAGGGTGGAGAGGGTTGCAGCAAGCGCCTGCCTTGTTGTGATGGCTTCCTCTACTCTGGCAAAATTGCACTGGGTGGGGGGGGGGGGGACCCGCAAGAGGGGGCAAAGTCACCCATCGCACTCATCTGCACGAGTGAGGGGCGATGCCGTCAATTCCTCTCCGTTACATTAAAAAAAAAAAAAGTTAGAAGGGGGAAAGGCAACTGGAGGTGGGGGGTGGGGGGGTAAGCAGGTGAAAAGCTGGCGCGCAGATGGAGGGAGGAGGGAGAGAGAGGAGGGAGAGAAGAGGGAGAGACGGTGAGGAAAAAGGCAATTTGGTGAGAAACGGTGGCTGCGGCCCGCTGATAAGCGGCTCTCCTCCTCAGCCGCGGCTGACAGAATGGGGGAGGCCTTGTGTCTCGCCGTCCCCATTAGCAGCCACACCTACATGGCCCGGCCTCCTCCTGCACGGCCCGCCTTCATTCAATGGGCGAAAAAGAAATGGAGGGCGGGGAGGGGGAGGAAAAAATGGGCTACTTAACCGACGGTTGCGCGATTGAAAGGTAGCTGTCGTGTGGGGGGGTGGGAGTGATGGGGTGGGGGGGGGTTTGGAGGGGAGGATGGGGTCCAAGGATGGGACTGAGTGATTCCGCTCCTGTCTCGGCAGCAGCCTGAGATGAACGTGTTACGGCGAGATTAAACAGTGACTGCATGTTTATTAAGGCGACGCGGGGATGAGGTGGCTGCTGCTGCTGCTGCTGCTGCTGCTGCTGCTGCTGCTGCTGCTGGGTGGGCGGGTGCAGACGAGGGGATAGAGAATTACTGAGAGCTAGATTAGGGGGTGGGAGAGAGAGAGAGAGAGAGAGAGAGAGAGAGGAGAAAATGAGGAGCCCGGCTGCTGCTCCTCCGCTCCTGCAGACGACTTCCGGCTCTTTTTGCTCTTTGAGATATTTTGTTTATGCGCCACATTCAGGTCGATCGTCTGCCGGTTTGTCCCACGCAGAGTCGCGGCGAGTGGAAAACAGCCACGCCCAACCGCCGCCGCCACCACCACTTCCGAATCACACGCGCACGCACAATAACAGTTCTCCCTGTGCAGCTGCTATCAGCGTCCGGCTCCGTCGCTGCTCGGCGCTCACCTGCTGCTTTTCTTCTCCCCTCTAATTGCTCGGCGCGTCGCTCCCTCCGGCTCTTTTCTTGTTTCGACGAGTTGCTCCTTTTTACCGGCCACCAATCTTGCGGCGGCTGGCCTGAGCTTCTGCTGCTGTTTTTTTTTTTTTTTTTTCTTTTTTTTTAATGGTCCCCGCAGGCCCCGGGGTGCCCGCAGCGGCGAACGAGTGGCTTTATGAAAGCTATTATTAGTGTTTACTCGCCGGCGCTCGCTCGGGTCAACAAGCGTCCGGCGTCTCGCGCGAGCCGCCGACGCGCGATGTTTAATGTTATGGCTTTCCGGGCGTTATGGCTCCGTCCCTTTCGCTCAGTCGTTAACTCCGTGACCATTTTATGGGGTATTAATTGAGTTGTAATTCTGACTCAATGAAACTGTGTAAGCGTTTAACGCCGCTTTAACTCGGGTACTAATTGAAAACAGGCACGAGTCTGCAGCGCAACTTGAAACGCGGCCAGATACGACGGGGAAAGGCAAAAAAAAAAAGAGAGACGGGGGAAAACAAAAAAGCTCGCAGCATTGTGCACGTGAAAGAAAAAAGAGAGACGTCGGTGCTGAACAGTGTCACGCAGATAAATTCTTGCTGCAGCCCCTCTGCCTTCAAACGTGCAGAGACAAATCGTGGCGGCACAGACGTGCACGGCTGTGTGCTGGCGGGGTTGGGGGGGCGGTGTAAGGGGTGGGGGTGGAGGCATGGGGGGGGGTTGGAGAGACCGAAATGAGCTCTGGATGGCGTCCGGGACTGATCGCATTACCTCATCTCGCATGTATTTCAGAGGCCTGAAACCTGATACGCATGCAATTGTTATTTTAAATCACCGTCTGGGAAAGCCGGGCCCAAGGTCTTGCGGAGTCGCTGTCCCGGGGGGTGCTCGGCGGGGGGAGGGTCGGGGATGGGAGGGGACGGGGGGGGCGGGAGGCAGAAAAATGGCCACGGGGGCAGGTGGTGCATAAACCATCCCGACGAGTTAAGAGGCGAGTTCGGTCGAACGACGGGAGAAACTTTTAATCCCAAAAAAAAAAAAAAAAAAAAAAAAAAAAGTTTTCCTCCAAACCCGAAACGCTGCGTCGCTTCATGATGCAGTGCAGCTCTGGATTGTTGGCCGCCTGCTCGACGAGCCCGACTGTTCGTCTCGCCCCCACCCCCCCCGTCATCCGTCCAAATGCTTGTCCGCGTCCAAAGCCTGCAAGGCTGAAGGGTGTGGGGGGTGTATTTCACTCCCCGCTCCTCGGGCAGCGCGCCAGCGGCCGCTGGATGACTGCTGCCTCCCCTCTCCTATCTGCAGCGCAGGTTAATTAAAGTTCCCCATCTCCCCTCAAAAAGTGCGCTTTTAAATGGAGCGCCGGGCAGATTGTATTTTAGTCCCTCTTGACGCGCTTTCGTCAATTGGGCCGCACACGCACCGCCTGATTTCTGAAATTCTCCAAGAACGGCAGAGAAACCCCCCCCCCCCCCGCCCCGTCCCCTGACAAAAGGACATGCTTCTCATAACAGTGATCAACATTGATGTGTTTGATTAATGGAGTGTACGTTGGCCCCCGCGACATCCGCGCCCTCAGCGGCAGCGGCGTGCGGCGCTACACACGCACATGGGGTTGTGATTATGATCCCAAAAAAAAAAAACTCCACACGCACGCACGCACGCTCAAAAGACGATGCATCACCTCCGTAATGAATTCGCCAGAAAACTTGCCACTGATTTGGTTTCACGTAACTTTACACCAGGGGGGCCAAATGGGGAACGCTGCAGAGGAGGAGGGGCCGGGAGGTGGGGGGGTAAACACAGGAGCCCCACTTCTGGATCTCTCTCTTCTCTCCCTGCAAGGAGCCACTGAGCCACAGGCCCTCGCATTCCTCAATAATGATGCTGTAATGCTTTGAATGCACAAGGTTATGCACCAGAGGAGCAGGGCGCCTGGCCCACTCGCACCGACTCCTCCAGCCCCGGGCGCTACTGTGTCACAGTGTGAGTGAACGGCTAACTGTTGGACACTTGAAGATCCCATATCATAACTAATCTGCTCTTTTTTTTTTTCGCCATCTAAAGCCTCAGTATGGAGTGGGGGAAAAAATGGTATAAATAACAGCATACTTGTGTTTATAGCAACCTGCACAAAAATGCTCGATTTTAGCTGCAGGCTAGCAAAGAGACAAAAACAAGAGCGATGTGAACGCAAAACAAACGTCTCTTGCTAGGTATCAGTCGTCAGCGCCCTTCGTGACATCACACATGGCTGATTCCCAGTACTGTTTGTTTGGGCAAAAAAGGAAGAAAAAAAAGCAGTCCAAGGAATAGAAGAGGGTGCAACTTTTTTTTTTATAATGATAATAATAATAATTATTATACATTTTATTTGTATAGCACTTTTCAAGGAACTCAAAGACGCTTTACATAAAAAATTAAAAAAAAATATTAAAATCATAAAAACAGTTACATTGAGATACGACTGCAGGACAAATGATATGAATCCGGGCCTGGAAGATTCATGGATGAACTTGGGAAAAATGCAAAACACATCCTTCGTGCGCAAACACAAACATACAACGGAGCGCACGCGGACACACTCAAAACATACAAAGCGTTGCGCACACATAAACACGCGCGTGTGGCACACAAACACAGATGTGCAGTGGTAACCGGGGCGCACACGCTCGAGGACGGCGCACGTGCACGCTAATGCTGGCCAGTCCGCATGCCAGCGGAGCGAGCCGGCGCCCTTGGTCCCGCTGGGCCGTGTGCAGTGGCGCCGTTACAAATGGCGGCTTTTGAACTTTAGTGCCAACAATCGGCCAGCCGATGTTTCAGTGCGGCAGGGACAGACGCTCGTCCGCTCACATTTCTCCGTCCCTTCCCATCAACTCCTCTCAGGTGTATTGAAACTGAAGCGACAACGCTGCTACTTCGCACCTCATGTATCGACTGCACAGTCGTTCGAGCCCTTTAGTTTAACTGCATTGAAAACCTGCGCGTTTGCCACGAGACAAACAGTTCCTGCCAGCGCCACTCGCTCTCACCGCCTTTTCACCGTTTTACTCTCTTTTGCCCTCCCCACCCCTCTCTTCTTCCCTGGCTTGATTTATTGTGTGGTGATGCCTCCTCTTCCTCCCGAGGTGAGCGCGTGCGTTGGGCACCCAGCCAACGGGACCTGCTTTAATTGATGTCAGTAATCTGGTCACCTTGAGAGATAGTTAAAAGGGCAAATCTCTATTAGCTTTAGTTTATGGCGGGCAAATTAAAAGACGCCCGCACTCACCGCGTGCGCGCACACACACACACACACACACACACACACACACTCTCGCACCCTTTCTTGAGACAGCGCTCTTTGAAACGTGTCCTCAAAGAGTGGGGCCACGAAAGCAATAGGCGCCGCGAGATATTAGCGACAATTCTCCCAGCGCTAATCTTGTCGGCCGCTGTTTGCTGCGAGTAAACATGAAGGCGCGCCCTCTCTGCCGAAACCCCCCCCCCCCAGTTCCTAACGCCCTTAAACGCCGAACCAAATACATTAAGGCCAGTGCAAAGCCAAGATAAGTTATTTCTGGTTGGATAAGCGCAGGGGGAATCTATCTGAGGGAGCCAAAAGAATCTACATTAAGGAGAGATATCTGTTAATTAAATCTGTGCCCGGCCGATCGCTATCTGCGACACGTAACTTACACCGCTCCTGCGGCTGCTTCCTCTGTTACCGCTGGCTGAACACGCACTTACTTGCACACACACGCACACACACGCACCCCCCCCCCCCCAACACACACACACACACACACACACACACACACACACACACACATGCTCAACCTCGCTAACACACAAACACATGCATAAAACTTAAAATATCCGACTTTCCTTTCTACCGTCTCTGAAAGGAGAACATAATTCCTCACATACAGGTGATACAGGGGGCGGCATAAATACTTGATGTCGTCACCGCGGCCCTTATGCTCATGTGATATGCACAAAGGCTATATGCTATGCTACATAATTAGGTGTTGCACCCATACGTTGTTTTCTTGCATTTTTACTGCCAGACATAAAAATTCATTATTTCATTGACTCTTTATTCCTCCCCCTGCCTTTGTCCCCCCCCCCCCGTCCCCCGTCCCCTGCTGTTCTGCTTTCTCTACTTGGTCGTGTTCATCAGCGGCTGAAACGTCTTGGGACTCTCTCTGGTTATTCCCGGGAAGGACAGGGGCTCGGAGGTGACGGGGGGATAAAGACTTTGGGGTGTATGCAGACCAGATGTCTGGGCTTTTCATGGAGTTGGGGAGGGGCAGCTGAAGAGGACGGCGAAAAAGTGTGCGTGTGTGTGTGTGTGTGTGTGTCGGTAAGCTCAGGTCTGTTCTCAATTACCCTGATCAATGAAAGGGACAGAGGAGGAGGGGCGTCCGCACACCACTGTAATAAAAGAGACACAGATTGTTAAGAATGAGACAAAGTATTGGGCGGATGAGAAAAAGATGGGGACAGTCGGGGAACTAATTCCAGCGTTGCCGTCCCCGGAGCTTTTTGTTCGCCCAGCGATGACAGCGGCGCTGCTTTTTTCACCAATCTAAAACTTAACCCCCCCACCCCCTCAGCCCAGTGTTTCCATACAATAAAAACTGCGCTGGCAAAACTTCATTTCCTGCGGCATTAAAGCCCATTTGAGGGTTTTTTCTTTTGATTGTAGTCATTTCCATGTTTGCTTTGAAGCACAAAGCGGGCCTCGCGAAAAAGTCAAAGCTATTCATCAGGGCCGAGCGGGGCGGCAATAACGATCGCTTGATTTGCTTCTTTTAGGCGGTGACCATTATTTCATTAGTGCGGCTTCAACAACAATAAAAAGATCCCGAAGTGGAAGATGGCTGCGCTAAAGCTGAGCCCCCCTCAGATCAAGTGGAGGCTCGGCTCTGTGTTTTAATTAGGATTATATGTCCTCTTTAGAGGATCCTTTCTCTGAAGCCCTTCCCATTTAGAGCCCTATAGGGTTACACAAGATTAAAAGCACTTTTCCATCTTTAGCCTCTGATACATCTTTGAAATTGTGCTTGGTCCTCTGGCTCTGGAACACTTTATCTCCCTGTAAGAGGGGCCACGGCGGCTTGAGAGGAGGGAGGCGGGATGTTGTGCCAGACATTTCTTTTCTGACCCCAACCCCCCCCACCACACTCCCCCTCCTTCTAGTCCTCCTCATTGACTTCATTTGCTTTTTATTTGCAGGACTACAAGGTGGACGCTGCGTTATTTTCATTTATCATATCACTTTGATCAGAAGCGGGGTGGCGGGTGGTGTGTGTGTGTGTGTGTGTGTGTGTGTGGGGGGGGGGGGGTCACATTACACACTGCAGCTTTAGTTTGATACAGCAGCAGGCCTGCGTCCAATCACGCGAGATCTTCCCGCGTGACCTCTGACCTTTACCCCAGTGAGCGCAGAAAGAGAAACGCATTGGTTTCGGCAGAGGGAGGGGCCTGGCCGCGTCTGGCTAAAGACAGCTCAGCGCACCCCCCACATTTCTCTCTCTTTTTCTCTCTCTCTCTTTTTTTTTTTTTTTGCTTCTTCTTGAAACTAACTTTATTCTAAACACTTGAAAATCCTCCACATGTGCAAGCAATTAGGTTTCCCGACTCGCTCTGGATGAGAAAGACCCACTGACATCCACAAGAACACGCACGCGCGCACACGCACGCACACACACACACACACACACACACACACACACACACACACACACAAACACAGTCTTAATCAAACACACAGGTTGGCACGTATACAATATGAATACACAAAGCCCACAGGCAGACACACAGAAACATATAGATAATGTATTACACAAGGACACGCACAAACACACATTTACATAGCTGAACACTTGTTGTGTTTGCACACAGGCGAACGCACACACCAAGCGCTAACCAGCCCGAGCTAATTCGACGTTCTAAATGAAGAAAGAGCCTCACACTGGATTCATTTGCTAAATATTGCGCCAGCTTGTCACAGCATGACTCACATTTTCCAAACACCCAATTGCGGAGAATCTGCTGCTCAGCGTCCTCGCCAAACCTGAAACAATACTATAAAATAAACGTGCACGGTAACAAGGATGCCGTTCAAAGTGTCTGAAAACATTTTTTTTTTTTTGCATTTGCATGTGCGGTGGAAACTGACTGAACGCAGTTTTCAGTGATAAAACAAAGCGTCTGGTGATTTACTCCGGGAAGAAAGAGGAAGGAGGTCAAAGGAGTTTGTTCTCCGACTTCATTAACACAAAAAGTAAAAAGCGACTGGAGCTCAGGCTGGAATAATCACTTTCTCCTTGTTGCAGATGAGGTATAGTGCCTCATGGATTTGAAGAGATCAATCACGCTTCCCTTCCTACATCCAGATTCATTGTGCTTTCGAGGTACTTTCTTTTCTTTAAGTCACTGAGCAGCTCCATTTCTCCATGACTCCAGCCCTGGGTTCAAGTTAGGTTTATATCAAATCCAAACACTTAAGCAGCCAGTGGGCCATTATATGAACTGTAACTGAACTCTGGGCCAAAGTTTTTCTGCGCTTACCTGAGCCAAGAACTGCAGAGAGCCGGTGGAGAGCAGTGACACGTTCATTACTGGCAGAGTGAGCGAGAAGCACCCCACGAACACTAACACGGCTCGGCTAAAACGCTGCTGGAAAATGTTGTGCAACAGAAACAACTTTATATGTCCGTGTTTGTCCTCGGCACTGTCTGCTTGACACGAGCCGCAGAGCGGTTATTGACTCAATCACCACATTACTGTTAGTTCCCTCATTAAATGAGTTTAATGACAACAAACAGTTGACACCAAGCGTTTCTGTTACCTTTTGGATGGAACTCGTTGCTAATTATCAATTCAGCTTTATCTCCATCTGTTGCTGTTGAACTCACAGATCTGCAGCTAATGAGCGAGACAAGAGAATTAAAAACGAGCAAAACAAATGCGACAGGAGACGCGACCATTTATTTGGAGAAGGCGGTTATGAAACAATTAAGGTAAGAGACGGATTCAGCGGCTTCCAAACAGAGGAAAACAAAATGCGGTTGGGAAAGTTATTTTTGCTGCTACGACACCCATCTCCACACATACTTTCTTCATAAGCACAAGCTTAGCGTGGACGGATTCCAGCCTCAAAACAAATATTTCTAGCTAGTTGGCCTTTAGACTTTGTACGAGTTCCACATTAGCAACAATTTAGCTAATGAGCTGGCAGTGATTTGTGTACCGAGAGTTAATTCCTTAAGTGACTGTCGGCCAGACATGTGGTAGCTTTGGCGTAATTGATTATATGTACTCTTAACTTATTGTTGCAAAGGGGGGGGTGGGGGGGCCTTTGCCGCTGCCGCTGTTGTACTTTGGCGGAACGAGCAGCAGGAGGGCGAAACGATCCCAGCGGGGCAAACTCGACGTCGCGACCGTGAAAACGTTCCTGGAGGTCGACCAGGTGGGGCTCCCGCCTGGCTGGGTGTGACATGTCGCCGCACCACGACTAACCGGCTGCAGATCCACTGAGGTAACATTGTCGTGGGGCAGGATAATCATCACGTTAATGACACGCGCTCACGTGGAGTGTAATTTAAAAGCAATTATGGGATCAGTAACCTTTTTTAATCCAATCATCAACCAGAGCGGGCACTACGCGTCGCACTGTATCACCTGAACCGGCAAATGGAAACATTAATAAAATGTTAATCAATTGCAAAGAAGGGGCCCGAGCTGACAGGTGGGTCAAACAGAGTTAGCGTGTGATACGGGTGTAGAAGATCTAGAAGATCCTGAAGCTGGCAGAACGTGATGGACCCCTCCTCTCGCCAGATTGTTTGCACAGATTTTCCTGCTGGTTTGATTTAATAAAACTAGTCGCGCATTTTCCGAAGAGTGGCGTAAACCCGATATATAAATAGTAACAGGCAGACGCAGAGATGTACACACACACACACACACACACACACACACAGACACACACACACTGGATCATGCACGCTCAAACGCAGGCCCCCAGTTTTGCCACGGGATGCTGTTTTCCAGCTGTTTAAGCCGCAGCTCGAATTAGCTGCTCAGCCATTGGAAGGAAAGGCAAGCACGATACCAGTAATTACTGTCTGATTGGTAGAGTGGCTGCAATTAGCAAGTTCCAGCCTTGATGATTTGCATAGGCATTAAAAAAGCTCAGTGGAAAGCGAGGCACGGTCGCTGGGAAGTCTATAGCGCAGCGGTCCGCATAGCGCTGGTGAGGGATGACGAGCGCCACAGCGGCACAGGGCAGTGTAACGTTCATGGTGTTAAAGTAAATATTAAAGGGACAAAAAGACAAAACGGTACCCACATTTTCTTTGAAAGCAAAGTCTGTGGCTAGTTGAGAGGCGTTTAATAGCAAGTTAACATTCTTCAGGGCTTTATTGCCGTACTTTTACACAAATGAATGCCTTCTAAAGTACTACATCAATGATTAGAGATATTAAATGTTTAAACAATCCTGGAAAATGAGTACGGAGCATTTACTCAATGCACATTTTTTGAGAATTTTAGAATTAAAACAGACCAAAAAAAATTGATGTGGCCTGAATGAGTTATAGCTGTAACGTGGTTCAAATTCAGTACTCAGAGCTCAAAGCTCACTTTTACTTTTGTTTTAAGTTACGGTACATTAAACGTTTCTTTAATGCTTTCATTTTTTTTTATATCTATGTGTTTGATTATTTGATAAGATTAGATGCCCTTTACCGTTATTGTACAGGCGCCTATGCAAGGTAATTTGGAGTGGCACAACTGAAGGTGCATAAAACGAAGAAGAGGAGGGAGCATAGCAGTACATTAAGATGAACCAATGTGTAAGTGTGTGTGTATGTCGAGGACATATTCCAGGTCGATTCACTTCAGTGAATATCTACCATGTTTGAAAAATGTGATCCGAGTGTCAAAGAAAGAAAAAAAACAGGACAGAGAAGGCGGAAGGGGGAGATGAAACACTCACTGCCGGTTCAATTGGGCGTCGAACGACTCGACGCGGGCTGCCATGCAACACCGTCGCACAGTGCAACTTTATTTGTGATGTTTTACGACCGCTGACACGCGCTATTATGTGTTTGAGTGTCGCAATGCAGCTCTGAAAATCACACAGTAAATCGCACCGTAAATGTCATTTCGACAAACTACTAATGTGGTCTTTGCCGAAAGAGCGGCCGCGTTCTCCTGCCAGGGTAATGACGTGTTAGCGGTGACCGCCGTCATATACACTTCAGTCAGTGCCAAACCCGGAGCAGATACCATCCGTCGAGCGCGGAGACTGAGAGAGCGAGAGAGAGAAGCGGCGCGGAGAAATCTATTAGCTCCCCAACCCGTACAGTATGCGCGTTCGCCTCGGCAGCGGCAGCGGCAGCTGCAACAGCAGCGGAGGCGGCGGCACAGGAGAGAGTCTCAGCAGTGGTCCTCCCTTATCATAGCACATTTAACAGGGGGCTAATCCAATCAGGTGGGATAACAGGGTTACTCTCTGTGAGAGGAGGAGGATCAGGCGAGCGCTCCTCTGCTTCCCATTAGTGAGCGCCTCTCCAGCCGGGCCTATCCTAATCCCATTTCCCCATCTAAAGCCTTAACCCAAACAAGCGCACAGGACAATAATCTCTGGTCACACTCCTGTCGGCCGCCCCGGGCCTCCTGATGCCGCTAATGGAGGGCTAGCCGGAGAGATGCCAGCAGAGCGCCCAGAGGGGCGGAGAGTGAGAGCAAAACATCCACCGCTTCTCCTTTTGTTTATCTCTCCGCGCGCCAGAGTTCTATTTTGGTCTCCGTGAGGGAGTTGTTGTTTTTTTTGTGTGTGTGTGTGTGTTTGTGTGTGTGTATCTGTTGCCGGTTTGCGTGTCCGTCGCCATCACCAAAAAACCTCAGAAATGCGCGGACCTGGCAGAGTTCTGCGACCGACTGCGACGCCGTTTTTGCAGAGGACTTTGATTGGGATTTTATTGCCAGCGCAGCTCCGGGGAGAGCAAAAAAAAAAAAAAAAACTCCACTGCTAAGTTAGACACTTGGGTGTAGATGGAGATTTGTGGCATGGACAGGAAGCCACTCAATGCATTTTCTTTTTTTCTTTTCTTTTTTCATTTTACTTCAGACGGAGAGAAAAAAAAAAAAGGGCGAGCGGAGGTTTTGGCTCACTGTCCTTGTTTTTCTTGTCCCCGCTGAAGGCACATGTGCCCCAGATGCAGGGTCCCGATCCAACCCCAGGCTCACCCAGACGCCATCCTGAGTGTCTCAGATCACTTACACACTCTCCAACAGCCCTGGAAAAAATGGCCTCATCCACATTTCTCTTTTATATTTATTTATTTTTTTTCCTTTTTGCTTTCCATAAGTAAATCGTGGCCTCAACTTCCCTAATTAATTCCAAGTGAAATTTGGTTGGCGGCGGCGACGGAGTGGCTCGCAAACAGGCTCTTTTTTTTTTGTTCAACCCAGGATTTTCTGGTTTGGGTACAGAGCAAAGCTTCTTAAATGTATTTCAGAAGAAGAGGGGAAGGTGGAAAACCTCAGTAGGAGGAAAACGTTTCCCTCGGCTTTCGCTGAAATATTGCTGCCTGCTCTGCTCCAACCCCTCAGTCTTTACCTGTTGTTGTTTTTTCTCCTACCATCCCCCCCACTTCATTACCCGGCCAATGAATGACTGAATAGTAATGGTGCACTTGTGTGGCTTGCTCTGTGTCTGTGTGGACACAGCTGCGAGTGGAGCTAAATCACAGCTATTAGACTAAATCGATTATGGGGCTGATTTTTCTTCTCTTTGACATAATTAATCCCAAAGCCTGGAGGCCTTATTTTTTTTAAAAAAAATATGTTATTTTTGTGAAGGTTCGTGAACTACAGATTTAGAATAAATATAACTCATTTCAATATGTTTTTTGTTTTTTTTTAACAAGCATAAAGCAGAAAACATAATGTCTGACTTTGTAGTCTGTCCTTCTTCTGCTAAAAAATCTCATAAGCAGTTTATTTTTAAGTTTGTGTCCAAGCCATTATGTATTAAAATGTCCACATCCAGCTGCAGACCAATTCTATTTTATTTTGTCTCAATAATAATTTGTGCATCATTACGATCTGAAGCTGCACGTTGTTGATGTTGTTTCCCTGCGGCCCTGAAATGCACAGAGACTAAAAACTTCTTCCACTTGCCAACAAGGGAGGCCAGAGTTAATAATCAGCAACAACTACTCAGCTATAAAACACCGTAGCCCAGTAAGTAACAGCAACAGCATTTGCAGTTTGATATTCCGGGTGCGAAGAGGGGAGTCAGTAAAACCATCAGCTGATGTCGCTGAGATCTGCTCATTGAGACCGACTCTCAACCGACCGCAATTCAATCGGTATTTTAAACTGAGCAAACTCGTTTTTATGTTTAAAAAAAATAATGCTTGGCTTTTTATTTGCCCACAGGCACTTGTTTCTTAGAGTCTGGTATGTTGACGCTGGACTGCAGCAGCCTGCAAGTGTTTGGGGTTGTACCAGTTTGAGTAAATGATAGATGCTGAGGAAAACATCAGCGAATGGGCTGCATGCTTTTCAGTCAATTAACCCCGAGGAGGCTGTCAAAACTCACACAAACTGAAGCGTATGTACGCATCTCAAACAACAATGAAGTCTTTTTTTCTTTTTTTTTTTCAAGCTTATGGTCTCAGTTGTGCATGTCACACATTGTGTAATCAGCCCCAACTCTCCAAGATCATTTGGGTGAACTAGAGTCGCCTGCTGGTATCAATTTACTAAACATGAACGAATGACAGCATGGTAGAAAGATTTCTGCATTTCTGGCAAACGCACTTGCATGAGTCCACTTGGAGGGGAAAAAAAGAGTAATTGAAATTATTCTAAATCGTTTCAAAATTGTCGACAGCTGTGGAATGTTTTGGAGAACAAGTTCAGTCGTCTAAATCATCGGCGCTGATCAGTTTTTGGAATCGGGCAATTTGAAAAGCCAAGTCACTTAATAATTTCTTTCTCAACGCTCGGCAGGCTTGCAGCAGACAAATTCACTGAAATCAAGCTTAGATCCACCATCTTATATGACAACAACTGCCTCAGCTATTCATGACGTAAGGGATTTGCATAAGGGACAACTCTGTTTTTTCCCTGCTCAGCTGGCAACAACAGTTTCACTCCCTCCCCCCCCACATAAAAACCAATTTGAAGGCAGTGTTTAGCCCACATCAGGCTTTGTCGGTCCAATGGCAGAAGATCCTGGTGGTTTTCACGGCAAAGCTGCTTTAGAGACTGAGAGTCACATTTGATATTTTGGGAATTGCAATACTGTAGCTGACCTGCCCCTAATGCTAATACTGGGATGGCAGGCAAGGCAGACACACTTTTTTTGTACAATTTCAATTTAGCTTTCGTATTGTATAATGATAACATGGACCCATTTTCTGATAAGCAAAAAAAACAAAAAAAAAAAAAAGAGAGAGAGAGAGAATGATGGGAATTGATTTGATTCTCAACATGTAAACAAAACATTGAAAAAAAATTGTTTTAACGTGTTCCCTGTGTATGAAAGCACCAAGTGATGGTGATGGTTGAGATGCTTTAGTAAGGCTGTCAAGCTATTATCTATTAATTCAATTAGAGCAGGAAAAAGGCATCAAGATAGTGTTCAGTTATTATTTCTATTACTTTTGTTAGGTTGAGAAATGCTGTCCATGTGTTGACATTTTGGAATTAAAAATGAAAAAAAAAAATGTTATAGTAATAATAGCGCAGATTCCCAGCTTTGATCTTTGAGCTCCCCCACAAAGGTAGTAACATCCTCTCACGATTTGCTTTCATCAGCAGCCTGTACAGCAAGAGGCAATCTGGGACACTTTTTCAAAAATTAAAGTTGAAGGTTGAAATCAAATTGATATTAACTGTCAACTACACGGGCCGCCACGGAGTAGATATAGTGTTTTTAAGTCTATATCCACAGTAACTGCTCAGTACTTATTTATTTCACCAGGGCCTGACAGGAAGTTATTGCAGAGGAATTCAGCAGATGTTCTGCGGAGCCCTGCCACAAACCAGGATCAAACCACAATTTCTGCCTAATGAGGATGCTGAAAGAAGAAAATAAGTCTTTGTAATAGATGTTAAAAAAAAAAAAAAAATCTGGACTGAGTGTTACATAAAAGATTGTAATCATGAGCACTAATCACATTCTGGCATTTAACTCGGTGGTTACATATTTAGTCTCAGAAAATAAGCCAGCGGTAACTATCTTTATTACACAGCCAGCTTGGCACAGCAGGACGTTTGACTTGGCTCACGACCTTCATGTGTGTGTGCGTGTGTGCGTGTGTGTGTGTGTGTTGGGGGGTGGGGGGATCCCCTCTCAAGCCTGGGTGTGAGTTATCGCCGACTTTCGAACGGTGTCAATACAAATATTGTTTCAAGCTATTTTGAATTCACCAGCACTGCGGCATCTGTCCTTACGCTGACAATCTGTCTTGGCTGAACATCAGACAGACAGGCAGGCAGGCGTTTGATTGTTGTCAAATATCGCTCCAGTCGACATGCCCGGCAACCACAGTAGCAGTGTTATCCTATTATTGGTCTAACATCTCTGTTTTGCTGTCATGGACATGTGCCAGCAGATTTGCATCTTTGACATGATTGTAACTAGAAAAAAAAAAAACACCAGCAAACTGCAAACTATCTGGGTCTATTTCCTGTTTTTCTCATTCAGGATCATTTCAACCGACACAGCTGGCAAATACCTTCTATTTTTTTCCAGAAACGTAAAAAAATATATTTTGCTCGAATTTTTCAAAAATAACGGCTGGGAAGCCCCAGCGTCCCCCACTGAGACGGAACTGCTTCTGCCCGCAGGCCTGTGGATCAATTTCCTGATGCTCCCCTTTCAAAATATACACGACGTTCCCGGCGGAGGCTGAGCGGTGTGTGCGAGGGCAGGGACAGAGAGCGGTGGAGGCCAGCAGGGGCTGATGGACGAGGAGAACTTGGCCCTGGAAGTCTCCACCTGGTGGGCCGGTTGAGGGCCAGCGAGGAATCGGCCCGGCGCACAAAGCGTGCCTTGTGTGAGATAAGCGGCGGGCACCAGGAGGGCCCTACGGCACTATTTTCACAATCAGAGCCAGTTTGTTTTCTCTGGGCCTCCGAGCTGGAGCCTGTCAGGAGAGCAGCATGCTGGCAGGGCTGTAGGTTGTTGGGTAGTGAGGGGGGGGGGGTTCCCTGACAGGGTGGGCCGGGGGCTTCAGGGGCTCCTGAACATCTTATTTGACTACATCTGTTTGCTTAATGCTGTCAGGGACTGATTTCAAGCTTGGTCTCCTATTTACTGCGCACTCCTATAATTAAGCCTAACCATAATTATTGGATGATTATTTGTTGTCGTTAAGATGAGAGGAACAAACGTACAAATTCATTTCAAACACAATAAATATGGAAATATATATTGAGTAAGTATATTTTTCTTCCATTTCCACTAATTATCATCTTTTTGTGCTTTACATATGTATTAAAGGACGTTTCTGAGGGCCGCAATAAATAATTTCTTTCAGCTACTGTCATCACAGTCATTGTGTTGTTTTTCTGGCCCTTTTTGGAAAATAAAATTGCGCTATATTACCGCGACATTTGACAGTGAGTAAACGTGAAAGACTCCGAGTTTTAAGTATCTTATCTTGGTAGCGACAGTTTACAAATTGCTACTAAAATATGCTGAGAGACAGTGACTTTAGCGTTGCGGGCGATGACAGCGAGTGTTTTTAGGGGACTAATATTATCAAGAAAGGCGGCAAGGAAAATGTGTTCGGGTGACATTTAAGTTGAAGATTTCTGGTATGTAAGAAGTTCTTCAAGCTTCGTATTGGGATTACTTAAAAGCACTTTCTTTGCATGCCCACCCCGTGATTTTCCCCCCATTCCACTTTTGGCCCATCGGTGGCCGGCCGGCGCTCCTCTCAGCTCCCTCCCTGAAGACCTCTGGCTCCACAGAAACAGGAAATGGTAATAGTGCTGCAACCCCCGGTTCCCCCCAAAAATCCATCTGTATCCACGTTTCTCTCCCCCCTGAATGAACAAAAGGAAAAAAATGGACAAAAAACAGATGTGTAATAATACATAGGTGTGGAAAGGGAAGGTTGGGAAATAAAATAAAGGCCAGGGTTACACTTTTGGTAAATTAATGTGAGAGGACTGTGCGAGACAGCTTTTGACTATAGCAAGGGGCATTTAGTTTCAGCAGCTTAGCTCCAAGCTGGACGTATAAATTAACTAGCTGATGGAGCGACAGTGGCCTGGGGGGTAGTTTGCTGCATTTTGCAAAGAATTTCATTTCATTTAACGTTGGTTTGGCTGGTTTTGGTTTGCACATGCATGTCTCGTGACAAAAACTGGCCTAGCATGACAGCTTGAAATCTGACGTGATAAATAACAAGTCACACACTGTCCTTTGTGCAGATCAAAAGGCTCCGCTGTGTCTTTTTCTACTACGGGCTGTGCAGCCTCGCCACAGGTGGACGCTCAGCTCACTCCCCTTCCCCTCCCGCATCGGCATCCCAGTGTTTACGAGTCACTTCACCTCTGACCAAGCATGTGGTGAAGCCACCCAGCTCCAGTCGAATCGGAGCAATCTGCTAACTATCCCCCTTGGACACCGGCAGATTCCTTTTTTTTTTTTTACGACGAACTGTGGGGCGAAACCGCACAAGGCTTAAAAAAAAAAAACAGATCGCTCTGACTTCATAGCATTTTGTGGTCGAGATTCCCCTTTGAGTTCCTCTCCTCAGAGCTCTTCCCCTTCTCTGCGCCGCTTTCATCTTGATTTAAAATGCAGCTGGAGCCACCTAATAATATTCTTTGTTTTAGCCCTTCAAGAGCAGCGTTTCATGGTCTGGGCTGTACACAGCCAGATTTATAGATTTAGCTTTAAAGTGTTCCAAAGTTAGCTGCTACGATGGCACGAGCCAATGGAACCAACGGCCCTTCAACAAAATGTGTCGCAGTCAGACGTTTTCTACTTTACCGCAGTTTTATATGTCGTTTTCTTCACCTTGGGGTGCCCAGTTAAATATGAGCACCAGAGCCCCATTTTTCTTATACAAGGGTTTACCGTGAGGGTACGAGATGCACCCTATGGAGCACAGATGTGGCCACAGCACGAGCAAATAGCACCGTTTTGCTTTGCCAAAATACAATCATAAAACAAATCTTATTGCAATAAGTAACTATGAGACCCAAATGTCTCCTTTTCCTGTGGCAGGATTGTGAGATCTGCGCCATCAACCATGACGCTGAGTTGCACAGGGGGAACCCACAAAAAAATGCTGAGGCCTGATTGGGTAAAAAAAAACACATCTTGGAGACCAAGTTTACGCTGAGCGAAGAGGTTAAAAAAAAAAAAAAATGTTTTCAAGTGACTACTGCAGGGATCTCCATGTTTGTGATACATCCAGCATCTGTGAATCAAGACACAGTTGATACCACTCATGGTACATCTCCTCAGGACACTAAGGAGACAAACCCAGGCACTGCTTCCGGAGGCTACCAGCCGTCTGCCTGAACAGAGGAGACCAGAGCGAGCACTGAGTGTTCCTGTTCCCAGGTTTCTCCACTGCATTTTACCCATGATGATGATCTTCCGCCCTGCCTTTCACCTCCTCCAAATAAATCGATGCACAGACAAACAAAAAGCAGCAAGTTGCCCACGGTGATACGACTGATTTTAGATCTTCTTCCTCTGCAGTGTGCCAGTGAATCTGGCCATAGGAACGCTCTTGGAATAATTTGCAAAACCCAGAGTTCCTGACTACTAGATCTTTCCATCTGTGGTGTAATAAGAAATTATTCTAATGAGGCGTGGGTCCTATTTAAATCATCCATAAAGATGTAGCAGTAATTAAAGTAATTGGCTGAAGTGTTTTTAATGAGAATTTTTCAATTATTTATGTTGGTAACTTAGAGGTTTTGGATCAGGTTTAAAATGTTACTACTACTACTACAACTAATAATAATAATGATTATGATAATAATGAAATGTATGTAATTGCATTCATATTGCATTGTCTCTTTACCACATAAGGCAAATGGTAAAAAAAAAAAAAAAACAACAACAACAAAGAACTTGAATGTGTGGTAGTGTAACTTTAATGAAACCAACACCTTCGCTCTTCTGACACAGAGTGCAGCATTGGCAGGAAGCGCTTCACTTATATTTTGCGTCCTGGAGGGGCGCCAGAGAGCTCACGGCTGGTTGGTGGCCCGAGGCCTGCCGACACCTCTCCCCAGCCCCGCTGAAATGTTTATTTATAACTCTCCACCAGCTCCACCTCCCCCTGTCGTCCGCCAGCCGCCATGCCAATTCAAACACGCCGGGCCTCTCCAGACTGATCCGGAGCCTGATTTCAGAAAGGAGAGAAGCATTTTCCCCTGCACTCCCCCGCCGCTCCCCGGCTCCAAAGCGGGAGAGGAGGACTGACTAGAAGCAGAAGGTGGAGGACAGAAGGGGAGGTGTTGGGGGGAGCAGAGGTTTACTCCATCCAGCATCCCAAATTGGTTTCAGAGCAGCAGTTGGACTCCGGGGATGCGCGGCACACACTGCCGACTGGCTGTGTTTGCTTTTGCGGGCCGGAGGAAATCTGATCTCCGTCGGCGCAGTCAGCCAGCCAGCCCACATCCCACATCCCACATCCCTCGCATCGCTACCACCAAGAATGAAGGGGAGCTGGGAGCGCGGTCGCCCCCAGAACAGGTATCGCCGATATTTCGCTCGGAAGAATAACAAAACGCGAAATCCGAGAGTGGAAAAGGCGCATATTTCTGGAAAAGCCTCAACGCTTACATCATTACGCCACACGAGCCCTTCTCCAGTTCTGCAGACAGGAAGCCACATGTCTGCGCGAGGTAGGAAGACATGTCGGGTCCCCGGAGGGGAAGGAGGCATCGCCAGACCGGACTACGGGGGGAGAAGCGGTTCACCCAGGAGACCCCGGGGCCACCGCGGCCCTCCGTCCCTCCGTCCGTCCGTCCGTCCTCGCCTACCGCCGCCGTGTGGCCCACTTGGCGTGCGAGAGCTGTCGCCAAATCACCAACAGGGGTTGTTTACCCAGAAAAAGAAAGATAGGAAAAAAATGCACAGCGCTCATACGGCGGAGTTGTGATTGGTGTGTTGCCCAAGGCAGACAAAAAAAAACAAAAAAACAAAACCCAGCTCTCAAAAGTGAGACTTGTTTGCCACCGTGCGAAACGCGCATTTGTCTTAAAAAAAAAAAAAAAAAAACACACCGGCCACCGAGAGTTGGCGACATCCCCTGCAGCAGCGAAATGCAGATCAGCCGGCAATGTACAAAATTGAAATATATACCATATTACTTCCACTCGATAAATGAAGTCGCTGTCTGATAAATAATATATGAAGTGTCAAATATTTATTCAAACAGCAAAAAAAAAAAAAGTGGGGGAGTGAGAGGAGGGAAGCCCGGCACATATGCGGGGAATATATTATAGACGCGGGATGTATGGTAACAGGCGGCGCTCCAATTAATGCAGCCGTCTTGGAGACAGAGACGGGACTTAATGTGGGGCTGAGGCCACGACGCTGCTTTCATGCACAGGGCCGCTTTTCTTTCAAATTCTGTGTGTGTGTGTGTGTGTGTGTGTGTGTGCCTCTCATTTCTGCCTTGATCTTTTGCTCCTTCACGTACATTGCACACACAAATGCAAAATATATATATATATATATACATATATACATATATATATATATATATATGTATCTGTGCAGGGGGACAGCTCCTCATTTCTCTGGCAGACAGTTTGCTTGCCTTGCATCCAAATGGACTCATCCCGCGCCGCCCTCGTATATGATGACAAATCCCACATTTAATTTACTCTGCCTCTTTTGCAGCGCACACCAACTTCTTTTATTTAATAAATGGCCGCGCCTCAAAGGCGACTGACCGAGTGTTGAAAACGAGGCGCGCTGACGCACCTTTCCCGCCGCCGTCGCCGCCGCTTGTTGTTTCCCCGCCTGCCTTGCGAGCGTGCGACTGCCAGTTGTTTGTGTGTTTGTCGTGAGCGACTCCTCCGGGAGGGGTTGGGTGGTGGTGGTGGTATGTGTATGTGTGTGTGTGTGTGTGGGGAGGGAGGGGGGGCGCAGTACGTCTCCACAGTAACCGCCTCTCTTGGTGGTCCGTCATTAATAGTCCGTCTGGTGTTGATGATTTAGATCCAGTCGGAAGAAAAAAAAAAAAAAAAAAGAGGGGGGCAAGGGGGGAGTGAAATAAAGTGGGGTGGGGCGGCCGCGCTGAGATACATCAAGTGAGAATCCCATAAAAAATCATTTAACGACTCGGCATAATAAACACATCGACAAGTGAATAAATAATTAGTAAATCAAGAGGTCAGTTTAACAAACCTGCCCCCCCCACACACACACACACTCACTCCCTCCTCTGTGTCTGTGTGTGTGTGTGTGTGTGTCTGCGCTCAGCAATTCACTGTTTGTTTTTCCTCTTTGTCTCATCCCCCCCACCACCACCACCACCCGCCTCCCCCGAGTGAAGAGAAATTGAGAAACCAATCTAAAATCCATCAGGACTTCCCTGCCCACAAGCCCCTCCCTCCGCCCTCCCCCCTCAGCCGTACCCCCACCCCTCCTCTCCTGTTTTTTTTTTTTCTTTCTTTTTTTTTGTGTGTGTGTTGCAAGCGTCTGGAAATTGGATGAGATGTTCGTTTAGCGGGCAGCTGGTCTGGGGCCGATATGAATTGCGTTTCCCCAACGCCAGGAAAGGTCAAGCCCCCTCGCCTTGACGGAGTGCACCGGCCTATTGAGTGGCGCTTTAGTCCATTTACCAACCGCCAATGGCGAGGCAGCAGAGGGGAGAGAAGGCCGGGGCCGCGTGAGGCATGGTGAGGTGGGGGGGGTTGGGGCGGGAGAGAGAGAGAGAAAAGAATGGCGGCGCGTCGGATATAAATTCATTGTTTCTCATCGTCCAGCTGGGGCAGGAGTGGCGGGGAGAGATTGGCGGGATGGGGGGGTTGGGGGGGATATTGCCGTCTGAGTGGGCTGTGTGACAGAGGAGATGAGCCCCCGCCATCCCACCCCGGCATCCCACCATTCCACCATCCCACCGACCCGCTCTCTGCTGCTGCTGCTGCTGCTGCTGCTACAATCGGCTCCACGAATTGTGCAAAACGGCAACGACCAAAAAAAAAAAAGAAAAAAAAAAAAGAAAAGAAAATCCGCGAAGCTCCGTTCGCCTTTGAAACGGCAAAATGAGAATCAGATGACATGGCCTCCACAAAAATTTGTTCAGTGAGAGCGAGTGCTCAGAAGACTAGAGATGAGTTTCGGGGGTCCTCTCATGTCGAGGCACCAGAAGTGAATCTTTATGTCTGAGAGAGGAGAGGAAACGATGCCGCCTCGCTTTGTTAGAGAAAAACCTCCCCACAAAAAAACGAAAATAGGGACAATTAATGGTTGCTGGCTGCGAGCTTAAAACAGGCACGACATACACCAATGCCTCAAGGCTGCTTTCCCTCCATCTCTCTCTCTCTCTCTCTCTCTCTCTCTCACACACACACACACACACACACACACACACACACACACACACACACACACACACACACTTTCATACCCGCCCGCCGTAGTGCACGCAGAGCGAGGGCTGCTGTCCCTTTAATTTTCATCCCGGCGTATGTGGAGGAGTTAAGGCAAAGCAATTAAAACAAAGGCATATTTAACATGGGGTTAATGATTGGCTGACCCTGCAGTCAGCACAGTGACAATATCTTAATTATTGAGAAACCTAAAGTCATTACGCCCACGAATGGCCCGAGGAGCGTCTCTATTGATCGGGATCCAGTCCCATTACAGGCCCAGCCCGGACCAATGAAGCCCCCTATTATAGCACCCCCCACCACCACCACCACCACCACCCCCTACCCCCTCAGCCCCAGTCATCCCCCTCTCTCTCTCCTCTCTCTTCACCTCACTGTACGCTACTGGGTGTGTTGAATGGTGAGACAAGCCAGACAAGGAGGCTTGTGGGCTTTATTGCTTTCTAAAAAATTCATAACCGGGCCTGACATTTTTGCTGAGGAATGATTATTCCCCTCCTCCTTCAATCGACTTGCCGTTACGGTCTTTTTTTTTTTTTTCTTCCTTCCTCTCTCTTTTTTTTATTTAAGTGGCAGAAGTGTTAAAAATCAAGCACTAACGGGTTTGATCAGTCCACTCACGGCGTACAACGAGAGTCACCTTTACTCTCAGGCTAAAGCGTGTGTATTTCTAATCGTGGCAGCATGTCATCTCTTTTGCTTTTTTTTTTTTTTCTAACACCACAGGTGTTGTTGGTTTTAAATTCTGAACGGCTTCCTCTAGCTGTGCCTTTGAGTATTTCAGGTTCGAGTTATGCTAATAGTGTAAAAACCCGGTGAGATGCACGACATCATAGCATCTTAAAAAAATACATACCAGAATTAAAGAATAAAACAGCCTTTATGATTATTTTTTTTCATAGTCCTTAGTGCAGTTTCTGATTCACCCAGTGTACATAATAGACTAGCATTGATAAAAATGCTCTGGTGCTGCTTTTAAAGCCTTCGGACCTTCACATATAATTCAATGTGAAGCAGAGTCTTACATAATCATAATCATATATTGGCTGTTTTCATGCTGGAATATGAGGATGTTACTGGCCTGCCCATTTAACGTCACATTAAATACCGCAGCTGAAAACGGCGAATAAATAGCAATAGCCTTAAACATAGAAAGACATTATTTGATTTTAACGATACTATGTGAGACATTTTAAGTACTGAAAAGAGCCAAATAGGCTCATGTGCAAAATTTCAAGTCCCGAGTGCTAAAATCCTGTGTTAAATCTCTAATGTTTTATGACTGCAGTCATAACGCATCAATAAGTCTTATGAGTCCTTTTTAGCGGGGTCATAAGACAATACGAGAGTCTTTATCGCGTGCTTTTGCACACAACATAAAGATTAGTTATCTGGACTGACATCATTCTGACTGATTTAGAAGACTGCTTTTAAAAGGAATGCCAAAGAAAAGAAAAATATAGACGTGTATTTTATCACAAGTTGCCACGTGTCACAAATGAAGGACAGTGAATACAATATGCACACGCATGCAGCTCTATACCTACACGAGCATCGTATTGCCAGTGGATTGATTGTGCGCTTCACAATGTATCCAGTGGCCCTTTGTTTTGACTGCTGCGAGGCACAACCCCATTGGATCGGTGGCGGGAAGCCCCGTCTTGACGCGTGCTTTATAATAAATATAGAAACCAGACGACTTCTCCTCTGTCACATGGCTTCCTCCTCCCGTGGCCCCAGAGTGAAGCAGCATGGGGAGAGATGAGATGTAATTACCCAATCAGTGTGTGCCATCCTTATTAAAACACTACTAACAGTGCTCCATTATTGAAATACCCCCCACCGGACTCTTCTTAATTCATTAAATAAATTAGCACCAGCGCTTTTAATAATTCATAGAACAATGTCTACGTTTTTCCTTTTTTTCCCTCCCTCCCCCGCAGAGGGGGTAACTGTGACAAAAAGCCGCGGAACTGAAGGCGAGCGCCGTAAGATGATACTGAGCAGAGTGGCCAGTCATGAGAGTGGGAGGCCAATCAGTGGGAATGGACCTCTGGAATTTCAATAGAGAAAAAAGTTATATTTGGAGAGCCCATTTTTTTTCCTGACTAAATCTTATAAAAATTAGCATTTTTATATATGTACTGTAATGTCATGTAAAAAATATCAAGTGAGATTTTTTTGTTGCACATATCAGGGCCAATTCGTTGAAAACATAGATAAGACAACCCTTTAATTTTTTTCCCCCCACAACAGGGAAATTTACACACCATGTTGAACAATGTTGCAGGCAAAAGAGCATGGTGAGGAGCAGTGGTAATGCGCGTCGGATATTGCGCTAGGAGGACACTGCACATCAGCGATGATGATGAGTCCAGCTGGCTGTTGTGGGGGCTGCGGGGAGGAAGGGTACACAGCTGAATTAGCCACATGACGCTAACGCAGGCTCCCCTTGCTAGGGCCGCGAGGAGTGACGCACATCCTCTGCTAAGCGCACATCTTTATTCCCCCCCCCCCCCGCCACCCCACCCCCCGCTTGCCTCCGTCGCCCGTCTCCTGTGTCCCACTCATTTGCGTTGCATTAACGTGCTAATGAGAATATCCTTGAGCTAGGCAGAGAAGCAAAAAGACAAATACGGCGAAGGAGTCCGACGAGGGAGCTCGCCGCGTCCCCGCGCATTTTTAATTGACACATCTGCATCCCTGATGAAATATTTACCGCCTCCTACCGTGGCGCGGCGATGCGTGGCCATCGACGCCGCGTCGCCAGCGGTGATGTCGGCGTGCGGTTGCGTTATTGACGTTATTAGCATCGGGGACCCGCTCACGGTCGGAGATCCGGACGTATCCTGCCTGACGGTTTTTAGCCACGCGGTCGGCCAGAGAAACTGTAGAAATATTTTTTTTTTCTTTTGTCTTATTTACGCAGATTTCAGATGCCAAGTGACGTACAATCTCCACATCTTCGGTCACAGACGTCACTCTTTTTTTTTTTTTACTCTCTTCCCTCCGCCATTTAAGATATCCAACCACGTAAAAATAGCTCAGTGGCGTGAGTCGTGCTATACTGAGACTCTCAGCTGTCAATTGAGTATCGAGGGTGATGAAAGTGAAGATAAAAAGGTGCGCGGCTGGCCGTGCGAGCTAGGACAGAGGGAGGGATTCAAAGTGCCCGTGTTTCCATCTTACGCGCGGCGCGTCGTCGGTGATTGATGAAAAAGTATATAGAATAGGATTCATCTCCGCGCTTATTTTTGCCCGTCGCCGACTATGTTTGCATCAAAGGGCCGTATTTGTGCGCTGGGAGTCTTTAGACTCTCTATATTTAAGTGTGTCTGCACGCTCCTCTCTGTGCGTGCGTGAGCGGGGGAGGGAGAGAGAGAGCGTGCGTGAGTGCGTGCGCGAGAGCGTGCGCCGGGCCTGTTGGGACGTGGCGGCCCTCTCAGCCATGTCAGGGACAGCTTCGTCGAGGGTGGCAGCCGGGGAAAATGATGATGATGAAATTAAAATTCCGCGCCCGGCAGAAGGGGCTGCTGCGATTTCACTGGCGGCTGTGCGCATCGATCTGTTCCAGCATTTGACTTTCAACCATGACAAAACTGTGGGCAAATTAATTGTTCTCCAGGATATTAGGCATCAGAGTCCATTAATCCTCTCTGGAGCGCCACGCCGCATGAATACTAATCGTCTTTCCAGGCACCCGTCTCATCCTTCGCTCCCTTCCTCCTCTCCCTCTCCGCCCTCATCCCTCTTCTTTCTCTCCCGACTCCTCGCTTGCTCTTTGCAAATACCCTGCGCTCTGTTGTTTCTTTGCTTCCCTCCCATCTCTCACTCTCTCTCTCTCTCTCTCTACTTGCTTATTTCTGTCCCAAATCTTTTTTTTTTTCTCCCCTCTCTAGTCTCTGTAGGTTTTATCTCCCTGCCTCTTCCTCGCTAAAAAACTGACAACAAAGCCAATGTTGTTTTATCTTGGTGCCTTTTTTCGCAGCTAAGTGGAAAGAAAAAAAAAAAGTGGGGGGAAAAAATGCATTTCCCCTCAAACAATCAAGTCATCTACAGCGGGAGCGTTGTGCTCTTTTATTGATTACTATTTTTTCGCCAAACAATAGACAAGAGAGTGGGGATCTTAAAAAAAAAAAAAGGCAATGATTAGGAAACATGGAGGAGATAGTCTGTCAAGCCACCGGAATGGGTTTTTGACTTATACCTTACTTTTCTATATATTTCATCCGTATTACTTTGCCCAGATAAGACTGGCCTTAATGGTGTAATATTAGTCTCCATAAGGATCAGCATGGCATTTAAAGAGAGGGAGGAGCAAAAAAAATAGCCCCCAACACCAATTATGTAAGATATTAACACATTAGCCGGCGTGAGATCTAATTGGATGGCGGCCCGGTGCACCATGACAACAATCACCTAGACCCTGTTTATCTCGTAATTGATAGTCTGAAGCTTAAGCGGCGCGCGCATCAAAAATTCATACGGTGCGGCGAGGGCAGGGGGGGGTTTGCGTCCGCTCAGACCACACATTGATTGCTTTTTATTTTCTTCCCTCTAACCAGGGTAATTTTAAGAGTTTTTTTGGACGGCCTCTCGTATTGACGTTCCACAGTGCCGTGATAGATGGCCGCTGGGCGGTGGCAGTAATAGTGCAAGTTATCTGACATTCAGCCAAGCGGGGGTCACGGCTCCAGACACAATATATTCACGGGCCTCGCCTATTGACAATCCATCGCAGGTATTGGCTACGGCCTATAATAAATATGTATGCTTCAGACTGGAATTTCTTTTTAGGCACAAATGATCGGTGGCCGGCGCATTGTGGAGGCGGCAGCCTGCGGTAAAGGTCCGGCATCATCATAAACTAATCTGAAAACCATTAGAACAACAAATCCATGGAAGCGGCTTGATGAAACCTGCATTAGTTGCGACAGCGTGGACGCAAAGCAGTGTAAAAGGACCATCAATTGTGCCGCACCACTGCATCGTTCATATGGGAGGAACTGTTATGGATATGATTGGTGGATGCAGTTTGCACCATTTAAAGATGAACAATGGAACAGTTAGTTCCACTTAAAACACACTAACCTGCTTAAATCTCTCATCACGGCCAGTATGCTGGATGGTTGTACTTGATGATGAAGGCGTCAAGTGAGGAAGAACCAACAAAAAAGAAATGCTCTTAATTTTCTTCTTGTAACTCTACGGTTTTATTTCCCTTCACGGCTGTGATTGGTCCTTTCCAGGCCCATTAGCTGTGATTGGCAGTCAATGTGTACTGTTAAAGTACAGCGTGGTAAACCGTGTGTCCGATGTTTGCCACAAATCACTGAGTTAAACGACAACCAAAAAATAATAATAAATCAGTTATGCAGTTAAAACATTCAAATACTGATGAATCACAGATGTAATATTCATATGAAATGCAATAAAACATAGACTTTGTAGTGTAGAAAGCTTACAGTGGCAGCTTTGTTGGGTGCATCTTTAAATTCTTTTTATTGGACATGACTGTGTGTCTATACTTTAACTTGGTGTGAGTCAGAGGATGCTAAACTTTATCCATATTCAGGATTGTTGCAAAATATCAATTAGTTTCCACTGTTTGTTGACCTGAGATTGAAGAACAAGGGTAATTTTTAAGATTCATCGGGCGTAGGTAGGACGCCTCTTGCACATGTCTGTTTGGTTTTTTTTAACACACATTTCATTGTAATGTATATACAAAAAAAAGCCCTTGAAAGTTCTGCGAGCCCTAACAACACCTCAGTGCAAACAAAGAAGTCCATTCACAGATTCTATTATTATTAGCTTCTAGTCCTGCCCCACCCCACGCCCACCTTAAGGAGGCAACATAGTTTTGTCCAATATTATCGTAAAAGTGAGCGTGCGACATACAAAACTGGAGAGAAAAAAAAAGCCGCACGGCTCTGTTATTAGAAGCAGACCGCTAACACCGGTATCTCATGCCACTGCCAGACTGCTAATGACGGAGGGACGGCGCAAGGTGAAGGAGTCAGAGGAGCGCAGGGTGAGAATAAAAGAATGAGCAGGAGACGGAGGGAAATGGAGCATGGAATAGAGTCGGGGTGAGGAGGTAAGAGCAGGGGAGCATGTCCCTGGTGAGCACTTCCTGGCTAAATCTCTTCTTCTGCACCGCGCCTCCGCTCCTCTCCTCCGCTGCTAATTAATTGGGCTGGGGAATCAACGCTCTCATCTTAAATCTGTTCCCTAATTGAGCGGTCCTCTCTGCCAGCCGCAGACAGCTCAGCGTGCGTCTTCCGCATGATTTGGAGCTAAACGCACTGTCACTTTATTACCCGCCACATAACTCGCGAAGCACGATTACACCAATCAGACAGTTACCACAGTTAGCATGTTGCCATTTGCAGGGCTCTTCATTACAGGCCCACCTCCATCCAAAACCCCACCGAGGGTGAGAAATAAAGGGTGTGCTGAATTAGCTCTTCTGCTCCTTTGAGCTGCGCAATTAGGTTGTGACAAATGCACTTGCGTGACAGTATTTTGGAGGCACAAAAGACGTCTGGCAACATAAATTGGTGCTTATTTTGTATTTTTTTTTAGAAAGGTTACAGTAAAGGCCACTTATTATTCCCCATATTCAGATAGTTTGCCTTATTGAAGATGTGTCTCTAACTTACAGAGGTACCACCTTGCACTTGTGGCATCAGCATAAAAAGGAAGAAGAAAGGGAAAAAAGCCAAGAAGGACAAAAGGTTTTCTAATTTCTGACTGACTAAATCCTGTGGGACCTTTGCAAAGCATTTGGTTCATTAGTGCTTTATGTTGGAGTGACAAATGAGATGGATCATGAGTCTCATAGCAGTGGCAGCACGGTGAAAATTTTGGTTTCGCAAAGTGCAGATATAAAAAACAAAAAATCTGTTATTTTTCACGTGTTTGCAGCATGTGAATCAAAAGCTTTTGTTTGGAAGGGATAAAGAGCAAATGTACTCTTTGAATGAAAACCACACCCATCCTCCGAGAGAACGCGCTGCACCGCAATGTGCAGCTGAAACGCTTGGAAAAAAAAACAAAAAAAAAACTGTCTTCAGAATACTGTGCAACACGCTTTTCTCTTTTTCACTCAACTCAGCGAAGGACTTCCAAAATAAAATGTGTTTACATTGTCATTAGTGTTTTTCTTTTCTAACAGACACATGACTATTTTGAGATGATATTTTCGTACCTAATGGGAATTCCAACAAGGTACGGAAATAACATTAGAAAAACACACAATTTATACCATATGAAGACACAATGAACCTCACTAAATTAAAATGTGTTTAGTATTCAATTAATCACAGATACAGCTATGCTAACAGGTTAGCAGTGTTGCAGACACTGACAAAGCATTCCGCTAAATCCAAAGCCACGTTAAACAGTGCAGTGACTATTTCTGAGTGTTTGCACCATTAATTCTCCCTAATATGGTTTTTGATACAAAGAAATAAAATTGCACACATTACTTGCAAGTAATAACTTAATTATTACTAAAATATAACAAGACTTACTATGATTATCAGGCCTACACTTCACAGTGACTACATAACAAAGTAATGGTTTCTGCTGTTAATATGGTTAAGTCAGCATTAATCATCATTTCAGGTATGTATTTTTTCTAATTATTGAAGGGACAATTTAGGTAAGATTAAGAAATCTAGGTAATTTCACCTGATATGTCTAATTTTCACTGAAAAAGCTTAAAAAAAAAAGAAAATCACAGACAGCACAAGCGCAAGAAACCAAACCAAATCTGGATCTACTCAAAACCAGGTTCCACCCACAGCCTCTCCTATTTCTGTAGTTCTGAGGGTCACGTGCACAAAAAGACACAATACTGATGGGAGCTTTGTCATTGTGTGTGCGTGCGTGTGTGTGCGCGCGTGTTCGGGCAGGGCAGCCGTCTCGCGCTGCAGTGTTTTGACTCTGTGCAGGAATGGGCGAGTGATGTCACTCTCCCTCAGAGGTTTCAGGGTTACTGGGTTGAGGTCACGGGGGGTCACGACAAGGTTGGATTGGGCGGTGTCCTTTGCCTCTCCTCCCCTCACCCCACCAGCCCCCTAAACACTACCATACTTCTGCAGAAGTTTGGCAGACAGGAGTGACCCTGCACCCAACTCTGCCTCACCTGCGTGAGCATAAAGCTCGCACTGTTTCAATCAGTTGCTTCTTCTCTTTTTTTAACAAGTGTGCGTTAACGCACACTCCCCTTTTTGTAAAAGAAGGTCGAGGCCTTGACGTCCTCTTAGACAGACTTTAAGATCAAGCAACGCAATGAAATGACCACAATTTCCATTTAAAAAAATTGGCTTTGTCGGGAGTTTCCGTCCTCAGCGCAGCGTTTCTGGTAGCAGGTGTACGCACAACGCATATTACTGCTTGCGTTTAAATGCTGAGCAGTGAGGAGAGTCAGACTAAAGCAATATCATGTTTCCACCTGATGATTTTCCACTGTGCTGGGAAATCCATCAAGGGGTCGAAACTCTCCATGACTGGCATTAATGCAAACACCAAGTCTATTTATGAGTGTTTACATAAAGTACGTGCGGCTCGCACGGCACGCCCGTTAAAGATAATGGATTTAGTCCAGCCGGGCCGTGCCTTTAACTTTATCCCATAATCCTGACAAGAAATCAACCTTGATCTCTAGATAAACACTCCATTATTTCCCACTAGAGACGGAGTGAACGCCGTCATTAGCGCGGACGTACGCAGAAAGGTGAAACTATATTTATCACTGTCGTTAATGTCTGAACAACTTGTAAACGTAGACCCGATGTTGGCATTTTTTCCCCCGCTTGTGCGCACATGTTGGGGTTTTTCCAAAGAAAGTGAAGGGGTGAGAAGCTGAGACAGGGAGGGCAAGTATGACACTGAGCTCACAGCGGTCATTATCCTTTGCTCCATCCTCAGACTTTCTACATTCCCCAGAAGCACCTGGCGCCCTCCGCCCACCTCCCCCTCGCTTACCAAGCCCCCGGTGCAGGTCCTTGCAGTGGGCCAGGGTGGCCTCAGGGTTCGAGGGTCCCAGCTGTGTAAATGTTTTCAGTCGCTGCGCGACTAGAGCTGCGTCCTTCTTTTTTGATCTGACGCCAAGGCAAGCGCGGACTCCGTTGTTTTTGGCAGCTGCCGGAGACGAAAGAATGTCAGCGTGACTTCAAAAATATGACAGTTTGTAATTTGGACCGCAGAGTGAAAACCGAGCCAAACAGAACTGGAAGAGTTGTGGTCACCGTACTATGCCACCTCCCACCAAAAAAAAAAAAGATCTCCCCTATTCTTGAATTCTCATGCAGTAATGAAATTGTAAAGCCTCTTTGTCCCTGGTGAATTATTTTCTAGGTAGCCGTAATGCCTGTGCGCCCTACTGCTGCTGCTGCTGCTGCATAACATCTCCAGACCCTCCAGCGCGGATGCTCGGGTCTGTGTCTCATTCGTGTGCTAAGCGAGGTTCAAATGTTTCAGCGATTCAAGGCCAGTCTCAGCAATGAGACACAATCCTGTACGTAGAAATTAGGTTCAGCGTCGTATGTCAACACCTGTTGGCAGGACACTGCACCTAACAACGCCTGGGGAGCTTGCACGTTTAGCAAGCAGGCAGTGATAAATTAAGGGGCCTTGTTAGAGTAACAGGGCCAGTAGAATAGAAAACTGCACTGCTCTCCCACACCCACCAACAGATGCAGGAGAAATCTCAACTGCTAGAATCAACTGCAGCTGGACTTGGAATCAAAATAAATGCGGATTAACAACAAAAGCATGACCATCGTAACCATCAGGGGCCAGACTCTGAAAGAAGTAACAAATTCACAGACCTTGAAAGTGTAAATCTGTGTAGATGATGGAACAGAAGAGAATGTAAAGGCCAAAATAGGAAAAGCAAGAACGACTTTCAACATGTTGAATAGGATCTGGAAAACTAAACATATCACACTCATTACTAAGCTGAGGATCTTCAACTCCAAAGTTAAGGCCATATTGTTGTATGGGTCAGAAATCTGGAGGATCACCAATGACATCACCAGTAAACTGCAAAAATCGACCGCTGCCCAAGACGCATCCCTTGGGACCTTCTGGCCAAATGAAATCAACAGTATTTGCCTGCGGGATTGCATGCTGGAGTGGTCACACACTTAGAGGAAACAAAGCAGCAGGAACCAAACAGACTCTAACATGGAACCCACAGGGCAACAGAAGGCCCAAAATACACCCGGAGAAGCACCACAGAGCAATAAGTGAAGAAGAAGAAGGGACTGACATGGACCCAGCTGGAGAAAATGGACCAAGAAGGACTAGGGTGGAAACGTTTCATCAATGTTCTGAAAGGAAGACAAAGGCCTAAGTATGTAAATAGGTTAGAATAAGGACGTTAAAATCTTGGTCGGGACAATATTCAGTTGGGAAACGTAAATCTCGGCCAGAGGGAAAAAATGTCTCTGCATAAAAAAAAAAAATAGGCGGCGCCAGCGATGCAAAACAGTGGGATCCATGTTCATATTCACAGACACGCGGTTGTCTGGCCTTCTGTAAATGTGCCAGGTTGTCTGTGCCAGTATCAAACAGGGGAGGGGAGGGGGGGTTGGCTTTCTCCCACACAAGTTGATATGAAGTACTGCGCAAATCCCCCAGGCTCAAAGCTCAAGCATAGATGTGTCAAATATTTAACAAATGAATGAGTTTTTAATCTGGGGCTCAGGGGAATGGAGCGTCACGATAAGGCTCTTTTTTTTTGTTGTTTTTCCTTCATTAGCATAATTTCTCCAGAGTACATGTGCAGATTTCACCAGCTTTGTTTGGGATCCCCACTGAGATCTGAAATGGAGGCATGGAATCATAAGGAGGAGTATGAAGAAAAAAAACAACAACCACGAGGCGCCCAAGTGAACCAGTAAAAGGTGAGTTTTGCCAGCAACACAGCTCCCATTGTGCGCCTCAGTGTTCATCCAATCGCCTTTAATTTGCTTAATTGAAAACTTAAATGAAAGGGTTTTTTTCCCCCCGCCGTTTTGTTTTGTTTCGCCCTTATTCCCTAATTAAGGAGTTGTTCTCCCTCTTATCCGCCAACACTGGGTGCATGCACTGCCAACCCAGATAGGAGCTGCAAGTTAAGCCACGCAGGGCTGGATTGAGGATTACAAATGTCGGACCACCTATAATAAGAGAACCATTGAAAATCCACCTATAGCAGAAGAATAAATGAAACATTAGGCCGGTGCAGACTAGAAGAACCTAGAACACATTTGCATATATTTCGAAAAGCCCTCGCAGAATAAACATGTACTGATGAACTGAGCCGAAGCACTCATGTCTGGGTGTGTGTGTATACATGCATATTATGTGTATATATATATATATATATATATATATATATATATATATATATATATATATATACATATATATACATATATATATATATATATACATATATATACATATATATATATATATACATATATATATACATATACACATATATATATATATATATATACACATATATATATATATATATATATATATATATATATATATATATATATATATATATATATATACATATATATATATATATATACATATATGTATATATATATATATATATTTTGTAATATGGAAATAAGTCAGACAGTTGAACATACATGTATATCTTGCTAGAGGAAGAACTTCTTTGCAAAGTCTGTCAATTTAATTATTCTGCTCAACTTATTGTTGATTCTGTCTGCAACATTTATTTTGAATTCATGGGAGTTGAAATGAACACCGGCACCTACAGTGTCACAATATCATGCTATATTGACCCCCCAACGCCCTGACCCTTGGGCCATCCCATAAAACATGCACACATAGAAAAGAATAGCATGCACTGTGTCTCAATACATTTACATTTGAAGCCACTGTGCACAGCCAGTATCTTCCACCTCAGGCCCGGTTCACGCTACAGACTGTAAAGCTCGCTAATCTATTTAAAGCCCTCGCGTCAAGCGATTCTAATGTGCGTGAGGTTAAAACAAGGCGAGGGAAAGAGGGCGAGTGGGTGGCAGCCGGGCTAAGAGAGCGGCGGCGCGAGCGCGCACGGATACAGTAAACAAATGAAGTCAGACTTTATTTTGAGGGGCCGGTTGCGCCCGAGCATGAGCTGGCGTCTAGTCTCTGTGTCAGCCAGAGGACCTTTTTATGTGTGTCTAGCAGGCCCATCTCACTCCTTAATGAGGCGATGGAAAAATAAACAGGGCCCAGCACATCAACAGTAAAACAGAACTGGCAAAATAGCGACTTAATAAGGCAACACAAGCAAATGAATGATTTTCTTGAATCACGTTTTAAACGGCATAGTCCTCCCTGGGCACGCAGGAATGGGAGAGGTGAGAGCAAATCTGCATATGTAAGTGTGCAGGCTTGTGCGTGTGTGTGTGTGCAAGCGAGCACGCGCGCGCTTGTGTGTGCGTGTGTAAACAAATTCTTCTATAAACCTGGCAGAGCGGAGGCTGCCACAGACATCAGCTCCGCATTTGCATATTCATGGCTCAATTTGCACTTGGCTATGCAAATGTATGCAAACATCGTTTCAGAACATTTCAAAAATAGAAACCAGCATTCCAAATGACGTTGTGCCTCTTAATATGCAGCCACACAAGGAAAGAGGGGGGAGAAAAAAAAATTGAAAAAAAAAAAAAAATTAGCGGGGAGGAAAAATCGAAGCGGCCGAGCAGCGGCTGAATATCTGATTTAAGACTGAGAGCTGTGCTGCAATCTTCTGCAAACAGGTTAAAGCGGGATAAGCCCGACCAGGAGCTGCTGTGGTGTAATGTAGATATGCACTGATTAAATGTCAGCTCTGTCTTTTTTTTCCCCCCCACGAAACGCCTCTCTTAACATTCCTGCATATTGTCTTTTAAAGAGCTGTGCTATGCAAATACGTTAAGATGTTCTTTTTGTGCAATCCATGTTCCCCTCAGGCTTATTTTCTGTGTTATTAGACTCAGATGACTTTTTTTTTTTTTTTTTTTTTCGCTTCCGAAGATGGTTAAATTATTGTTTCCAGACTCCAGTGTAACGACGGTAAGTACATCAGAATGCAAGAGCATTCTGCGATTCGCGTTGCACTCTGTGTGAACTGGTCACCAAAATATTTCCTCATGAATACGTTTTCTCTTCTGTGCGTTTCCTCGTCCTGGCAGCCGCGCCGCTCCAACTCGTCCGGCACCGGAGCGGCTGGTCCTGGACCGGCCCGCCACCGCGGCTCATTCGCAGCAGCACCGTATTGTTCCCTTCAGACTGTTGGGGGGGGGGGGTGGGGGGTAGTTTTTCAAGACAGTGGATGAATGGAAGGCGAAGAGTTCAGCAAAATCTACTTTCGCTTAAATCCTTATTCATCTACTGGGCACAAGGCAGGGTAAGCTGTTCCCCTGGCACAGGGTCCGTCTGAGGGGCCAATGTGGGGCCCCTCTGGAGCTTTATCTCTTTTCCCCGTGCTCCTCGGGATAAACGGCTCCACATGGAGCCCTAATCCCCCTCTTCACCTAGTCCAGCTTTCCTTCCCTCTGCCTTCCTTTGCTTTTCTTTCCCCTTTCCTGCTTTTAAAGTTGCATTTTTCACTCTTTTCTTTTCTGTCTTTCTTTCTCTCCTCCTCCGCTTCCCCTCCCGAACCCGCAAATGGCAATTGGTGGCCTGTCGGGACTCAGCTGCCCTCCCACCACCAACCACCACCACCACCACCACCTCCTCTCAGTGCGAGACAAACAGTTTAGCCGGCGAGAGCCTCGTTAAACCCTCGCCACGGTTCCAGCGCGGCTCCGCCGTCTTTTTGCGCTACGTGTTAATTTTACGACGGCGAAGCCGGCAGTAAAAAAAGCAAAGCCCCGGCTAATTAGGCCGGCGGTGTGAGGTGAGTGGCAAAGAGTGGGCCGTGCCACCGCGTGAGGCGCCTTAATCATTGTTTATGAGAGGGCTCAGCAGGGTTCCCTGGCACTTGCTCCCCTCTCCCCACCTCCATCCTCCTGGTTTTTCATGTGGTTTTTTTTAGGTCCCGTACGCACAATTTGACGCTTGCAGTCACTTAGTCGCTGCGCCGCTCCTTCGTGACAGTAACAGGACGAGCTCGCCGGACTCGTCTCCTCCCGGCAGTGATTAACTCTCGCGAGGAACAATTTAGGGACAATTATTTTGCTCTGGGAATTGTGCGTTATTGTGCGTTTTGTTAACAAGGGGAGCAAATGCGGCAGAAAATCACCTTCAGCTCAGTCCCAGTGTTGGATTACAAAAGCGTTTTATTCCGGGGTTTTTTTTTCACGAGGTTTATTTAAGAGTGTCTCATAATGGAGCCGCCTCTCCGCTAAGTGGCTACAAGCCTCATTTGGCTTTGCTGGACAGGCACAATGAGAGATCGACGCCCAGGCCGGGCCGGGCCGGGCCTGGCCTTTGCTGTGGGGCGGTAAGTGCATTGCCATTCATGGAGAGAGAGAAGAAGAAGAAGAAGTAGGAGGCCGTGGAGCAAAAAAAAAAAAAAAAAAGTGGCCGCTGCCTCTTTAAGTTGGATTTAAGTGATCAAAATTTCATGCAAGGCTGCAATTGGTGGTATAATGTTGCTCTTTAAGAGAGTTGCCTGTAATGATTGCCATGTGTGGACAGTGGGTTTTTTTGGAAGGGGATTTTGTGGAAGGCAAGGGGCCGGGGGCCCGAGAGCGGAGCAGACTGTGAAGTAGACTGGCGAGGTATTGCTGGGGTGGGGGAGGGGTGGTGGGGTTGGGCGGGGGGGGGGGCTTGGAAAGCGGAGCGGAGAGGAGAGAGAAGTCTCACGGAGAGGCTCAGGAAAGGCCAGCCATATGAGATTACGGCATACCAAAGAAATGTGCTCCTCGGGAAAGTTTGTGTATTTTTGGGAAGTGCTCCAAATTTTCCACAGACAGATTTTTATTTTTTGGGGTTATCTCACTCCCCCCTCCCGCGCCTCCCCTCCCTCCCCTCCCTCCCCTCGTAGTTTGGACTAATTGCGTGGCGCAGCGCCCGCTGAGTCAATATGAGAAAGTCTGCTCCCTTTCCTTTTTTTCCCCCTCGCTCCCTCTCTCCTTCTCTTCCTCTCCTCCCCTCACCTCTCTTTCCAAACATTCACTGATAGTATGTGTATTTTTGAATGCAAAGGATAACATGTCTGTATATTTTTCAAGTGCACAGTTTCGGCGTGTTTTTCTGCGGGCGTTTAATTTGAAAAGGATGATTTTTTTTTTGATTTTCTTTTGGAGGGGCAGGGAACCAATGTTTCCAGCTTTGCGGCCGGCAGAAAGGCAGAGCAGTAGCGAGGTCGGTTCTTAGGGGACACGTTGGGCTGGTGCCGCTGTGAAAACAAACGCCAGACATTAACGTGTTTGATTGAACTGCAGGAAAGGATCATCTGATATAATTAAAGCAATTGTACTATTTATTTATATTTGATGGTCTTTGTTTTTGCTGCCATTCCAAGGCGCACATGTGCCTCAATCGGCGGAATGGATCATGAATACCGCTCATACCCACTTTTTTTGCGGTTGATTGAGGAACGCGCAGCTCAGAGCTCCTTCATGTCATCATTTCTCAAACAGAAACACACCTGACCTGACACATGTTTGGTTTTGGGGGTTTTTGTAAGTTGTAGCAGAGCTAGCAGTGATTGTCAGGCCATGCCTCCACCTGCTGTTCGCCTCTCGCTCTGTGCAGTCAGCAGACCGGCGTAGTTGCAGAGCTCTGAAGGGCCACGAACACAGACACACTTCCACACGGGAACGGTCGGAGGGGAGCTGCACCGCTCTGACTTTGGAGTTAACTGTGTGGTTGGACGGCGGCAAACACATTCTGGTTCTATGACAGGCCCAACTTGGATAAACGAAAATATGTTTCCATGATGTCTTCCGCTAAAAACAAGGAAAACAATTGTAATATTTTGACACCAAAAATGTCCTCAATTTCCTTGAAGTTAAAAAAAAAAAAAAAAAATCACTCCAAAGTTTTCGGTATCGTGTCAAAAATCCAATTTCAGAGATGAGTCCCTGTTTGTCAAGGTGGTGGTGTTGACGCGTTAGCCGTTTTCGATAACTAAATGAATGCAGCCAAATAGCTTGGAGCTAGTTAACTGCAAGGCAACCAGTCTAGACGTCAAAACAAGCTTTTAGAAAAATATATTTGTAATTGGTAGGGCATCCTACTAAAAAGAAAACGAATGTGTTAAGCTGGCATGAAAAGGCTTTTCTCAGTCGTGCCTGATGAGGTGAAGCCTCTACCTTTCATTCTGAGAACATTCTAAAGCATGTTCCCAGCAGTCATCAGTTACAACCACTCGATTATGCACTACTTGCACCCTGACCATGAAGTCTCACTCCCGCTGGCACTGTGAACACTCACACTGTTTATGTGTCGCTAGTAGCACTACTGCAGTTCCACATGAAGTGCAAACACAAGCTCACACCAAAGCCGGTGGTGTGGATTAATAATGAGAATGGCTTTTTTTTTTTCCTGTTTATTTTCATGACTACGTCTTCTGAGACTTTGTGGTCTTTTAAACAATGCAATGTTTGAGTTGCTTTTAACTGTCAATTGGCAAAGCTGATTGGATAAAGAGACTATACGTGATATCATTTCATGGCTAGATGCTTTGGCACTGCAGATACATCACAACAAACGAGGATAGATACATTGTGACCATCATTCTTCTGTGGACAGGGTCAAGTGATGTGTCATCACATTCTGTTGTAGGTGTCATTACCCTCCACCAAGACTCTTCCCTACTATATAGGAGAAGTCTAGGAGATAGTAAAATATATTTTTGCCTTTTGAGTTTCCGTATTCGTCTCATACAAATTGGTCTGATGGCAAAAGTGTGCAGGTCAGTTTGGTTTCACTGAAATTGAATTAAAAAATGTTAATGAATAGAAATTTTAAGTAATTAGTTAAAATAATGAATACTGTATCTTTTCTCAAAGCAATTAATTTTTTTATTTTTTGCTTACCATTGTACATCTAGCTAAAAAGAAAACTGCCATGTGTTGTTAATGTTAAGCTGTTGGGGGAGAGGTACAGATGCTTGAACTACCAATCACAGGCTCCAATTGATTTCAACAGTACAAGATGTTGCCTCTTATGACGCCATTTGTACAGTTTGTCGTGGTTGGGTGTATGTTTGTGTCCTAGTGGAAGCTATTGGCTGTGGCAGTATGGTGGTAAACAGCCTAATTCGGGTCAGTGTTTATTTGTAAACATTAAAAAAAAAAAAAAAAAAAAAAACTCAGCTGACCAAAGCACTGTACACTCATTTCAATTCTATATTGTATAACCGACATCTCAGTTAAAGAAGAGAGATGAATATCCTCCAACAATACTTGACAGTGAACTCAATAGCTTCCGTGTGTTTTTGGGCACAGAGTCAACATAAATTACAAGGGCACTAAAAAAAAAAAAAAACATGCTTTTTATAATGTTCTTTGATGAAAATACCTGTATCTCGTGATACAGTGATATATCACGAGGCAGTAGCTAGTAAAGGTATTTATTTGATAGCGGCTTTGTTGCCGGCTGCCCTGCTTTCTGTTCCCCAGGCTCACATAGATACTTATCAGCTTTTTAAAGGCGGCGATTCACCCCTATCACCCATCAACAGCACCTTGCGACATGCGCTGCCTCGCCACTACAAATCCCATTACTTTTATCCTTAGCTAATACTGGGGTCCTGTTGCCTCCTGTCAGGGCTCACGGCACAAACAATTTGCTTTCTTCCGCCTTCCATTTCACAGAACTGCTCACAGTCGGAGGCAGAGGCTGAGGCTGGTTAGGGCGAGCCGCGGGCCCGGCTAGGCTTGTCACACAAACTTTGAAATGTTTGCCAGAGTTTAAGTAGCTTCGAGGTCAGAGAGTTTGATGTCAGAGGAGGTGCCAGAGTTGTGTGACCGGCCTGGTGGCTCATTGAGAGCAGTCCCATAATTTGTTACATGTTTTTGTTACTTTGAGCTGCATAATGCGTGTAGTAGCAGTCTTTATTTGCTCGGCAGTCTCCCGTTTAATCCCACTTCTAACCACCCCTGCAAGACACAGACGCACGCACGCACGCACACACACGCACACACACGCACACACACACACACACACACACACACACCCTTCTTTAGTCCATCATCCCTGATGCGTCAGGGCTTGTTGTGTTTACTCTCGGCCCAACTCCGCCTGCCTGACCCCTCTGACCCAAGTGCATTCCTTTCTGAGGTGATTGGCAGCCCATGCAAATACTACACAACCATGACTGGCAGTGAGAGCCACTCCGTGCCCTTCCCACAATGCCCCTGGCCCCTCCCCGTCAATAGACGCTGAGCTGGCGTCATTGTCCCCATACAGTGACCTTTTACCTCTCCAAAGTTAGAGCTTTCTGGGAACCACCCCAGAACTTTTCTCCGATCCGTATTGGAATGTGTGACATGTGTGCGTGATCTCTCTGTTTACCCCCCCCCCTCCCCGCCCTCTACGCCTCCTTCTCTTCTTGCTATATCTTTACTTTTTTTCCCCCTTCTTCTTCTTCTTCTTCTTCTTCTTCTTCTTCTCTGTGTGCGTCTCCCCCCTGGCAGTCCCAGCTGCGAACCCAACATGGCGAGGGGATGTATGTTTAAAGCACACAAAAACAATATTCCATTAGCATAAATTTGGTTCTGTTTCACCGCCTTTTTTTTCCTTTTCTTTTTCTTTTTTTGCAGTGTCACAGTCAGATCTGGTTGCTTTGAGGAGGGAAAGAGTAAACAGCTTTAGGTGGTGTTCGTGGGTTGGCTTTCCGTCTCGGCGAGACAAGGCCTGGGGGCAGCAAAATGCATTACACATCAGACCGCGACGAGTCTCGCAGGGCTCGGGAGGACCCCGGCTAACCTGTGTTCTCCGGCGTCACACGTCGGCAGCGAGCCAAGTCGACGAGACGAACAGCCGGCGATCAAAGAGGCGACACGGCTGCGCGTGACAGTGGGATGAAATTCCGCGGTGCGACGCAGCGATGCAAACCCCACCACCGCACCCCCCGTTTTGCCCGTGTATCTTCCCCCCCATCCCCTCCTGCAGCGGTATGTGAATGGTTGTAGAATGGCTTGGAGGTATTTGGATCATTAATAGATCCCACCACTGAGTTGTTGTGCACTACTGTACACTGCCTGGGAAATATTCCCTAATGATTTCCATGGACCTCAAGTCTCCTCCCTCTCCCTCCTCCCTTCACAGCTTAATCTCTTATTCCTTTTGTTCATTCGCCTTTTGTTCTTTGTCCTTATACATACATACATACATACATACATACACACACACACATATATATATATATATATATTTTTTTTTTTCTATTCTTTAATTACTGTTCCCACCCAGAGAGAGGGCCCTGTCTTCGCGCCCCCTCCCCACCACGTCCCAGGAGAAGCAGGGAGACGCGACCATGTGGCTTCCCTGACAATGACATGAATGGCCACGGTGGCAGGGCCACCTCTCTGAGGACCGGGACATGGGGTGGGGGTGGGGGAGGGGGAGAGGGAGGTGTTGGCGGTGCAGGAGGAGAAAGGATGGGGAGAATGGAGAGGGGTGGGAAAGATGCGCCCGGGGAGCCGCGGTTCGACCCTTATTCCTCTCCCCCTATTCTCTGCGGTCGGGGGAAGGAATTCTCAGTTCCCTGGGTGGTTCCAGAGAGATAAGTGGAATGAGGGGAGGGCGGCTGAGGGGGGCGGGTTTAAATCACGGAGGACAACAGGCAAACAAGAGGCGAAAAACTTTAACAAATCCCGGGGTCTCCATTAGCACTTTAGCCTCGCTGACGTAACTGCGAATCCTCGGGAGGCCAGTAAAAGTTAATGACAGAAGATTATTTGGCCAGCGTTCAAGCTCTTCACAGGCTCTTTTGGTGGTCAAAAAATGTATTCCCAGCAAGCATCCACGAGCCATAAAAAGAAGGGAAAAAAGAAATAGCAGCACGGCCTCAAGTGAGCGCCGTGAGCTTCCCAATGGAAGGCGCCGTAAAAAGACAGCCGCGATGGTGGCGATGATTAAGGTGAGGTTAGCCGTGTTAATAACGTGCAGTTAAACCGTCCCAACCTCCGGTGCGACGCCGCAGCCGCGCGTCTCGCCGTGGAAATGAAGCAGCGCCCCCGCTGCGAGCGTTTTAACGACGGCGGCCGCCGTTTGAGCGTGCGGCGGCTCGGGCGTGCGTCTCTCTCCCCGCAAATAAGTCTGCGGCCCACCCTCACCCTCCCCCTCCCCCCGCGAGATGACAACTTAATGCCGTATCGGCGGCGGCGGTGGCGGCGAGATGAAATCATGCTGGCAGGCTATCGCGGCAATCCAGGCTGAGAGCGAGCGCTCGTGAAAATCTGCGGGAATTATTCACATCCGGAGCTTGAGAGGGACAGTCGCCCCCGTACGTGCACGCACAATTACACACGCCATCATCAGATTCAACCCCCACCCCACGCTCACCCACCCACACATGCTAACCGCTGCCAACTAGCCCATGTTCATTTCTCACACATCTCCTCCAGATCATTTTTGTTTTAATGGAATCGCTTAAAACAATTAATTACTGTCGCCTTTTCTCCCCCGTATATACCTCTTCTTTTGCCTCCCCCACCTCCACACACACACACTCACAATCCCTCTCGCGCTCATTCCCCTGCGTCGCAGGAGATACAGGCGGTAATAAAAAGGCGTTTATTGGACGATTTTCTGGAGGCCCGTTGGTTATTAACATGTAAATTAAATCATCACAGCTGTTCCATTTTCAATCAGATGGAGTTTGAGGGAGGCGGCGCACAGACGAGGACCCCAGTGCACTGATTTTATTACGCACACCTTCATTAGGAGCCCTGCAGCCACCAACACCGCCGCCACAACAATCAACCTCCTGACACACACACACACACACACACACACACACACACACACACACACACACACACATGCTAGCTGGCAAAATGTTCTTTCCACCATGAAAGCTACTCCCACACAAGTAGCGATTCCTACTGTTAAAAGCGGTCACTCAGTGTTTCACAAGATATTTATAATAAATGCAAAAAAAAAAGAAAAAGAAGTGCAAAGCCAATGCATGCCATTCTGAGCGCAGCATGTGGAAAGTGAGCCTGAAGGAAAACGCGAGGATGTGATTTTCTCCGGTTTTGTGAGTGGTGTTTTCAGTTGGTGGTTCGTTCACAGATCAATACTTCCGCCAAAGATGTTCCACTGAGGGGCTATTTTGTCCTCTGAGCTCTTCAACCAAACATGGAAAGCAACACGAACTTAAGGACAACGCACACGCACACACACACACACACACACACACACACACACACTGGTGTCTTTAAGGAGAAAGGCCCGGGACGCTTCCATTTCTCTGCAGAAGTGCAGGAGAAATAACCAACGAGTGGCCGTAACTCAGGGAAATTGTCAGAAAAGGCGGCAGATGATGGACTTTACCAATGATCATTTTTCTAATCCATATATATGTTTTAAAGGCCTCGCAGATGGCCGGAGCCATAAACGAGCGGCGTTCCACGGCGCAGGACGGCGAGACTTGGGCCCAGATGAGATATTGGTAAGCCTGTGCAGAAAGGTTAATGTTAGCCACCCGGCGTGCTAATGGTTTTGGTTTGACAATGGCCTGTGGGGAGTGCGCCAGAAACCTCATCGAAGCGAACACATTGACACATAAATTGTACATTTTCAACAATTTCATTATGATCTACGCCATCTTAGTGTGACATACATCAGTGGGGATGAAGTGGATGGTCTTATTTTTCCCGCTTCCCCCCCTAACCTCCCCCTCCCCCTGCCCAACTTGGAGGCATGAGAGGATATCGATCTCTCGTCTTTTCAGGGGAGGAATCACATTATTGCTGATGGAGAATAAAGTGCTACAGCCATATGGAAATTAAAAAGGCAAGGAAGCAGTAGCAACAGCAGCAGCAGCTGAGTGCTGTAAAAAAGCAACGCGTGTCATACCAGTATTTATTGTATATCTCACCTAATGAGAAGAAATGATTTGCACCCTGTAAGAAGAAGCCATTCGCTTGGATATTAACTAAACGGTCAACTGCGTATATTCAATTTTTTTTTTCATCCCGCAGGAGGGTAACTTAAAGACGCTATACAAGGCAAAGTGCGCTAATCCTCAAAGGCTTTTAAAGATCTTTTTTTTTCCCTTCTATAACAGCGATTTTCTGTTTTTCCTTTGAAGGATGGATACGGACGCGTGGAAAAAAAAAAAAACTAAAAAAAAAAAGTGAGCGGGCTCCGCTGCAGAGAGGGAGGCGGGCTTTGTCTTTGTGTTTGGCACCGAGGAGCCAGACAGCGGCTCGTATGGCTAGTGGTGAGATAATGGATTGACCTCTAGACCGCCCGCTCAGAGTGGCTGCATTATAGCGAAGCCAGTGTGAATAAAAGAAAAGATGGTTATTTTTAGCGCCCGATTGAAATGCTGGAAGAATCTGCCACCGGGATCAGAGTGCAGGGTTGTGAGGGGTGGGGGGGTGGGTGGTGATAAAAATCATGGGGAGGGGAAGGGGAGGGGGAGAGAAAGGGGGAAGGTAAAAAAAAAAAAAGGGAAAAAATGAAAGGGGGGGGGGTGTTGTTCAAGGAAGCGAGAAGTAGAGGAAGTTGTGGTGAGGGGAGCCTGCGGTGCTGATCCCAACGTTTACGGAAAAACAAACAATAGGCACAATCCCAAAAGGAGATGCGTAATTTACATAAATTATATATTAATCCACGTTAATTAGCATATATATTTGAATTAGGATTTAAAGGCTTTAAGGCCCGTTTTTGATTATTCCGCCACGACTCTGCGGTCTGATCACTCTGCAGAGAGGATGTGAATTTGTGCACTCAACATTAATACACTATGCTAATGGCAGCTAATACTGATATGCAGATTTACTTAATTACTAAATGGATTTCACTCCGTTTCGCTATGCCGCGCCGCAGTGAGTCAAGTGTGTTTGTTTTCCGTCGATGTTGAAAGCGGCTTACAAAACTCGCGTCCTCCAGTCAAGGCGGCAGGATAAACTTTGCAGGATCTTGGCTGCTTTCCCTATCGCCTGCCCCCCCCCCTTCTTCTTTCTTCCTTGAAACAATAAAATCCCATCCTGCATTTCCTTCTCATCTTGATGATTATTGAGAACAGGCTACATCGTCCCTCTAATTTGCCTCATTAGTTACAGCAGTTAGGGAAACTAAGATCCCTCCATAATATGCCTCCGACCTGCGTGTCTAATCCACAGACACCCATCGTCTCCGTTCTCCAGCCCTGTTAGGGGAAGAGAAATTATCTCAGATATATCAGGCTATGAAGCAGCGGCGCGGGCTGCTGTTTTATGACTTCATCTCCGTTGGTGACGCAGCTGACATTGGTTTGTTGTTGTGGCACTAAATAACCAGTGGGTGTTGGGATTGTATTCCTCTGGAGTTACCTGCAGCTGAGCAGCATTGCGATTTCACCCTTATAAATACAACGGCGGCAGAAAAGAGTTTGTTCTTTTAAAGCAAGAAATTGGTATGTATAAAGAAGGTGAGACGAGAAAAGAATGCAAGTTGCAATTCTTCATTATTAAAAAAGAAAAAAAAAACACACACACACAAAACTTAATGCTTGTATTCTTGAATGTGTGGCAAGGATGCTGAAACATCCAGCCTGGACCTGAGAACATTGCAAGTGCAAAAGGCAGTGTGTGACTTGTGGGCAACTGCACAGAAAGAAATTGAATCAACATTGATTCTTCATGTAATATATGACAAATGCATGGGAGCGACCAAGTAACATTTTTTTTCCACCACTGTAATAAGAAACATACCACACAGACTTTCTCCTGATTGAGAGACTGGCAGCTGTCTGCAGTCAGTCATCACAGTTTGATGATAGGGCAACGCGGGAAGGAGAGAAAAGAACAGTTTCATTTTCCATGGAATGTTCTTGCGTGCTGCACTGCCCCCTTTGTTTTGTTCCCTTCAGCAGAGTTAGAATGCAGCAAGTGAGCATGTGCAACGCTGGAAATGTCAAATTGCTATTTATGGCTGCGCGTCAGGTGATGAGTTTGTCGAAGACATGGACAAATATCTAAGAAACAAAACAAAACAAAAAACAACATATTAGTCCAGGGCCTGGTCTACATGCTCAACTACAACTACCATCCTAAAATGCAAAATAGCAGAATTTTAAGTCTCTCCCCCACCCCAACAGGGCCCATTTCTGGTGTCAAATGCAACATTGATTGTCTATTATATTACATTGATCAAGGGGTGATAACTTGTAATAATTGGATGTTAAATTAAAAAGCCCTCTCCCACTTCTTGCCATCTCAATTGTAATTGTCACAGGGTGGCAGTTATGATGATGTATGGGCGATTGTGTTTTGCGCAGCAGAGCATGACCCTGATGAGTAATGCTCGATTTTTTTTTTTTTTTTTGGCTGCCTGGCATCCCTCCATTTCTCGGCCTTTGCTTTAATGTGCGCCGATCGGAATATTAAGAGGGCTCGCGTTGGAGCGGCGAGAGGAGGGTGGTGGGCGGAGAGGGTGAGTGTAGCTGTGGGCTCCGGAGTGGAAGAGGATTAAAGGAACTCGCAAAAATGCACGTTTCTTCTGTCTCGCTCTCTGTGTTTTCGTGTATCGCTGTAAGCCGCGACGCGACGTCCTCTCTGTCCCGACCCCCCCCCCCGCCGCCTTCCCGCCGCGCTGTCACCTGACCTAGGAGTGACAAAGAAGAGTCCTTACCCCTTATTATGAGAACACGAGGTCAAACGCACAGCCGCGCGTGACAGACGCCCCCCCCCACTTCGCCGACCCCTGTCACTTCCCATCCATACGCGCTGCCATAGGCTCGGCGTTGCACACAAGGACACTACAGCGCTCAAGTATATCATCCGCAGAATTTATTCCCCGGCGAGACCGCCACTTCTCAAGGTCCTTTGCAAAAACAAAATGGCCATTGTATCGACTTTGGAGTGCACTCGCCAAACCTCTCGCTAACTCATCGGAATTCTTCAGAGCGCACGACCGATTCAAGCCCCCCCCACCCCTTCCCCCTGATGTTTTTAAATAAGGACGGAGGTGAAAAAAAACAAGGACTCATTGTCAGAATTGCCAGCACCGTAGACGCGCACATGGGGGTCGTTAACAGTTCCTGTAAAAGCTAATGGATCTTTTCAGAAGCCAGTCAGTGTTTAACCTGTAGTCCTATAAAATATATTGCAGAGCATCTATAGCTAGCGATGAAAAGTTCCAGCTCATAACCATCGCAGTTGCCTGCAGGAGCTGCCAGAAAAGAAATTACTACCACTCTGATAAAGGAAAGAAAGAAATGAGTAAAAAAAAACGTCACTGTGTCAGACCCTCATACTTAAGTTCAAAGGTTAGAGGCTATGGCTAAGCTAATGGTGATCAGTACACAGCTCTGAGTATGGACAGCTACCCATGCAAAGACAACAACTCATATCCCCACCGAAGAAGAAGAAGAAGAAGAAGAAGAAGAAGAAGAAGTTTGGAGGGCAAGCCCCGAGACTCCTGAGACTATACTCTGTGAGGAGTAAATACAGATGTACCTACGCCGCACACACACACCCACACACGCTAACTCTCCCTAAGCTATCCTCAGAAGGCTAATACGGCAGCAAATTACCATATTCAACAGGCTCATCTCCCTCCACTCATTAGCAGATAAACGATATGCCTATATTTAAAGTACTATCACACATTAGTGTCATCGGGAACTGGCGCCGCACGTGGGGGTGTGCATGTGTCTGCATATACTGAGGCATACATGCCGCCACACACACACACACACACACACACACACACACACTCATACACTCTTGTGAGTGCATGCATTTTAACTCGACAGGATCATCCTACATTCATCCTCTCCTTGTGTGTCTGTGCTTGTTGGCAGGATGTACGTATGGCTGTGTGCGCGCGTGTTTGTGCGTGCACGTCTGCGCGCGTGCAAAGAAAGCTCCCCGGTGATGCGCAGCCAACTCACAGAGCTGTCAGTTTGGGTGGAGGGAGGGGAGGGGAGGGATGGAGGCGGAGAGGGAGGGAGGGGGGGGCAACACCAGCGCTGGCGATTAGCATGAGCTTCCATGGGGCGCCGCGGTGGATGCTGGGAGATTCCGTCGCAGGCGCGGCGGACCTGTCTCTTCATCGGAGGGATGACAACCCCCCGTGGCACGGCGCGCTCAGCTCGGCAAAACCGCGCGGGGCGGCTGCATCTGAGCCTCCGGAGTCGCGGCACTCTCCTGCCGTCGCCGCCTCTTAATTCTTCATCTCCGTCGACATCATCAGCATAATCACAAATCATCGTCGTCTTCTTCTTCCCCCTCCTCCTCCTCCTCCTCGCGATTAATTGCTGTATCCCCACCACTGCCGCGATGGTTTCAGTGTATTATACAGCGGACCCATTATCATCAGCGTCCGTGCCGCCGCACCACAATTAACAACCTGACTGTGAAAGTTAAAAACTCGGCGCTCCGCCTCGTTACTATCGACTGGAATTCTGCAAGGGGAACCTTCTGCTGGGCCCACTGACCATTTAGCTCAGTTCACGCTCGCGCATGTAAGCAGTGTATTTGATCAGCGACGATGATGATGAGGATGATGATGAGGATGAGGATGAGGATGATGATGATGATGATGATGAGAATGAGGATGATGAGAATGATGATGATGATGAGGATGAGGATGATGAGGATGAGGACGATGAGGATGAGGATGAGGATGATGATGATGATGATGATGAGGATGATGAGGATGAGGATGATGATGATGAGAATGATGATGAGGATGAGGATGAGGATGATGAGACGATGATGATGAGGATGAGGATGATGATGATGATGATGATGAGGATGATGAGGATGAGGATGATGATGATGAGAATGATGATGAGGATGAGGATGAGGATGATGATGATGATGAGGATGATGAGGATGATGAGAATGATGATGATGATGATGATGATGAGAATGATGATGAGGATGATGATGAGGATGAGGATGAGGATGATGATGATGATGATGATGAGGATGATGCCTTGACTTACCCCCCGAGGAGGCGAGCTGTCTCACCTGTCTCGGTTGTGAATGCGCTCCGGACTGACAGGTGCATCTTGACGTAAAGCTTGTTCAGGGCGAGCGCGCGTTACATTCCGCCGGCTCCTCGTGATTGAAGTCGGTTGATACAGAGACATTCACATCTGAATGCCTTTGACCACAAACGCTCACAGGCTGTTAGCCACCCAAGGGTTTTTGGAGCCGTGTGCCCCCCCCCCCTTGTCTGCTCTTCATCTTCCCTTCCAGCCCGTCAACTCACTCAACAGGACAGCCTGCCGTGACCTATATCGCCGGGACGCTTTGTTAGGCACCTGATGGCTGTTGGCTGTGCAGCCTAAGTTACAAGTTGTGTCTTTAACGTCCGTGTGTGGAGTCGGACTGGGAAGGTAGCGGCAGAGCGGAATGGATTCGGATCGTTAACGCCTCCACGGGATTCGCTTTCGGTGAGTAAAACTTCGAGGATATGCGAGATTGCGTTCGACTTTCTCCTTCATAGAGAAAACATGTGAACCACGGCATGAAGAAGACGTAGAATGTTTGCTCCAGCAGCATATCTGTGATTCTCGCCGAGTTCGAGAGAGCAGCCGCCCAGCGTTGCCCAGATCCAGCAGCCAAGTCCGTTTTTTCACGTTCCAAACGGAACCAAGACCAACTCTTTCGCTCTCGCTTTGTGTCACGCCACTTTTGTTGCTGTGTTTATACCTCGTCTGCTGGCACCGTGTAAAAGACCCTCAAAGAAAACAGACAATACAAGATATAGTAGGCTGCCCTGGCAATGAACAGTGCAAGAAAAGAAGAGAATATTCATTTCTGCTCCTCGAGCGAACGCTTGCCGAATCCAAGCGGAACCTGGACGCAATTTCCAAACATTTGTTCAAACCTGCTCTGACACGTGTCGATACCCTTGCACTGTTTCCTCGCTCAGTGTATTTGAGATCTCTCCAACGGGTGCAGCTGAATAGCCGCCAACAGCTGTGCGCGGACACACCGTGTTAAATTTGGCACTTGCCCATTTTATTTTTCAAACTTCTGCCGCTGTGTGAACCCTGATGAAACACCACACAAAGTTTTTTGTGTTTCATCGCAGGCTACCACAAAATAATTGTGCCACAAAAGTACTAACTGCACTGCGCTCTGGCTCCACATTAGCTTCCGCCGGCTCATTTGTATCACTCCCTCTTGCTGTCACCAGCTTGTCATTTGAGAGTTAACACACTTCAACGTCACTGCAGAGACGTTTTGAAATGGCTAATGTCAAAGCGAAACTTGACATCGAGACTAGACAATAACTAATTCATTGACATAACGTTGACATAACTAATTCATTACCTGCCAACAGTAGCGCAGAGGCGTGAATTGCAGTTTGTCAAAATGATGGACGGCCATCAACATTTGCATTTGTCATTGTTAATAATAATAGAAAAAGAACCTTAATGATGGAACAAATCTAAGACCACTTACATATAGAACTGCTGTGGCCCCTCTGGTGACATGGTGATGTAATGGGGTGGCTGGGTTAGTTGAGGGCTGGGTAATTAATCTGAATCATCTAAACATTGAGTACACTGCGCATCTTTTAGGTTATGTCACCGAATGATACAGAGAGGGCAGTTGTCAGTTGTCGGCGTCAAGGACATTGACTGCAAACATGGCAAAGCTATAAAAACACTTGGAACCAGGGGATTCACTCAAGAGGACGAACTCGGATTTGCCATGACAAAGTGAGGGGGCGCTAGTGAGTGGAAGAGGTGCTACCTCTGTTGTTTGGATGTGGTTTAGGTACAGGGGTCCAAATCAGAACAGTAATCTGGTTTTAGGGAACCAAACTGATTTTGTAGTCAACATCATCTTTGGCTATTTATTGATATGTCACTACTTAAAATTCCAACATTTGTAATCAGAATGAAATGGGTCAAAAAACGACATGTTGCAGTAAGGTGGCTATTAACAGGAGTCATTTCCATTCAGGTTCTTTAGAATTTTAAAACAGCTCTTACCAATCACACCTACCAACAATTTCCAGTTTGCTCATTATTCAGTCTTGTGGACTGTCAGAGGGAGCCAGGGTTCCCAGAGAGAACTCAAACTGCCTTAGGGAGAAGATTTTTTTTTTTTTTTTAAACTTGATTAGGCATTTATAAAAATTATCCTCCTTAGTTGCACATTTTTCACATTTTGTGCTTTTCCCTCAAGACCGACGCCATTATAGACTCATTTTAACTTTTGTGGTTGAAATGTACACATCTTCAGACTTGATTAAAATACTACTGGGGGTGTTAATCGTCAAACATTAATCACTAGTAAGTAAAAAAAAAAAAATGAGTTTGGTGTATTTCTAGCTATAGGTTTGATCCACAGGGGAGTATTTAGAGGCTGTGAGTGACTCAAAGTAGAGACATCTGTCATCTGGAGCGCCAGTGTGACTGAAGTTGTCATTAATTGTTTTTAACAACAGCGTAGGTCTTTCTCCAGAATAATGAAATCTAAATTGAGTCCATATGGGAATTTCACAAGAAGAGCTTTGAATGGGAGTTGTTCCAATTTTTTTTTTTTTTAACACTAAACCTGATTCTAACTTTATGAGATAACATAACGTTTAAAATCAAGGCCAATAATAAATGATTAGATCAGAATGCACGGAGGAGTTACATGGATGACATAATCATGATAATCTCCTTCCATATTGTTCTCTTTGATATCTCCCTCATCTCTCCCTGCTCGTCTCCCCTCTGCGGGCTCCTTTCGACAGTTGCTCGGGTCTTTGATTATTTCTTTGTTTTTCATTACCCTGCTCCTCTCACTCTTTTGCCTTCCACCAGGAACACCATGGCGCCATGATCAATTGCGCGATAAGCAATACGCACGGAGGCTCCTGTGCCTCCTGGAATACAACCGCACCTCCTCTTTGGAATACAAGAAAAATATTTATTAAATCATATTTATTTCTTTAGGTTGACTTTTTTGTCTGCTCTTCAACATCTGAAATGAGCTGTAGTGCCTTTTCTACTGAGATGTAGTGTGTAACATACTAATACATTAAATCAAGTACATATATATGCACACATATTTGCGTTAAACATACTCAGAAATCACATACAAGACTGCCATTAAGTCATTTAGTGAATGTTTTGCTGTTTTTAAATTTCAGTGTTTAAAACTAATTAATCCATCACCCAATTATAATGAACAATTACTCCTTTTCTTTTCTTTTTTTTTTTATAGCTGATTAAAGTCAATTGTACATGGCGCATTTAGGCATACATTTAATTTGCTCATTGCGTGATTAATATTGCATTAGTGTGTTAATGGACTCACTGCATTCCGACACAAGAGTGATCTGCCTATAGGGACAATTGTTTTTGATAGAGCTGGAACGCAGAGTGGCTTTATAGTTATTTCTCTTATCGGTGAAATAAAACCTGCCTCATATAAACTTGTCACATTTGACTGAAGAGTTATACTTCACACTGTGTTTCTGCCTCATTGATATTGATTCCCAGTAGGAGAGATGTGTGTTTCTCTGTCTTCAGTGCACATATCAAACTCCAAAATACCCCCCCTCCCCTGTGTCTCTCTCTCTCTCTCTCTCTCTCTCTCTCTCTCTCTCTCTCTCACACACACACACACACACACACACACACACACACACACACACACACACACACACACACACACACACACACACACACACAGGCACTGACAGGCCTTCAACGGGGTTTTTTTCCTCTTTTCTTCAAACCATGAGCAAAAATTTGGGTGTTTAAAACATTTATGACTGATTAGCAGAGAACTTATCCCTTTTAAAGCCTTTCATGTATAAATCATGTGTATTTTGATTTGAAGGGGCCGCTTCTGCGTTATTGATGAGGCGCTCTGCTCTAATCAATTAGTAATTGGAGCGCAGCTTTTAAATAATGCATTTATTAGGCCTTGTGATGTGTTTAATGGCAGCCCCTTGCAGTGCAAATACGTCTGAAGTGCCCTAATGAGCCTTTTATGGGCTAGCCCAGGGAAAATGGCACGTCTCACTCTGGCGACACTGGTGCACAATATGTCTTGTTTACACTCAGCCGGCGAGTCGGAGAAAGCGACGCGTGCGAGTTCTTACAAATTGTTATCTCGGTTAGCACACTTGTCTGCGTGTGCCCTATGGATGGAGGCGGGTGTTTTTGTTTTTGCCTCATCAGCTATTTTCCCCATGTCTTCCCACATACCAATTAGTAACCTCGTGTAATAATCAGCGCCATTCATCAGCATAAAGGAAAACGCGAAACGGCACAAAACAGTCCCACTGATCTTTTCGGCCGCCGCCATTAACGCATTTAGTGGCTTATCTTGACGTCTCGAAACGTCTTTTATTTTCCCTTTTTCCGCCACGCGAGATAATGGTGTGGAAACCACCTGTGCGGGAGAGAAGGACGCCACCTGGCTGAGGACAAGCCCCCCCGGGGGCGTAGGCCCAAGCTGTTTAGCCAAAGTCCATATCACCAGCCAGGTTATGCACACCATCCATCATCGTCAGCCTGACGGTGTTTGTGGTCTGTCAGCAGCCAGTGTGTGTGTGCGCGCTAGAGAGAGACAGAGAGACAGAGACAGAGAGAGAGAGAGAGAGAGCACGTGCGTGCGTGCGGTGGCGGCGCTGGGTATTGTTGGAGAGCTGCGGCTCTGCTGGCGGGGGTGGCTTTTAATTGGAACACCCAGCGTGCAGCGCCGAGTGCCGGTGTCACGGTGAAAACTCCGACGACAGGCCCACACGGATTGGCTCCTGCGGTGGGATACCCCCGTCTCCCGAGGGGCCGCGCATCATCTAGGCCTTCACCACTTTTTAAATACCCACAGCGCACCCGGTGTTTGTGCATCACGTACACCAACGTTCAGAAGTTTTTGGGGTCACTGGCTCATTCCTGCACTGAACTCCATTATAACCAGCTTCATGAAATAATCCACTGGAATTCTCTAGGAACATTACTAGTGCGCAAAAATCAGTCAGGATGCGCTGAACACATTATGGGATGGCTTTGATAGTCGTTGCCTTGAATGTCTAATTGAATATGATTTTACAGAATGAATGAATGAATCATTGCAAAAGTTGAATTTCTGTATAATTTAAACATTTCTAAATAACATTTCTTTAAAACAGCCTACATTTGATCTGCTTACATAGAATTTTGCACACTTGGAATTCTCAATTCTCAATTCTCACTTTTAATTAGACATTGGAAAGACGACCTCCACATGTTCATTCCTACAGTGGAGCCAACAAAGAACTTTATAATAAAGCCTTCAGATATGCAGCTCCTTGGTCATGGAATGACTTGCAGAGGGATCTGAGGCTACCTGAACTCATCGCTTTGGGGGGATTTCACCCTATTTTAAAGGACACTTCTATTGAGTAATGTACTTGTTTTTAAATAGTTTTACTTCTGAAACGTCTTCAATTATTTTTGACCTGTCCCATGTTCTTGTGTTAATGTTGTAAGTAATTTGTGTCCCCAACTATAGTGTGTGACTGCTGCTGTTTTGTTGTTTTTGTTGTATGTATGCTGTAACTGTTTTTGCTGCCTTCTTGGCCAGGTCGCTCTTGAAAAAGAGATTTTAATCTCAATTAGTCTTTTTTTACCTGGTTAAGTAAAGGAGAATGATTGATTGATTGATTGATTGATTGATTGAATGGTTTTCATTAAACACTAAAATGTTCCCAAACTTATTAAGCACATCTTGACTGATTTTTGTGCACTGTAATGTTATCATTGAGGAGCATTCAAGATTATTATTTCATGAAACTGGTTTTAATGGAGTTCAATGCAGAAATTAAACATTTTAACAGAAGTGTACATCTGTTTCACCCCGCGTATCCGTCGCGTGTCACTGCTGCTTGTTGTTGATATTGCAACAAATGAATTCTAATTTCACTTTTTTCTCTATTATTTCTGTCTTGACTTGAGTTGACGGTCAGCACGGGGCGGGCGGACAGCATTCAGCAGGCGGCAGGGGAAGGTCTTTGACTGCACAGCATGAAAATGAACATGTTCACCATGACGAGTAACCCGGCTGGTGCCCCCCTGTGTATCGCGACACGGCACCAGTTGTATCCCGCGCTGCCACAAAACATCATTTATCAAATTGAAGCCGCTATTATCCTCCTCCATCTCCACTGTCCCTGCTCAAATACCTGAGGTTCCCGTCTCTCTCTGCCTCCTCCCGTCTAACACCTGGAGCCGTGTACTTCTGACTCGTATTTATCCAACATTATTGCAATTCCCCAGCAGTGGGCCTGCTACTTTATTCTGTTTTTCTTCTGCTGTTTCTGTCTCATTTGAATGCAACTTGCAGCACCACACCCTCCCCCGCTCCCTTCCACACAATTTATATACACATGCAGCCCGGCATGCATTCACAAACATACGCGTGTGCTCACACACACACACACACACACACACAGACACGCGCGCGCACACGCACACACACTCTCCAACTCGCACGTGCACGTGCACGCTGTCACACACAAGCTCAGCTAGCCCTCCCCCACAAGAGCGACGTGGTGCGTGCGCGCTCTCTCTCTCTCTCTCTCTCTCTCTCTCTCTCTCTCTCTCTCACACGCAGACACACGCGCACGCGCGCACACACACACCCTCATGCGCGCAATGTTTCAGCGGGAGTGGTGCCTGACAGGAACAAGTGACAGCTCCCTAATTACCTCCTCACTGTAGACGCTGACGCTGCCTGAGACGCACTGCTCATTTTCCTCTTTCTCCTTCCTCCCCCTTTTCCCTCCCTCCTCCCCTCCCCTCCCCTCCTCACTCACCCACACCCCTCCGCTCCCTTTCTTCCTACCCACCTCCTCTCCTATCTCCCCTGTGGTGAATTATGCATGTCCAGGAACTCCCAATCTGCATTCACGCCAGCCCTGCCGACACCTACCACCTATACGTTTCCTTCGTCCGTCCTTCTCTTCTGCCCCCCCCCCCCCCCCCCCCACCACCACCTCTAACCACCACCACCACAACCTCGTCCCCCTGACTGAGCTCTAAGCTGTGGAGAACGATGCCATTATTTGAAAATTAAGTTGTACAAAAGAGACACTTTTTTTTTTCTCTTTCTCATAAACAGCAGTCTCCGATCAGGAAACAGTCGTGTTACGTGGCCATGATGAAGGAGAGAGGCTAGAGGGCGCTGTGCTCAGAATTAGCCTCCCCCTCCACCTCCTCATGGACGCCCCCGCTGGGGCCAGTTTTCCCCTCAAGGTGTCCAAGTTTGAAGGAGAGCCCCAGGAGGCGGCTCGGGTTCTCCCGAGGACGGCGGTAACATTCACTCTGGAGTCCCAGCACACAAGAATGGCCCCTTGTTCCCTGGCTCCCTGCGTCATACCTCCGGCCCAACCTGGGTGTCAGCTCAAAGGCCCAGATTGCATTTCCAGTTGATGCCTGCCGGCCCCACAGGCATGTTTTGTTCTAATAGAAAATGGAACCCTTGCACTTCTCCCCCCCACACTCCACAATCTTGCCCACCCTCGCAGTGCGATTGTCCACTGGGAGCGTGGGCGCATGCACACACACACACACACACACACACACACACACACACACACACACACACACAATCTAATTGTAAGACAAGGACTAGGAAGGGAAAGCAGGGATAAGGAGTGAGGTGAGGGGAGAAGGGTACAGAGAGGAGGAGAGTATTAAGGAAAGCCAGTTGTAACCAAGGTATGTAGGAAGGGTTTGAAAAATGAAGGCGAGGGAGGGAGGGAAGGAGAGAGGCAACCCTCGGAGGGGAGGGGAGGGAATGGGAGGCAGAGATGGGAGCAGTGAGCAAGCACACAAAGAGAGGTGAAGCATCGGGGTGTCGGTGGCATGTCGGCAGCTGATAGGGTGTCACTGACAGGCGCCACTCAGGGGAGCCAGTCGCCTGGGTGCCGCTCAGAAGAGCCACCGCAAACAATGCAGCTCTTCCTTCACACATGCACGCGCCTCACTCATGCACTGTTATTTGTGCGAGGCAGTAATGGGATTTCTGGACAGGGTTTCTCTACGCTTCTCATCGTTTCTCGCCTCTCATCCACAAATTTATGGTTGAATCTTACAAAAGGGATTAGCTCAGAATGATAAACAGGAAGGCAAGTGGTGTCATGATGACTTCAGTGTTGTTGGAAATTCTGAACTTTCAGCCGTGGTTGACCTCCTACACACAGATGCTCTATCACCCTTTTTGGAATTGTTTTCTTTGTACAGCAATGTCAGAATGTGGATAATAAATAGCAACACTCAAGGTTTGTAATAAAAGACAATGGATTTGACGACAGGGGGTATCTGAAATTGGTAACACAAAACATTAAAAAAAAAATATGGCAGGACTGCTTTATGGGTAAAGTGAAGTTTAGTTTGGTTTAGCAGCTTAAAAAAAAACTGTGGTGATCAAGAGAAATGGCTGTTTTTCATCTTTGAAAAAAAAAAGTGTTCTAAAGTCTGCCAAGTCGCACCACAGCGCACTTAATCCAACACTAGTGTTTGTGCTGGCTCCGGTGAATGCTGTGACTCATAAAGGGCCCTAATTTCCCTCCCTGCCAGAGGAGTCTGACTTTGAGCTATTTTAGTTCCAGTCAAACTAATTATTTTAACCACTCAACACTTCACATATACAGACAAAATGGGTTCTTGCAAAGCCAGAATTCCTCCGTGCAGGACTTCATCTTCATAGTGAATGCATTTAAATGAAGATGTACAAAATTAATGTTGTATCACAAAAATCAATCATCAGGAGCTTGCTGAGGGCTTGACCATTTTATCTACTTAAAACAAAATTATCATGGTTTGGGAAATATAATTAGCCTACTTTATTTAATAAAGTAGGTTAATCATGCAAGTATGTATGTAACTTTTAAGATAACCTGCATATATTCTCATTTATTGACAACACTTGTGCAACACCTGCACGCAGTGACAGTTTGAGAGTTTGATGTCATGAAAGTCAGAAATAAGTGACTTATTAACTTCAACATTTAACGTCTGAGCCAATCTTCACAGTATAGTATGGATTGTCTACATTTCTTGCCTTGTTATGCCTTTGCCAATGACTAGCTTAATATCTATAAAATAATTTGCTCACTAAAATCTGAAATTGATCAGATCTTATATATGACTCTAAATATGTGTGCAATAGATGGTTAAGTAAAATGTCCTTGTACAAAAAGATTATATTGTTGTAACACTAAAGTATCGAAATCCCTGCAGCATGTACAATATTTAATTGTAGGCAATGGAAGAAGAGGTACTCAGAAACCCCCCCCAAAAAACATAAAATATTGAAAGTGCCCTAAATGTATAATCATAAAAAAATGCATTTACATTTTGTAGTTAAAATACAAGTAATGATCCTGTGTGTACTCTACTTATACCAATTAAGCACAAAAAACTAACAATAACTTTACTGGATTAATAATATTACTTGTAAATATAATTAAAATATTTGGACAAACTTTAACCACAGAATTATAATGCGAGTCCTCATAAATTACCATGGCTCCTATACATTCACATTAGATATTCAACAAGAATTAACATTTAGTCTCGGTTACCTCCGAGCACACACAGAGCCCTGCAGTCAAAGGAGTAGTAATAGTCTCAACGAGGGGGCCAGCGCTTTCAGCGAAGCAGGGCTCCTCAGCCCGGAGCCCCGCTAGCCTCCAGATACGAGAGCTCATTTCAGAGTTTGCGCTTGAGGGCCATCGAGGTCCCGCAGAATGACTCTTCCTCCGCGGGCGAGAGGGGAAGGACGGAGGAGGAGAGGGTCAGGAAGAAGCGAGCCGAGTGGCCGTAATGGCTTTTCAGGGTAAATTAAGACGCGGAGAGGTGTTTGGGTCTGGCTCTGCCAAGTGCTGACCCTTATTCACACAGGTCGTCAGCGCCTCCTCGCCATCACACACTCGTCACAATAGTTTCTCCTCCCAATCAGCTTCGGAGCACCGTTTATCTGACTGCCACTGCCCATGATTTATTACCCCGAGCCTCTGCCACTGGGGCTGAGTGTCATCGGGCCACTGCCACTCGGCAAAGTCACTACAAGGCCCCCGGTTTCACACCCCGGACCTCTGCTGTCTGCCGCAGCACTAACCCGATACTGCGGAAGTCGCGGCGGTCGCCGCAGAAACATGAAGGTAATGGTTTGCCAGGATCCTTCATCGTCACTTTGCCGTGATTTGAACCGACTTGTACAGTAACATGCTGGCAGTGCTGGCCGTCCGCACGCGCAGCTCTCGGTCTGTGCAGCTTGTTTATAGACCACCGGGGTGCGTACAGGGGCCGGTCCTGCTGAGCCGTGTTTAGTCTGTTTGGAGAAAAACTCCACTGACTCCCTTTTCTTGTGGTTGAGCCGGCATGTTGCAGTTCCCTTTACCATGAACTCCAATGGTATACATCCAACGCTGTGTAAACACCGAGATTGTGTACGCTGCTGGGCAGTTTGTCAATTTACTCTCTACGGTAAACACTGGGAAGAACGACTGTAAAAAATAATTAAAAAATAAATAACAGAGCACATGTAATACTTCCTTTTTAAATTGAGCGTACTAGAAATGCTACGATATCATGATAACGATATTGATTTACACGAGATGATGAGATTGAAGTACATAGTACAGACAGTTTACTGATTGATTCTTACAGACGGACCTCATTTTAACAGTGTGAGGGACCAAAATTTTCCACTGTGAAAAAAAATCCCTCGCGCTAATGTGCCGCTGCCCAGTTCATCCGCGGCGCTTCCACCTTTTATTGTGCCGGAACAAATTCTGCTGTGATTCCAGAAATTACAGGATGAGAAAATTACAGTGCCAGGGAGAGAGGGAGGGGGGAAGAGGAGAGTTGGTGGGGGGGACTTAAGCACGGGTGAAGAAGCGCTATGCTGTAGCTAATTACTGCCTCATTAGCAGCAGTGCTTAGCCATGTGGACAATAGCAGCGGAACAGCTGATAAAAACACATGCAGAGGCTACAGTTGAAAGAACAGCGCTGCGTTTTATGTCTTCATCGGCTCACTATACATTTAAGTGCGGCAGTGGCGTCCAAAGCGCGGGGGGCGGCGGGTGGGGGAGGCGGGGTGGAGTCGGTAATTAAAGCAGCCGCGGCGGCGTGCGATGACGGATGATCGGGATTCTTTTTTTTTTTTGTTCCGCGTGTTGGATGCTGCGAGGAGCTGCAACTGCTGGATCAGTGACTTGCGGTGGGGGGGATGGTGAAAGAAAAGGAGACAAATTTGAACAGAAGCCCATTACACACCTTCATCCTCACACCTACACCTCCTGCTTCCACCCTCTCTCTCTCTCTCTCCCTCTCTCTCTCTCTCTCTCTCTCCCCTCCATCCCAACCCGCGGGCGTCCAGATGTTGCTGTCACCCGCGTCGTGCGGAGGCGCTGCAGTGTGGAACCGCCTGAAGTGACGACAATAAACACCTCCGCCATAACCTGGGCCTCCGCATTTGCATACTCGCCTGCTTTAATTTGAAAGGGGGATGGCGGGGGGAGAGTGGGGGGGGGGGGGGCAGTATGCAAATGTATGCAAAATGAAATCCATCTCCTAATGACATGAGACGATTAAACAATTTTTATGCTTAAATATTCTGTTTAATGAAATCAAACGGGGCCCACGCGCCGCGACAAATTTGCCTGGGCGCGGGCGAAAATTAGAGGACGTGACACACAAAAAAAAAGGGAAAGAGGAGGACTAGGAGGAGATGGGGGGGGGAGAGGGGAGGGTGGACAGGAGGGGAGGTGGGAGGAGGGAAATGCCTGTGGTTGGTGTGCATGACAGCTTTTTAAAGAATTCCTCACAAAAAAGGGGCGGCGGTGGCGGTGGCGGTGGTGGTGGTGGGCTGCTCAAATAATTCAAATAAGGTTTCTATAACAATTATAAAATCTGTCACTTCCCCCCTTTACATTCGCCCACTTTCCCAATTGAAAGAGCGGCAAGATACTCTTCTAAACTAGAACTCTAAACTGTGCTAACATAAAGTCAGTTTCAGCAATAATGTCTCCCCCCCCCCCCCTCTCTCTCTCTCACATACACACTCGTCTAGATGGTGAAGAAGATTGCATTGGCTTGTGTTTTTAGGGGGCTTAGTGCTCCTATTTAAGCCCCTCCTCGCTCAACAACTGGCTTAAGAAAAAAACTGCCTCTGTTAACGCGCAGCTTAACAAATAGGAAAATAAAATGATTTCCGTGTCCAAGTCAGCGCCTAAAGACGCGATCACCCAGGAGCGGAATGCATAGCGGCGGAGACGCCGCTGTGATTAAAGCTGGGAACAGAGAGGGAGAAGAGAAGGGGGGGTGGGGTGGGGGGGGTGCAGAGCTGCCTAATTGTGGCTTTTCAGCGAACTGGTGACTAATGGCCTTTCCACAGAGCTGTTCAAGCCATGAGCTCCACATTAATATAAAGGGGGTTATTATTATGTTTTAGCGTGAGGCCAGATTAATCAGGTGGATTTACCTCCAGCTCGGCACCTCATATGGCGTCGCCGCGCTGTCGTCAGGCGACCGCCAGATGACGGAGGTGCTCGCGTCGGGACGGGAATGCGCCCAGTGGTGCAGTGCAGGGTATATGCTCCAGTATACAGAGTACACCCTCTTATTTCTCAGTCAGCACTGCGTACACCCACTCCTCAGTCCCCTGTGATGCTCATCATTCAGTTCTGTCTCCAGGCCAAGTGGTTCGATTTTCTTTCATAGGATGGTGAGGGCATGACCCACCCTTCGCTGCATATAATTGGCTAGTGCTTGTTGCCTTTGTTGGTTAGATTGGTTAAATTTAGACATGAAGAAGACTAATGAGCCAATCAGAGGCGGAGGAGGGCAGGTTATACCTGAGAACAAATCTTGGTCAAACAACAATTTTGCTAGTTGAATTATTTGCCTTTAGAAAATGCAAATTGCAAATGTCTTTGCCTAATCTTGTCCTGGTAAAGTAATTAGAACAGTGGCAAACTCTGGCCTACGCTGTCTTGTGGCAAATCACCAAGACAGTGTTCCAAGAGACTGCTGGCCTAGGTGGAACACTGGCAAGGTGAGAGAGTCGTTGTCCAAATTTCAATTGTGGATGGATAAAGAAATAAGGAATAGCTCACTGAAAACACATAATTATGTCATTGTCTTTCACTGGTCTGTGGGTTTGTGTTGGCTCAGTAATTACATCATTTCATAATCTGATTCCAAGGGGTCAAGCAGCAGAAGTTATGTGACAATGTCCAAATACCACTGGCCCACTTTTGGGTAAACTGTACAGAGTGGTCTTACATGTCACTGTTTATAAAACAGGGCATTTATCCTCTATTGATGAATGAGCTGCTTAAAAATAGGGCTTGAGTCCAGAGTCTAGCCACACGCGCCACCAGATGCGCCAAGACTTGGATAAGTGCAGGTGGGACTGGCGGGCAGAGGCAATTTTAGTGGAAGAGCCCAAGCTGCAACCCGTCAAAAAACAAAACAAAAAACAATACAAACGCCTTCAGCGCATTTGACCCTTTAACCTGCAGACGGTGGTGGGAAGAGATGGAGACTGAGGGGAACGGTGGACCGGATGACAGACGGACTGGCCGAACCTGGCGCGGCCGCGGCGCAGCCAAGGCCTCGCTCGGTCCCCGAGGCTGGGAGGGGATTTCTCCAGCCTGATGCTTTGTTGCCTCCTAATCCTGTTGGCTTATATATTATCCCTGCCTTCCCTCCGACAGCGGCCTAATAGAGGGAAGGAGCTGGAGCTCTTCCTCGTGGCGAGCCGCCCTCTCCAAAGAAGTGAGTGGTTTGGCTCTGTGCGTGCGCGTGTGTGTGTGTGTGCGTGTGTGTGCGTGTGTGTGTGTAAACTGTTGATTACTGCTGGTACAGATGTTCAAGTGGAAACAGTCAGAAGTACAAAGGGAAGGCAGAGGAATACACACAGAGTGCACATGTGAATGAACCCACACGCGCACGCGCGCACACACACTAAGTCATCAGGGGGTGGTAGTGGCGCGGCTGCAGAGGGGTTGAGCTCGTTGTAGCGCATCGATCGATTCCGGGGGCCCCGCCGACAGAAGATCCTCCGTTCTTCCACCTCGGAGCTCCGCGTGATGCGGCGCCAGGAGCCGGGCCGGGCGTGGGGAAGGGGCAGGGGGATTAAGGTGGCTGGGGATCGGAGGTGGGCGGAGGGGTGTTACGCTCGTGCGACTGCTCCTTGACACCCTGCCAACAGTCGTGATGCGCGTGTGGGTGTGGGGGGTGCAAACCGAAGATCACAGCAGGGGCCGCGTGTTGACGGCGTGTTTATGTAGGTGCTTTGCGGTAATCTTGGCCCTGCGGTCGGCGCATTCAGCTCGGTTTACGTGCATGCTTTTTGCATGTGTGTGTGTGTGTGTGTGTGTGTGTGCGTGCGCGTGTGTGTTCCCGCGTCTTTCTGCCGGCGTACGGTACAAGTGGATACACATGGTAATGTCGGGGATTTGAGGTCGGGGCGCGGTGGGAGCGGGAAGAGGTGGGGAACTGGATTATTAACCCTTAACACGGAGCTTGTTGTGGTTCGCTAAAATTACGGCGGGGGGGTGAGGGGGGGGGGGGGGATTTGTGTGATCCCCGTAATCCCGCGGGCCTTGATGCTCCAAATCCATTGTCATGCTTCACTTTCATAGAGGCGGTGGGGGAAAAAAAATTTCCATGACTTCAGCTTCCCCACACTTATTTTGCACTTTGCATAACCGCATAGCTGCCACCCGCTCAACATTCCCGTCTGAATGCCCCGGCATCGCCTTTCACGGGGCAGAGCTTTGATATCATTGCGCCCCTTTTATTTGCGGTCGGTGTGCTTACACAAGTGAGGTGGTTGTACGGAGCGGCCAGCGAGCTAAATGCTGCAGGGCTAAGGGGATGAATGGAGGGGGAGGGGGGGTGGGGGGGGGTGAAAGTCCTCATGATGACACACATTTTGGCCAGGGGGAGGGAGAGAGACTGTGTTTACCGTACCGCCTTTTCTGCTTGTTTTATATTTAAGGACGAGGAAGAGTCGAGACTCGGCGAGGCAGAGTGTGTCGACGGCGGCGACGGCGGCGGCGCGAGATGAAGAGAAACTAAGAATCAGATGAGGCTGTCAAAGTGGGGGTGTAATTGAGGAATATTTTCCATTTGCCGCAGATATTTGAGCATTTAACGGTTTCTCATCACATTTGCATGAACATATGCGTTCCGTCTCCGGGATGGATTTCTGGGAATGTGGCAGGAAGCTAATTAGCTGCGCGCCTTCGCGTGTTCGCCGTTGTGTGTTCCATAACGGCACATTTTGCCTGCGTGCGCGAGCTTTTCGTTGCGCGCCTCCCACCACCGCCGCCGATCGAAGACAAATTCCCAATCTTATTTGGCGCAGCCGGCGGTAAATGCGACGTGCCAAGTCGTTCTCATTGTTCCAGTCCTCGGCGGTAGGCATCCCGGTGGCACGGTTTCACTGGAAGGGGGGGGGGGCAAGGGGGGGATGAAACAAAAACCTCTCCATGTCCTCACCTCGCGCTCAAACTCTGCCTCTCCGTCTCTCCCTCTCTCCTCTCCGCAGGATGGTCATTTAATCCCTCTAACCAGCTGGAAAGATAAATATTCCTCGGTGGAGTGCGAGGCCCCTGCCGCTCCGCTCACACAGACCGGAGACGGGGTGGAAAGTCTCCCTCTCAGCTGAGGTCAGGCTGAGAGAGCCTTAATAAAGTCCTCCACCCAAGAAGCTGGATTTCCACTGCAGTTTTTTCGCAAAATAAAAGTGATTTTTTTTACATATATGTTTTTTATATTTATTAACATATATATATTATATGAGATTTCTAAAATGTTGATAAAGTATATTTTGCGTTTCTATTGAAGAGTGCTTTGGGCACGAGCTCACGCTCAGAACCTTTTATATGGGAGATAACTGGTTATGAGACGTCAAGTCCTTTGGTTCCATTTTACTTTTGTGATACAGTTCATCATTAAAACATTTGAAATGAAAATTAAACGTCTCAAAAACTTTTGGGTGTTCCCACTATAAGTTGTTTTAATGTGCTATTTCGGTTTTGCGCATTTCTAAGGGTAATGGGAACTCAGCTACTGCTACACGGATGACAGCAACAACAACAAAAAAAGGGCTAATGCCTCAAAACAAACCGTTAAGTCAGTCTAGTGCAACAAGGATGAAGTCACAAAGTTTCAGACGTTAAGTATTTTTTTTAGCTGGGTTTCCGGACCCGCTGGTCGGAATGAAAGTGAAGCTAATTTAGCCCCCCCGTTCTAAAAGTCTATAAGGGAGCAACCAGACCAAAACACATGGGTAAGACTACCTTCCAACATACCTCCACCACCCCTATGGTGACCATATTTTCCAGGCAGCGTTTGGCTGAATATATATATGTGATGGAGGAACGTGGATGGGTTCCTACGGCTGACTCATGCTTTCTGTTTGTAGAGGTCCAGTCCAGTGCGGCCCAGCCCGACTGGAACCTCTGTTTACACAGCCTCTCAGGCCAGACTGGGAGGCCCTATTTTCACACCCAGGTGCTTTCCAAAGAAAACCTCCTGCAGAGGCCCCTCGCATAAGGTACACCACACTGAAAACCATACATACTGCCTCATTCCCCCCAGCACGTTGCGTGCCGCGGCTGCACACTCATCATATTAAGAACACAGAAGGTGTGTGGAATATTCCTGCAGAAGCTGCATGTGGCATGTCCGCAACTTAAAAGTCATGTTTTCCTCTGCTCACACGGACAGCGATGCTTTCTACATCCTCACAATTATCCTCCATCGCGTCGCAGCGTTGCTCACTGCGGAGGGGATTTAGTTTCTGTTGTCGAGGAGAGCCAGGCCTTCAGGGGGCTGTCTGCAGCAAAAGGTCAAGAGGTCACCGTTGACAATGTTTTTCCGCATTGCGTCGCAATATTTAGCGCAGAGCCTCCTGTGGTCAGTACAAAACAGGTGAGATGTCACTTTTTGGGGAATTGTCCTTGTGAATTCACACATTATTATTGACTAATCCGCCACCAGGAAATCCTTTTTGTGGGGACTTTCTCTTTGTCCTACAAGACTTTCATTTTTTTGACATTCGTACCAAATATGACAAAAACAAATCACTTACGTCGACGTTATCTCCGAGGACGGGGGGGAAAAAATGGAAATGGATTCATTCGTGGGCCAGTGGCAAAGTCGTCAATTAACTGTTCATTGAATTCCAGATATCAACAAGCACGGTGCCTATTAAATCCTCTCTGAAAACACCACATTTCATGTCCAACCATAAACCCTCCTCAGTCCAGCCACTCCTGTCAAGGTGAGGCAGTCACTCAGAGCAAACCGATGTAAACACACTTAGACAGCTGCCCATATACAGTTACACTCTCTCCCTCACTCTCTTTCTCTCTCACACACACACACACACACACACACACCAACAAACAGGTCAGTTACACCTGGAAATCTCCTTCCAAAGCCTCTTTCCAGAGTAAAAAAAAGGTTATGCATATATGTATATAATAATTACATTCCATATATCTTCCAAAATCCCATTTCCATCAGTGGTAATTCTTCTGCACAGGAGTAATGGGTGTATTATGCCGTTATGACAGGCCCAGCTCCCTGCTTATCATCCAGTGTACCCCCGCCTTCTTACTTTAAGTCAAACTGCGGAAAAAATCAAAGTAATGAGTGAAAATATGCAAAACAGGGGATTTTTTTTCAGCACACCTCCCTGCAAAGTGACAGCGCAAGCAAATACGGAGGCCTGTTCCCGGTTTAAGGAGGAAGACTATAAAGGCGCTGTTCAATCACCGTGTGATCTTTTTTTTTTTCTCCTTTTCTTTCTTTTTTAGGGAGAAAAAAAAACGCCCCCATGCGAGTAGGTGCGCGACACCGAGGTTACGGCGAGCTGTCATGGCCGCACTCGGCGGCGGCGCTACAGCCTGATCCAAGCGCGGCGCGGGAGGGGATGAATAAGTGAGCGCATAAATGAGCGGGCCAGTGATTGAGTGAAGAAATTATTGAGCTGGTAAATGAACAAATGTTTGAGGGAGCGAGCGAGCGAGCGGCGGGGACATTGAGTATGTGTCTGACTGAGTAACCGAGCCGGCCCGAGAGCCACACACACTCCAGGCAATCCAAACAAACAGCTCTAAGTGCTGCAGTGTTCGCCGTGGGACTGGGGAAAAGCCCCCTCCTGCCCAATGAATGAGAGCATTCTGCCCCCTCGCAGCCTGTTATTAAAATCAATTAATGATGGGGGGGGGAGGCCCCTGTAAAAAGCTGACTTGTTGGGCTCTGGGGGTCCTTTGCGACACGTTGCTTTTCTGGATCACTTGTGCCATATGGAACCTCCCCTCTCGTGGCACATAACTCACTTTTATGAGGCCTTCATTGGCTAATGATGGAAATGGGCGCGCGCCACCGCGCCAGCCAGGGCGCGTTCCCGGCGCTGTAACTGCCGCTCTGCTGTCACTCTCATCCTTGCTGAGATGCTGCTGACTGGCTTTTCAGAAAAAAAAAAAGCACACCCGAGCAACAAAAGGTGAGAGAGGAACAATTGCGAAAAAAACAGAACAGAAAAAAGTGCATTTGCTGTTTGCGCGCCGCAGACGGGAACGAAAAAAAAAAAAAAACACATCCGGGCTGAGGTTGACAAAATAAACTATGATTTAATGCGGAACGTCGAGTGTCTTTTACCTTCAGAGCCCCAAGCCTCCTCCACCCAACCCCCAGATGCCCCGCACATGCATCGCGTGTTGGCGTCAGAAATCTTCTGTCTTTATGCCCGGGCGCCCGTGAACGCGAGCTATCGCAAATAAATTACTTCTGAATCCTGGTCCTGCTTCAGGCCCAATTGAATGGGAGATTGGCCGTTATGGAGCAGGCGACACAGCGCGGCGGCTCGGCGTGAGGGTGGAGGCGCTCGATTTAGCAGCGCTGAGGGAGCGCCGCTCCCATTCCAGCCGAGTCCCCCACCCCGCGTGGAGGGAGGACGGGAAAGATGAAATGGCGGCCGACCCGAGCGAGGTGAAGAGGTGTTTATTTCACAGTTTTAGAACACCGCACCGCTCTGTCGCTAACGCCACGCCGCAGTTTACGCCACCTGTTGGTGCGAGCCTCATTCTGGCTGTTGTACAGCCCCTACCAGTGTTGGCGAGTAATCTATTACTAAGTAATCCACTACTGTAAATAAAGTACTTTAATAACAGATAAATGTAATGGGATTACAGTGGCAAAACTGGTAATTAAATCATAATTACCTTATCAAAAAATGATTTCATTACTTTTCCAAAATAGTTTGCGAGCTAAAAATGCCTTATTATCCACAAAATGTCTGAAATTTAGAAAAACCAAGAACAACGATGTTGCAGATTATTTTTGGGCTGTGCAAAAGGCACTGGTGCTGTACATGAGTTTTTTTTTCTGTGAAATGTGCAGTTTGTGTTCAGAGAGCAAACATTCATTCGGGACAGAGACAATATTTGAAATTGCAAAATTTTCACTTTATAAAGTTCATTCCAAAGCACTGAGCAAGTGTTACTTAGGAAACAAAGTAATTAAAGAAGTAATTAGATTACTTTTAAGGAGTAATCAGTAATCAGTAGTTGGATTACTTTAATGGAGTAATCCCAACAACGCTGGCCCCAACACACACACACACACACACACACACACACACACACACACACATGCACAGCAAACATGCTCACAGGGCAGTTTCTGCTAGATCGCTAACAAGGGGAAAGCCTCCCTCCTCCGAGACGAGTTTAGCTGACCCATCAATTACTTGCTCCCTGGAAGAGCATAACATGATAATAATTATGATAATGACACAAAATTGCGATAATGACACGATAAAGAACTGAAGATGGATCTCTCCCTCCCTCCCCGGAGTGCTTATCACGTCAGCCAGCGGAGAAGCTACTGCACCTGACAGGAGATACGTTGGGCGCCTGTAGGTAAAGCAGTATGTTGCCGGGTTTGAACTGCCTTTGACACGTGTCACGCGCTCGCATCCCTTATCAAGGCGAGCGTAATAAACACCACAATGCAAGGCGTCAGCTTGAGAGCAGTCAAGTTTCTTGACATTTATTTCCACGACCAAAGGGTTCAAGCGCGCGGGTTGTCTGATGTGAAAAAGTTCTTTTCTCTCTCGCTTTCTCCCAGGTAGCCTTTGTGCAGCAGTTGCCGCTCTCTTCATTTCACCTCAGCTCCGGTACCTCGGGGCTGCGCGAGTGATGCCGGCGTTGACGTGTCAAAGCTCAGCCTGAGCACAATATTTCTCTTCCCCATTTGCCCCGACAGACACCTCCGTCAGAGTGAGACCTTCTGTCTCCAGCTAGCGGGAGAATGAAAAGAGAAGGGGAAGCCCCGTCTGTGCCAAGTGGGCAGTCAGTGAAGTCCTTCAGTGTAGCTGTCGCAGTGAAACTCTGCCTGCGTGTCAACTGTTCAGTCCTGCACATGAGACTGCGTTGGCCATGCCGCTATATGAGCGTGAGGTTCAGTTTGGAATGTGCAAGACACAAGGAGGGGAATAACAATTCCTTGCATCCCTTGATCAATATGAATATCTAACTACTCTGGGTTGGATGATTTAACAGCAAAGAACCAAAGAAGAGTTTCTCAACATGGATCTGCAAGTTTTGATTGAAATCATCTCATCGCTGACTTGCACCAGCCACATTATTAGGTGCACCTTGCTAGTTCTGGATACCTAATAAAGTGGCTGTTCATTGAACATACACTGTGTGTGTGTGTGTGTGTGTGTGTGTGTGTGTGTGTGTGTTGTGTGTTCAGAGATGCCATTGTTCATTCTTCACGGGAAACTAAATACAAGTTTACAAGTTCTTCGCTGGTAGAGGGCCACCACCACAGTATCAGGGTGTGTGAGGTCCAGTCTGAAACCGGCAGTGATGGACAGAAGTGAATCCATGTTTTCTGGAATCCCTCACAGGTAGTAAAAGCTCATCAATATGAATAAGCAACTCCCAGCCTGGGACGGATAATCCATCTCGCGGAGGCCTTTTTCACAATCTCGCCACCTGGGCGTCCGCCTGCCGAGATTCAATAGAGGGCGAAGAGTGCCGCGCTGCGGCGCTTATTCACTCGTCTAAATCCCAGTCGAAAGGTTCCCCGAGTGTGCGGTACAGTGCGCGCAGCCGCTTAGACTGATAGATGCTGTCCAGATGTATAAAAGAGCAAGAATAGTTCTGCGGGCGGAGTGCGGAGACTCGGATTCCTTTCACTGGGAGAAATGAGCGTGGACTTAAAACAGCCCAGCTGTTTCATGCCGTACATACGGGGTTTAAAGGAAGAAGAATCGAGCTTCGGCTCTATAAGGAATTCCTGAAAGAGCATTAATTCAAAGACATGGGTATGAGCTGATCAAACCACAAAGAGGCGTTTTGTCACCCTCCCTCTGATTTGTAGTCGATGGCACTTAGGTTGAAAACGCCGCTGAATACTTCATCACCCACATGCCAAATCACCCATTTCTCATTTCTCGTTAATTCCCCTCCCAAAGCCTCCCTCTATTCCCTCCGCCCCTCCTAATCTGGCAGTAAAGGTCAGTTTAGCATAATGACATCACACAGACGAGCATGGGCAAACCCAGATTACCGAATCTGACTCTAATGTGGTTTTCCAGATGAAACAGCATTAAATGACATTAACGCCGGCGTATTCACGGGCAGCTTTAAGGCAGATTGCTCGGGACTGGCCCTTCTTTAGCCTCTTTGTATTTTTAATGAGGTGACAGAGAGGGGCCAGATTGGAATGGGATGGTCTTACAAGGCGCTGAGCTGGGATCAGATACAGTCCCCCTATTTGTGTAATATTCCATCAGCTCTCTTAAAGGGCCGGGGTTAACCTCTTCAGCGTGACTGACATTTTTAGAGCACAGGCACCACCGCTGGCACCACTCTGGGGGGGGTACTTTTAAAGGAATTTTACAGCTGTCACTGGCACCATGTGATCACTTTTTCTTAATGTTTCATTGAATTCGGGCCCAGATTAGCATTTAGGAGTGCCTTTAAGAATCATCTCTATTTTTTTTTCTCTAATTTAGGAAAACAGCGGGCCAGTCTTGTTTGTTGCCGCCTGAACCCCGAAGACAAAATGTTTCAGTTTTCTGCAATTTCATGTTTCAGATTTTAAAAAGCAAAGGTTTGAAAGGGGTTTTCCAGTATGTGTGGGCGGCTGAAACATTTGCATGTTTCTCGGGTGCATTCAAAGAGAGACGTTAGCCTGCCACATCCCTGTGGCAACAAGTCAGGAAGCGAGGAGAACTGGAACTGGAACATGGGGAAGGAAGGAGACCAGCGATGGCACAGCGGCCATAATTTACACAGCGTGTTGGAGGCTCGGCGGCACTTAACGTCATTAATGTCTGCATGTATTATGTTTATGAAGCATTTTAAATTGGAATACCCCAGCACTTTTGTTGTTTCAGCTTACCTCGGGCATTTTACCACTGACTCACAGCAGGGTAGTTAAGAAATGAAAAACTGAGCAGCACAAAACACCACATGTACATATGAGTGTGTTATGTGTGGGCACAACCAGAATGTCCATGAATAAATGGATGTGGAAGGAAGCGTAAGTGATATATTGTTTTGATAGCAGTTTTGCAGTAAGCGGGCGCATCACATGGTGTGTTTTCACATAAAATGAAATATTTTTTATCACTATCACTGTCTAAAAAAAGAGTGCATTTGGAAACTGGGACACATCTGAGAAAACTAATGAAATAAATACACTAGCAGCACTACCAATAGTGCTGTTCGGTAACACACAATGCCACCAACAGGTTGATTATTTCTTGTTTTGTTTTTTACCTGAACCATGTCTGTTTACTACTAGCTTTTTCACCTCAAAGAACAACGACTGTTGGAATAATATCCTACCAGCTGGAAGAAAAATCAAATCAGAGGTTTTAAAGACGGATCTGCAAGAAATTAGACTTAAAATCTCAGTGAACCCATTGCCTTGCAAGCATATTTTTTAATTTGTGAAAACCAACACTGAAAACAAAAATTACAGAGAACAATAAAAAAAAACGTTGGTTCAATGCTAAGCCTGACCCGAGTCAAATTTAAATTGTCCTCAGAGATATAAACGTTTACAGATGAGTTTCACCGCTGCTTTTACTGCTTGAGGTCTGGCGTCACAGTAGATGCGTGAACATGTCGGAGAAAAGTCAGACGGCCCCACCTTTTTGTATTTGAATTCGGAATGTTCTGGTTCTAAAGTTGTGGCTCTGAGTGAGTGGCAGACAAGCCCGAGGAGGTCAGTAGTCAAAACAACGTTGTCTGTGTTTGTTCTCGACTCATGTGCCACCACTGGGTCTCGATGGCCGCAGCCTGTCGCTGAGCTCATAACTTCATCACACATCCCATTGTGTCGGTCTGTGTGTGCGCGAGTGTGTGGTGGTTTGTTTATTTTCATGTTGGTGGAAGATCATTAGCTGGGCTTCCGTTAAGACACATTGCAAATATTGACAGAATGAACAGATATTTTCTCAAGGTGTCATGAACACACTGCCAACAATCATAATTTGATTATTCTCAAGTTATTATTTACTCATTGATTATTAAACAATAACAACACTAATTGATTAATTCTTGATTTTGGAATACGTTCATATGAATAAAGATGTCAAATTGTACCCTTTGTATGATTGAAACACCACATTGTTAGGCATCCTGTTGCTTACCTTTGCATCCCTTGACAATCCTACCTTCATCATTTTCTTGTTTTAGCCTTCAGCTGTCTTTGTCCAGTAAAAACGAAATGATCACCAACATACCTTGAAGAAATAAAAAGAGAAAGAAAGGCAGTGAGATGTGTCATTTTGTATAAAGTCAGAATCATTTCAGGGATATTTACAGCAGGGATCAGAAGCAATAAGATCATCAGTTGGTACAGTTTCCTACATTTTTACTGTTCCAAGAAGTGAAATAGCATCAAACATAGAAAATATATGTTTCATCTTGTGTAAACAAGAAAAAGCATCTTGATGCCCATATTAATTGTTGGCCTAAACAGAGGTGACGTTTGCATTTTGATACAAATCTGTAACCTCTGAATCTTGATTCGGCACTCACAGCGGCGCACAAACACATGGAGCTGATCTGGATCACAACTTCATAATGATGTCATGAGCACATGGTGGGGCCCCAAACACATAATCACATCCCATTCAAACAAGACGTTGTATGGTCACCGCCGGTTTGGACCAACTTTTGAGGTTTTGATGCTGAATTCACTGATGTCCTGCCAAAGGATGTGAAGCACATGTCTGAGTTACCAACAGGAGGTTTCATGAAAAATGAGGAATTATTCTCTCCACATCTATGGCTTCTTGCTACAACTTCAACAACCCTAAACAATAGTGAGCTCTATATGGTTTTCATGATAACATTTATGTTGGGCTTCTTCGACTGGAACCAGCTGTTATTCTCATCGTCCTCTGAACTATGTTTGCAGCGCAGCGTAGTGGAACAAAAAAAAAAAAGAAAAAAAAAAGAAGGAAACTTTTGACCACTGAGATTTTTCAGTGGCCATAGTGGTTGAGGCTCTGACCAGCGTCGGTCAGAGTGGTGTTTAACTGTGGTGGACAGAGGACTTGACCATGAATGGCGGGTGCCCAGGCTTCATTTAGGTCCAGATCAAAGCTTTAATATATGGGAGCTTCGCTAAAACCATCTGTGTCCCACTGCGGGCATCAAATAGTGCAAAGCTGTTTAAAAAAAAAAAAAAAAAAAAAAAAAAAAAGCTGAGGAGGTGGACTTTTCATGTTCTTTTTTTTTTTTGGTTTCCACCATCATTTAATCATCACAGAGTCTGACTCCGACAGAGTGGAGCTAATCCTGCATCCCCTCACCAGTCTTGATGTGACATCCACAGAACTCTGAACAAAAAAACAGAGTTACTGAAGGAAAACATGCTGTCACGTGGGTGGTACTCACTTGTTTCAAGTGATAAATGAATTTCTTTCTTTTTTTTCCTTTTTTTTAAAGAATCTTGTTTTTGTGGGTTTTGGCAACGGCCTCACTGATAAACAGTCTTTGGTGTTTGGCACTGCTTTCACCAGAAATCATCTTGCAGCTACAGTTTATTGTCAGGCTTTGATGTCACTTTCTTGCCAGCGGCTCCCAAACGGTGAATTAACAGACTTTAACTGGCGCGCAGCGAAAACCACCACGAGTTGTGGAAAAAAAATCTAATTTTACATACGGCCTTGAGTGTCCTTGCCTATGGATGCAGATACGCTGCGTGCACGCAGTGTACATATTTAATGTTTTATGGCATGTGGTTGCTTTGCATGTGTTGGACAGTCATTAATAACCGTGTGCGGTCTCTTAATGTGATTATTAGCAAACCTTCATATGGGCTAACCACCCACAAAGCCATTACTTAACTCACAAACCGAGTTAAACCGAGATGTTTCCTTTGCAAATACAACCAATTTTTCTTCTCTGCCCCAATATTTCAGGCCCCAAATGATTTTATTGTCCTCTTGTTGTGCTCTACACTATTTCAAATCCCATTTGCCACACACAGTGAACTTTGTTGGTATAATCATTGGTCAACATTTTTTAGTCTGAAAAATTAAAGGATCAACAGTGGACGAGGCAGAGTTGAAGCAAAGAATGAGGAGGATTCATCCAGGTAATTTTGCATCTTTGATTAAGATGGGCTTGGATGTTTATTCCCAGATCCTCAAGAGTATAATTAATCTAAATATGAAGCTAAATTATCAAGGCAAAGCACTAATTGGTCTTTGTTGTTCAATCTTTGGTTTGCTGTTTGTATTTACACCATAGCAAGAGGATTTCTTATCTCGCTGAAGCCACTGAGGCATCAACAGGACTGCACCACAGCTGCAAAGCTAATTAACGTGATTTATGCTTGTTTGGTTGCCTGCTAGCTTGCACATTTTTGAGGGGAGCAAAATCATCTGCAAGTCATTGGCTTTGGTAACTAACGAAAAAAAAAAAAAGACTTTTCAGGAAGACACAACGCTGGCTGTTTATTTATTTATTTTTTTGGTGTTTTGGTTTTTTGTTTTATTTTATTTTATTTGCTTGATGGCCTTCAAGAGAAGCTCCACAACAAGCCTTTGTGTCTTGCAATGGTGCTACTTTTACTGAGGAACAATAAGCGTCAAGGAAATCTATTTCTGGCGAGGATCAAACTTTTTTTTCCATCCGGGGATGGGGATGAAATTCACTTTTGATTCACTGTAAAAAAAATAAAAAAATAAATTAAAAAAAAGAGAGAGAGAGAGAGAGAGAGAGAAAAGAAAAGATAAAGAGAACTATTTTCTACAGTGGATTTGTCTGTAATTAAAACACAAAAGCACACAGAACAAACAGTTCAATTGAGTGGAAATTGAACAGGATATGTAATAATAGAACGAATGCAGAAATGCTCCTACCTCCCATGGGTGTTTTAATAATTATTGAGTAATTGTGCCCAAAGCAATTATTTACTGGGTGGCGACCATGAATACATAAGAGCCCAGAAGGAGAATACGCCAGCGATTTCAGACGTCAGGCGTGTTTTGCCAGGAGGCCTGCACTTTCTCACGCCGCTGCTGGTTATTTGCACAAGCAGGCGGGCAAAAACCATGAAAGTCGGGCGAAATGCTCCGGCGAACGCGCCGCGGCGTACTCCAAACCCCCCCTCACACACACACCGTTCTGCGGTGTCCCTCGGGTACCCACAGTGGGGCGGGTGAGACGGGTGAGACGGGGGGTGGGGGGGCGGCCATTTGAGGCTATGACACTGCCATTTGGCCTCGGGGTCCACATGTGTGCCAGAGGTCCTCGTTTTGATTTTAAACTGCCTTGACACCAAAACAAACAAACTCTCCTCACTGCATCAAGCAGGCCGGAAAAAAAACGATGGTCACAAAGAGGGGACGCACAATTACAGGCAGCTAATTTGCAGTCGCTGGAGCTGCCCTCATTATCAGCAGCCCCTAGCCACCCTTGGTTTTAAATATTGGGGTGCATGGAGAATTTGTGCGCGCGTGTGGGGGTCTAAAAGAGAGCGCCGGAAAGAAGTTCCCGGCTCGCAGCTGTAGGAAGGTCAGGCAGCAGCGGGGCAATTAGCTTTGCTCATCACGTACAATTAGGGTTAGCGCTCGGCAAAGAAAGGCATCTGTTGCTAATTGAAGCAGAATAGATATCAAGGAGGTCCGCGCGTCCGCCACGCAGAGGAAAAAAACAGAGGCGCGCAGGAAGTAAATAGACTTTGGCTTGTGTGAAATTGGAACTGTGAAGCACCTGCATATCACGCGGGATAACTGGCACGCAGCAGTGGCTTTTTAGGTGTGACTGTTCGGATTGAGTCGAGCGCTACGCCGACAGCGATTCAACGGGTAATTTAAAAAAAAAAAAAACAAGCGTCGAATCGGCCGGAAGGCATTACCAAAAACAACAAATCCGCGTAAAACAAAACAAAACAAAAAAAAAAGTACGCCGAGGCGGACAAAGAGAGCGCCGCAGCAGAGGGAAGCGGAGTTGGGGGGTGCAGGGGGACGGGAGACAGACAGGAGAGCGAGTGGGAGCGTGTCAGTGTGGAGCCAGAGCCGGCCAGTGATGGCAATCTGATGCGACTGAACCATGTGCCCACTGGCCAGCTGACATCAGCCCGCTCCTCTCTGACCAATCCTCCCGGCCCCTTCATGCCAAGGCCAGACGCAAACAAAGGAAAACCACAGAGGCAAGCGCGCACATCCAAACAGATCCCGCGTTCGTGACAACACCTCGAAAACCCACGTGAGTTGTGTCGTTTTTTTGTTTTGTTTTGTTTTTTAAAGAAAGAAAGAAAACCGCAGTGACGGACCGAAGTCAATAATCAGACCCAAACAACAGCGTTTGGGTGCTTCGTACACTAATCTTGTGTGACTGATTTCGCATCACGAGTCAGTTTTCTACGGCGACTGAATCAAATAATGGAGTTCATTTGAGTTCATTTTGCGCTAAATCACCAACTATGTGAAATAATCACTGAGGACTGCGTTTGAAAACATGGAAAATGGCTGAGGGACGTGTTGCAGTGCCTGCCATAGGCGTCGGTGGAAAACAACATTTAGAGCCAGCATATTTTTGCATATTAGTCAGTGAACATAAGACCAAAGCCTCAAAACATTCTGACCAAACAGGAGGTGATGTTGATAAACACAACAAGATGTTTTTATGGAGACTTTTTTTTTCCATTCTTTGCTGCCTGGGTGAAAAATGTTTTTGGAGAAGACAGAAACTGGTTTGCTTTATTTCATTGAAAATATGTTTTTCGATTTCTTTTCACCATTTGTTGCCATTTTACTTCACTTCTTTGGCAGAAATGTTGCGAATGTCGTGGTGTGTGTGTGTGGGACTGCTGAAAAAACACTCTTCATACTAGGCCGACATTTGTTCATCCTTGTAAAGTTGCACAATTTACACCGGTGCATCTGTAGGCACAGTTTGCAAGCCCCGCCCCCTTTGTTGGTATACTGATGGCAGGCTGAGAGCCTGCAGACGATAATGACACTTAAAGTCTAAGTGCACAGTGATTCTTACTTCTTATTCTTCAAATGTTCACACCAACCAAGACCTTTTGGTTGCAGTCTGTCCTCTGTAGTGGCATAATCCATTGTAACACTGTCTTCTGTGGCGTAATGCTGTGAAAGTGTACCCTTTGTCCCAGCGATGGCAATGGACAAGGTGGATGGCCTGTGAAAGTGGTGATGTCATGATTGACTTCCCCAGAGTCCATGACTGACTCCACCAGCTTATTGGGCTGTTTGTTGGAGGGAAGACTTGATGTTGATCACTGAGTCTCCGGGACTTTTTCCTTTATTCACTTTAAACCCTGAAGTCACTCACGGCACAGGATGCTGGAAAGGACACTGAAGTAGCACTAGGTTGGGCGAATGGCACTGAGGGGGCAGAGAGGCATTATTTCATTATTTTTCATGGCAGTCGGTTTGTGGGTCTTGGAGATGTGACCGAGGAAAATGTGAGCACGGCCGGCTCAGTGTAATATCTGGGCGCTGTGCTGTACAATGACTTTATATGCTCCTTCCAGTAGCTGACACACACTTTTCACACACACCACACTTTTCTACCTCTCTTTGCTCCCTCTCTCTCACGCCCTCTCTCTCTCTCTCTCACACACACACACACACACACACACACACACACACACACACACACACACACACACACACACACACACACACACACACTTGCTGTGATATCTCTGTGGGGCGATGGAGCATAGCAGGGTTTATCCTCTTTGACCCTCGCAGCTGGATTCTGAACCAGGGCTGACTGTCTGAGCTGGGCTCACTGTCATGTTCTCTTCGGGAATACAGCCAGAGTCACCGCTGTAGTGGCTCAATGGCTCTTTGTCTGAGTGCAGTGCACCACTGAGTTCAGCCTCTACGCTGCTGCATGCCCATCATGTCTCCCATCGTAGAGCCGTTCTGCTATAGCATCAGGACAACTTGCCCCTTGTTCCAGAAATGAGTGTGCATCGGGTACAATTATTGTTATCATTATCATTGTAGGACTTGTTTCTTAGTATTGAAATGAGAGTGCAGGCTCAACTAAGAAGGAGAGAGAGTGAGTGAGAGAGAGAGAGAGATGTGATGTCCCCAAATGCAATGAAGTACATGGGTAATCACATGAAAAGATGTTCTTTTAAATAATCCTAATGTGGTTTGTTTGTTTGTTGTTTTGCAAAAGGCACTTGACCCATCACACATTTTAAGTCATTTAAGTGTTTTAAGAATTTTCACTCCAAATACAATGTTCATTTGAAAATACAACAATAACCAGTAACGATTTCTAGCAAGCCGAGACAATGACAGAACTGCACCTCATTGCCGTAAGAACAGAATGTATTTTCAGCTGCTTAACTTTACAGCTAACCTTATACTAAACCACTGGCAAAGTCTTAAGTCTTAAGAAACGCCAAGTGAAGCCCCACCCATCCACCTCCTTGACAAACCAGTTTCTGAGAATGTGTAACAGTAGATTAACTGAGCTCACTAAACTGCAACATGATTGTGAGAAAAGATCCCACAAGATGATAACGAGATGGCGATAAGCCTTTTGTTTTTTTTTATCTTGTTTGGTAAATGTAATGCCGTTCCATCTATTGATGCACAGCGACGTCAATAAAACAACCACATTTGACAGTGGCATCAGCACCATGGACAGCACTACACATCAAACAGTGACATCATCCTGTCGTTCTGTTGTTCTCAATCGCAAAGGTTTTGTCTTAGGCCATTTGGACAAACATGCTGTTCATCCATTTTCTATTGCCACTTATTCCTGCACTCTGTGTCACTCGCGGGGGTAAGGGTGGGGTGCTGGGGCCTGTCCCAGCTGTCTGCAGGCAAAGGTGGGGTCACACCCTGGATAAGTCACCAGTTTATCACAGGGCCACATAAAAAAAAGATAAACTAGCATTCTCACTTGCCCTCACCCTGACGGACACTTTAAAGTTCCTAGTTTGCCTCATATCCATGTTTTTGGACAGTGGGAGGAAGTCGGAGTACCAGACAAAACCCACTCACACAGAGAGAACGTGAAAAGCCCCAGGCCAAGGGATCACATCAAAAACATGTTGCTGTTACTTCTTAGACCTTCTTGCTATTTTGACTGTAGTTAGAGTGCTGCCAGCGATGTTGTACCTTGACCACAGAAAGTAAGGAAATAAGGACCAAATAAGGAAATGACGTGAAAATAATAGACAGGCTAGGCCTCATGATTGTATATGAAGTTACCTCTACATTTGAGATGTCACTCTAGTGAGTAAATTTAACAGAAGTTTATTTGTATTTGTGTGGTTACTGACCAGTCAGTAGGTTTAAAAGGGTGTTCAATATACTATTGTTTCTTTAGCATTCACTTTAGTTTTCAGGTTTGCAAATTCATACATGATGTCATCCAAGAGATAGGAAGAAAAGGTCAACAATGATTCCAAAATAGAATCTGAATTAAACTTCTTATCCTTTCATTAAACTGTTTATCATGGATACATTTCCAGCGTGGATTCTGGTTTCTTGGAAATGTGTTACAGTGGGGTTGTAGTTTATTTTGCTTTCATTTTTTTTTTTATAACTGTTTCTTGGCAGTTGATTCTCTTGTTCTTTGTTACATAGCCCAGTGGAAATTCTGGTCATATGATACTAATACAAGAGTGCACGATCACTGTCAAAAATAGCATGAAAAATTATAACTTTGGTCAAAACTTCCAAACATGGTAGTACTGTATTGTCTTGCACGTATCTGGCAGTTTGCACTATCAACAGGTCAAGTTGTAAAAATAAATATTAAAATAAATAATAATCAGGGTGATCAGGATTGCACTCCAGTATTCTCTGCATTTGCAGCCCAAAGTGGAACACAGATTTTCTTACTCGTGTTTGATCTAAACACTAAAGCTAGCTAAACTAGAAATGTAAATGGTTCAAGGTATGCGTGCACATTTCTGACATATATCACACCTAAACAGACAAAAAGTAAATAAAAAAAAAGACTGCAACAAACCTGTTTGTTCAGCTCTGTGTTGCTTTCTTAAGAGCCTGTGTGTATTCTTTTCATTTTTAGTGCAATATATAATGTAGTAAATTGCAGTCGCAGTGGCTGTGAATTCTCTTTTAATGCCAAAATAGAGTCCATGCATATAGTTGGAAGGCTTAGTCTTATTTAACAGGAAAAAAACAAAACTTTTGGCCATGCCACGTAATTGCTCCATAAGAGCCGTCGGGAGAAATGGATTTTAGGGCTTGTTAATCAACGAGTGCGCCTGCTCCACCTACAGTGGCTCTTATATTTCCAGCCCGCAATAATAACCCTCTCTAATTAGAACGGAGACACACTAACAAGGGACAGCGGCATCATCATCGCTCAGGCGCCTCATCATCATCACCATTCTCATTATCAAGCCTGATATCAGATTCCAGCCTGGCTCCGGGATAGCAGGGCTTCACTACACCTGATGTATTGTGCGTCATTAGATTGTTGTGATTACTGTGCCGTGGGGAGTCAAACAGGATGGAGATTCACTCCTGTAATATTCTATATGGCCTACCAGGGAGGACCCGCTTGACATTCTCCAACTAATGACAACAATCTATTAAGGCAAAAGGGCTGACACATTAATTTGTTTACTCTCCCACTCCCCCCCGCACCCCCTTCCTCTCTTCTACCCGCACATGTGAAAGACACACCGTCCGAAAAAACAGCGAAGTCCGTCTTGGCACGATTGTTTGCGCCCTGTCTGCCGGTAATCCACACGGCATCGATCGCAACCTGATAGAATCAACCACGGCCTCCTCTTTAATTTGTCTCAATTAGCATGGTAGGATGCGTGTATCTAATTTGAATCCTGGAGGAAGTAAGGTGGACAAAGAGCTTGCGCTGGTGGGTGAACACACTCATCCCGACTACTGCATGAAACAGAGTTGCCATCTGATCATCAGTGGTGTCAGACATCCAGCCTGAGTCTCGCACAGGCGCTGCGGGAACAGTTAATTGAACGGGTTGATAAACAAGCATCTTGATGGGGTTGCTGAAGCAGGGAGCCACAGGAACAGAGCCAGGTCCCATTTGGACACTTGCTAAAAAAAAAAAACTGTGTGTACAGTCAGCCCTAAAAATCGGATTCGAGAAGGAATCTGATTGGAATCAGATTTGCCTGCAGTCTGAACGCAGCATATTAGGTACACATAGCTGATAAAGTGGTTGATGAGTGTACATGGTCTGCCATGAGCATGGAGCATCATTCGCAATTCATCTCGGAGAAAATTCACACACAAACACACGCACTCACACACACACACAGACTAGGCCTCGCAGCACAAACACTGCTCTCATAAGAGTCGATCAGACTTTACCCGCCTCTCAACTCTCTGCGATAAATAACCTGTTCTTAATTCTGATTTCTTAATGCATCTCCCGCGGAGAAGATTAATCAGTTTCAGCGAGGCAGCGGAACGGCGTGCTTGCATGCGGTCTTGCGCTCTCGCTGAGCCCACGTTCGCTGTAACTACTTTAAAAGGGAACTGATTGCATTATTTTGCTCCTTCTCAAAGAGGGACTCGACACCTTGCCGCTCGGGCTTGTGTCTAACTCCCACGTAGTCACGGAGACTGCGACACTCGCAAAACGCAAACACTCACAGCACTTCTTCCCAAAGCCCTCCCAACATCTGCTTGTTCTTTCTCTGATTAAAAAAAAATCCTCTGCGTTTCATTATCACTGATTTGCATAGTAATAGTGTGCATATTAAGCAGCTACTTCAGAGGGTGGGCGGTCTAATGAATGCCGCAGTCTCCTCTGTTTTAACTCAATTTTTCCTCATCCATATTCAGTCGTGTGCCCCCTCCCAGCTCCCTCACGACCCCCCCTGCCCTCGGGGACGGCAATTCTGTTTCCGCTGAAATGCTTCCTCCAGCCTCTCCCCAAATCCCAGAACCCTCTCCATTAATCCAATTAATTAGAGCCATTGATATGCAGCCCGCTTAGACCAAGCAGCTGTTTGCCTGCCAATTGCCTTGCCATGCGTATTGGGGAGGGTCAAGTCCTGCACATACAGCAGCACTTTGCACCCAGCGTCGAGAAAGTCGCCACCCACCACGATCCCACCAACTCCCTTGCCTCTGTCCTTGGGAAACAGAAAAAAAAAAGTTAGGATGGGTATCACTGTAGGGCGAAGTCATCGCCGAGCCAAGAGTTGAGAAATAAAGCTTGTCGCTAAAGAAATGGAGTAATAATTCCCTTACGCACAATCAAATTCAGCGTTTGGCAGCGTGCGACTCGGAGCTTTAGATCCACGTAAACCCAGATGCACGCGGTTTGTGTTGTCACAGGGACTACAGCACAAGGAACATCAGTGACTAACATTCAAATCCATTTAGTTTCATTTGTACTTATATTGTTTAAGACCCTTGGGCACAACTTTCTTCGTGGGGGGAAAACAAGAAAATGAGGGCAAAACAGATGAGCAGCAGAAATACTTAGGCCCTTTATTCAATCAGCCACTACACACTCCTCTGTGGTTCCGCAGAAGGAGCTAAATATACATCAATGGATGATAATTCCTCCCAAAATAGAAAATCTGGAGAGAGACGTCCCTCGGTGCCCCGAGGAAGAGGTGTGTTTCAGAATTACCATACAGAAATGAATAGTGCCAACGGTGTCTAATGTTTTGTGACACAGCGCGAATGTGCACACTCCGGCCCAATCCCGAGCCGGAGCCACTCATCGGAGATATTAAATTAAGAAGTGCCGGAGTAGCAGGGTAATTCACTTTTCTGCTCCACTGGCCATCATTGCCGAGCAAAGGAACGCCGGTGGTAAACTACCCCTATCTCGCCTTTGGTCTGCGCTCTCTGCTTTGACTCACCTCCCTTTCACTCGGTCTCGTCTCAGGCGTCTCATTTCTTTCCTGTCACTCCTGTGAGTGCACGCACCAATGTGTAAACCAGGTTTTCCCCTTTTTACAGTGCTCCAATTAAGCTGATTCCATGCTTAATGGAAAGGAATATTGCTTTTGTTTTTCCCAGTTGCATGCAGCTGTTTGTATTCTCAAATTACAGGAGCATTAAGAGGTTTGTACGGAGGCTGTTCCTGCTCCTTTTCTCTTGCCCCTAAGTCGAAGTTTTCATCTGATATTTTGACAATTTGATTTCAAGTGTTTCAGATTGTAATGATGTGACATCTTGATCTATGCCATGTTTATGTTTTTTAGCATGCATGATCATTTTAAAACATTAAATCCATCCCCCCAATTCTTTTTTTTTTTAAATTCATAACATTATTTTAACACAGCATTTGCATTGTAAAACTTTCCACAATGTAACAGGACTAATTGTTTTGCAAAATCAAGGTAAGAGGTGTCAGCTGATCGTATATGGTATAATATATGGCAAATTTGAATGATTTGATTGAGTTCTACTTCATTCTTGGGTTGAGACATGGTTATTAAATAGTTATTAAATACCCTATACTAGTAGGGTAAATTTCAAAGGTGCATTTTAGTTCCTATGACATCACAAAAAAAAGTTTCTATACATAATGCAGTGACCATAAAAAAGGGTCACGTATCACAAATAGTGAGTGTGGGGATACTGCAGTATTCTAAGTAAATGCTTTTGAAATTAAAATGTTGAATTTATACATATACTATTATTTGACAACAGCAAAATAATGTGCATGTTGACATAGTGACTTTCTGTGCTATAGTACTTAACAGTGAGATGCCTTTTAGAAGAAGATCAAGAGGCTCAATAGTGCCTTCAAGAAAAACAGCGCATTCTGGTTTATTTCATCTGACTTTTCAAAATATTCGGATTAGTAGTTAGCCGTTTTCTAAAATAACAGCATAACTGAATTTCAGTGAATTCCATTTAACCTTTGTATTTCGTCAATGGAAACAACAACTCAGTTAGCAGGCGGAAAGACCATGGTTACGGCACATAAACCATGGTTAAGGTGTGGTGGTTTAGGAAAAAAACTGTGGTCATGGTTAAGGAAAAGGGAAATATTAAGTGCAGGTCAGTCAAATTATGAAAACTCCCAACTGAGACATCATAATACATGTCGTGTGTATGATTTGTTTTCAATTTAAGCCAAGAAAGGGAAATTAGAAAAGGAAAATACATCACTCTTGACCTTTTTGAGCCTGACCTGCCGTGACATAATGGACTGTGCATGACACTCGCAGTGAGTACGGGCAGCTTACAAGTCGTGGTCAGAAGGTTTTCTTTATTAATGCTAGCTAGTTCACCGTCTGCGGCTTCAGTGACGCTCAAAAGTGGTCGTGATATTTGCGTGACACGAGTGACAAAGGGAGGCCGTCAACTTTAATTCCTTTCGACTGTAAATGGAGGAAACAGACCTTTAAGATGGACTGAAGTCATAGCCTAATCGTTACAGTTACTATAATTACATAAACTTAGAATCATGAGGGTGCGGTCAACTGGTTGTTAAGCCTCAGTCAAATTTTAATTTTGACTTCCAATGAAGCAGCCTTGCATGATGGAGTCGTTAAAAAAAAAAAAAACTTTTAGATCTGCTTAGCCCTCTTTTTAAAGCCTAGCTGGGCCTTAAACATGTTTGAGAGGGAAGGGGAAAAAAATAAAGTGGGAGCAGAATGTTTCGGCACATAAATAAAGGGATAATTTCTAGATGTGTTTGTATTGCCGCACACTTTGATAAGTGGGGCAATCAAGAAGTTATGGATTCACTTTTTTCATTTTCCTTTTTTAACAAGTTTGAGACATATATTTCTTTTAGAAAATTAAATGAGAGGGAATAGAATTTTTTTGTATGCGCTACCAACACGGTTCTGCGCTCAAAACCTCACACATGCGCACGAGCAAAAGTATCTGCGGGAGCAATCGGCCAGATGTGTGAACAGCCTGCTCTCCCACAAGATTTAAACTTCTCCTCTTGAGTTCAAGCAATCGCCCCGCCAGTGTGGTACCGAGGCGGGCCTGAAACCGAAGACAAATGAAGACCAGCTTTGAAACAGGATGCACGACGCGGTGGAGGTGAAATCAGATGAGAGAAAAGACGATTTGTTTACCCCTGATGAAGTGTTGATGTTGGAGGTCTTTGTTCCAGGCATATACAAATCAGTCTGTTTAAGATATTCTGGTACCTCGCGTTGGGGACTGGGCTCGAGCGCGAACATGTCTGGGAATGTGCAACAGGGCACTGCTTGATTTCATTTACAGATTCGGGGGCCTCTGTATTTTCCACACTTTCAGCAGCTTCCTCTCGCAGAGAGCAAAGCACGCGGGGGCGGCGGTGGTGCGGTGGTTGGTGTTGGGGGGGGGGGACGTCGATTCAGCATTGATTACAGCACAATTAAGGTAATGCTTAGATTGAATAATATGACCTGCGCTGAATATTCATGGGAACGATGATTAACATATTCTCAATTTTCGCTGCATAATGGTATGACCTCCCGCCGGATGGAGACGTTTTGCTGAAAAGTAAATAATGAGTGCGGAGCGGGAGGGAAATGGAACAAATTAGTCAGTCCCCCTCCGTTCGAGGCCCAACCGGGGACGTTGTTTCGAACGGCACGAGGTGCAAAGAAAAAAAAAAAAAAAAGGGCCAAGAAGACGGCGCCGGACTGACTCAAACCTTCCCATGATTCACTGCAAAGAGATGCAGAGGAGACGAGAGCGGGAGAGACAAGAGGTGTCCATTTATCTAGGTAAGGAAGTGCCTCCCGTCAACCCCTCCCACCCCTCCGCTCGTCTTCCGAGGCAGGGAGCTGTGACTGAAACACATCGCTGCACCCCGCTCGGGATGAGCTCCAAATAAATGGGGGTAGGCGGGCGGCTGGCGGTGGGGGAGGATGGAGGAGGGGGGGGGGGGGGGGACCCGGAGGAGCACCAGGGAGCGAGTGGCAAACAGAGGCTGAAGAGGAGAGCTCCTTAAAAAGCCTTGTCAAAATAATGAAAACAAATGGCGACACAGTCTCCCGAGATGGAGAGGAGAACTTCATTTGCGAGGCATTGTCGCCAGCGGTGGGGTGGGTGGGTGGGGGGTTTGGGGGGGGTCCTGCGGAGTTTAGGGACGACGGAGGCTCGGAAGACTCCGCCGCCGGAAAAAAACGTGGAGACGAAGAAAAATGAGAGCGCTCATTGTAATAATTGTTCAGGGTCAATTATTCCCACGCAGGGGCAACTCGCGCTGTCGCCGCCGATCCCCAGCGACGCCTGCCAGGCTCCCTGCCGCAGTTGAAAATGAAGGGGATTCCAGCAAGTTCGCTTTCGACTGCGACTCGGCAGGGAAGGGGTTTTCCTGCCACGTCTCGTCGCATCATCACCTGTGGGAAAAGTGCCGAGGATAGAGGCAAATTTGGAACGTTGACCCGTCGCTTTAACGTTGAAAACTGTTCTCAGCGGCTGGACGGGCGGCTCGAGTTTTCCTCTGGGCGCCGGGGACGACTGTAGACGCGCATCAGCAAACGTTCTCTACCGCGATAAGCCTCCAGTGCCGTCCTTGGCTCTGCTTTGAATGCGAAAATGCCAACCAGTTTGTGATAAAAGTGCCGCTATACACTGCAGCATCCACCACTTCGACTCCTTCTTTCGTCCCAACTTTCCAAGAATCTGATTGTTTAACCGGTGGCAAAGGGAAAAGTCCTCGAGATTGGCACTTGGAACAATGGATACGCAAGATTCTAGTGTCAAAAATCTGCGGCCCTGCTGCGGGGGTTGGGGAGGGGGCGGGGAGGAGCTGAAGGTACTTTATCTCCGAGAGGCTGGAGACACTGCGAGGAGATGTTTCAAGTCACATCTTTTCTCCATCTCGTTCCAGCCTCCTGCCCGCTCCAACGACTTGGCTTCGCCGTTTGCCGGGAGACTCACTCACTTCCTCCCTTTATTTCTCTTCCTCTGACACCTAACATCTTCTTTTGCCTATCGCCTCCTCCCAACTCCAGCCTCCCCTCCTTCGCCTTCATCCTTCAAGTGCGGCAGTGGCGGCGGCGGCGGCGCCATCTCCCTCCCCGTCCCCGTCACGACGCCGTCTGCCATCTGCATCCCTGTCACGTGCCCTCCAAAGGTTATATGGCCCACTTTCTTATCAGCTGCATTGTGGGATATCTCGGCTCTCAGGCCTGTCTTCTGGAGAGCTATCTGTACCCTCCCCCACTCCGGCACCCCCTCCTTCTCCCCCACGACTGCTGGGAGGACAACCTTTGTCGACCTTGTTTTTTTCCTCCCTCTCTCTCTCTTTTGCCTTTAACAGAATAAAAATGAAAGGGAGAACAAATGCAACGGCGAGTGGGAGGAAGAGAGAAGGGGGAGGGAGAAGGTAAAAGGGAGAAGAAAAAAAAAATCGGGAGTCCCCTGAGAGAATGTGTGATGAGATTGGTCCAGAGTTAGCCTTGTAAGGAAAGCGCCGTTGGCCCCTTCTCTCTCCAAGTACAGTAGACGTTGAATCGATACCGGCCACCCACCCCCTCCAGCGCCATCCTGCCCGAGCGCGTGCCGTCCACCTGTCTGCACGTCTGGCCGCTTTGTGGGAGCCGCCGCGTGCTACCGGCTGCCAGGAGAAGGTGTACGGATGTTTGACAGAGCCGTCATGTACAAATTCATTTTGGACCCGGCCGGACTTCTTGCCGTAATAGGCGCGCACACTCAAGGTCTTTGCGGTCACAACAGGCAGAAGGGCCAGACAGGTGCCTCTGTCTGCAGGTCTGGGCGCTCCCACACTAGAGGAGCCTTGACGAGAATTGGATTCAATCAACACACGGTACTTTTCTTCCACTTTAAAACACTGCAGCTTTGATTAATCACCCCCACCTTCCAAAAAATAAGACATTACTGCATGAATAGCCAGTTGTAGCTCCACTACAAGGTGGCTTTACAGAGAAGAATAAAAACCGTCCTGATAGTAGCTGCGTTTCCATGACAGTTTTTCGCAAAATGAGCAAATGTTTGTGTTTCCATTGAATGGTGTGAAGCGCATAAGCCGCAATTCTCGTAAAAATCTCGTTTCGCGGGACGCAATTCTCCTAAAATCTCGTCCCCCGGAGATTTCCAAGGATGATGTTTGCGTTTCTTTGATTACGTTTGTTTGCTGTCAAGAATGGTTGTTATATTTTTCTCTTTGATTACTAGTAAAAAATATTCAGTCTCCTCCTCCATCCAAACAGAACGCGCCATTTTCACTCGAAGTGACAAGCTTCTCAAAGGCTTGTGTTAATGAATTTTGCATTGTATGAGACTTTGAACACAGTTTTCTCTCTCTAATCAGTAAAATTATTATAATGATTAGAAAGTACAATAATGCAGGATTCTGTACACAGTCTTAAGAAACGCTTACGTTTTTTTGTGCGTAATTCTCATTATTCAGGTAGTTCACGCAAACACACACACACGCACGCACGCACGCACTCACAAACTATGCTCCCATAACATACACAGCAAGTCTTTGAAAACCTGAGCGATCTGTGTAGAACTTGAAGTGTTTTCTGTGTGATGAAGCCCCTTTTTTAAAGTTGTACCTGACCACTGAATCTCCTTTCTGTTGTTGAGAAAAACAACTGTGCTCTTACGGAGATAAAAGATTATTTCTTCCTTCCGCCTCCATCATCTATTTATAGTGCCGAGGAGCGTTTCACACAGTGGCCTGAATAATCTCTTACTTTACTGCCGCGCCATATTTCCCGGGGCTTCGATACGGCAGCGCCGTCATTACAAGTTAACGGAGGAAAAGTGACAGCGGAGGTCCACATAACGGCAGCAGGTAACAAACAGAATTACGGATATTAAATGGGAGCTTCCAGATGCAGAGGTAGAGTGGAGTGTAATTAGATTCATGTGACACATATAGGTGTTTGGATTCATAGGCGTGCATTCTTATATCTGTTGTCATATCTATTTGATGGGGTTTTAAAAAAAAATCCTCTATGAATGATTTGTTACCTACAGGAGCTAAATATAAAATTATTATATATAAGCACTGAGCAGGCGTCACTTTAACTAGGTTTCCAAAACCTGTTGTCAATTCGAAAATAATTGAAACTATGGTTGAAAATTAACCAGGTGCCTGTCGTTATTGTGGTTTATTGGCCAGAGAATTGAATACACTAGCATGAACTCTGAGCCTGCCCAACAAGCAAAAAAAAAAAAAAAAGGAACAAGAAAGTTGAAGTTTGACACTGACAAGACATGTGATGTCACTTTCTACCCTCTGTTTCATCACATCATTGCAAGGTCTCGTTCACCTGATCATGGTGAAGCCAGCCCCTCTAAACTCTCACATGTGAATTAGTGCGCAGACGTCCACCAGTCGATTCCATTTCCGTTTTCGCCAAACCACAAACCCCCGAACCTTTTTTTGTCCAAACATCTCATTAAACGGACTGAAAGGAAAAACACCGTTATCTTAACTTTGGCCGAATCACTCCGCAGTCACTCCACAACCTTGCGATAAGAGCCGGAGCTGGAGATTTGAAAGGAACCCTCTTATCCCCGATCACCTTGGAGCCGGTCAGAGGGCTTTTTCAAAATAAATTCATTGCGTCTTGAGCGGCTTTGTAAATAAAACATGAGCCCCGCTGCCTTAAATAAACGTCTCCATCAAAAAAAAAGTCACGGCGCGCAAACATGTCACGCAGCGGTGCGCCAAAACCGTTTGGAGGGAGTGTTTATGTGGCACAAATCCGGGCATTCTGTTTCCCGCTGTAGCCGCGGCATTATCATAATCTCTGATGGAAGGGGACACGCGTGTTCCCGCAGTGGCCCTCTGCTGCTGATCCACCGGGGACTAACTAGCTGCGCCGAGTTTAATCTCCGGCTTGGATCGACTACCCCGCTCTCTCTCTCTTTTTTAACTTCTTAACTGGGTTCTCCATTCAGAGCAGAGCAGAGCAGCGCAGGGTTAAGAGGGACTGTGCACGAGCACTTAGCGAGAGAAGGCCACGGTGGCTGTGCTGGAGTGTTATTTAATGAAGCAGAGGACCTGGATGCACAACAGCGGTGCGCTTGTAGGTGCTGCTGCCAGAGTTGAGAAGTGAGCAGTCAGGGGGCGAAGACCACAGCACATAGCACCGTATGTTCCACTGGGCAAGGAGAGAGAGAGGGTGGGGCGGGGGGCGCTGTGCAGTGGGGAGGAGTAGGGGGGGGGGGGTTTAATAAGATCACTTTTTATTGGCCCCTCAGCCCCACAGGAGTGTTTGTTTGTCTGCGTGCATGATGGAGGGGATAAAAAGTTAATGCATAGGCACTGAGGAGCGGCAGACTGGTCACTGCTGCCCCCTGCAGGGCATTTACTCATCTGTGCGTGCATGTGTGTGTGTGTGTGCGTGTTTGTGTGTGTGCGTTTGGCCGATTTTGCATTTGTATTGATGCACCTGAGCGCAGACAGACAAAGCAACATTGAGCGATAAAATCTTTAGGTGGGAACTTTGGAACACTGTGATTTGGTGAAATTATAAAAAGCAACTGATCAAGTAAAGCAGGGGGGTCAAACTCAAACACACAGTGGGGCCAACATTTGAAACTTGGACATTGAAGCAGGCCAACATTGATATTCTTTGGAAAAAAAAAAATCCAAAACAGGTTTTGCTTTTTATTTGCAGCCTTCTGGTTTAAATTTCAAAAGAAACCTTTTTCCAATAAATTTCAAAATAAAGTAACAACAATAAACCAATTAAGTAATAATAATATCCTTCAAGGAACCTCCTGTCCTGAATGAGCAGAGCATTCTGGGATTTGTGGTATTAGTGATACATGTGCCGGGCGGGCCAGAAGCTCTAGTAGTGATTTTGAATTGGCCTCGCGGGCCAGAGTTTGACATCTATGACACAAAGAGTGCAGTGTTCTGATGGAATATAATGACAAGACCGAAGATGATCTGCTGACACATCTCCACCTTAGTGCGGTGAGTTAATGCTACTACTGCATCATTTGCATTATTGATCAGTGCACCCCAAAAAGTAGGCGATTGTGAGTTGTTTTGGAGAGATTCTTCTTTCTATCAAGACAACAATGTGCTCCAGTGGTGGAGGAGAAGAAGAAAAAGAAGAAGAACAGGTGAGGCGGAGTGATGCATCAGGCAAAGGATTGGAGAGATGTTTTTTCTTATATCTATTCTTATATCTATTTAATATCGTTTTTAAAAAAATCCTCCATGAATAATTTGTTACCTTCAGGAGCTATACACACAATTATTACACCATTAGATGTCATATTTATGTGTATGTAAATCTTTATATTCACACCAAAACAAACTGTCTTGTGAATTACAATTTAGGCTAGCAATTAAACAAGCAGAAGCACTGAGCATGTCTCACTTTAACTAGGTTTCCAAAACTAGTTGTCAATTCAAAAATAATTGAAAAAAATGGTTGAAAAATTACAAGGTGCCTGTCCATTAAAGACTCCAGTGTTCTGATGGAATATAATGACAGGCGATTGTGAGTTGTTTTGGAGAAATTCTTGTGTCTGTCAAGTCCAAAATTTGCTCCACTGGTAGAGAAGAAGAAGAAGAAGAAGAAGAAGAAGAAGAAGAGGAGAGGTGGAGCGATGCATCAGCGCTGGGTGGTAAAAACAGGCAAGGGATCGGAGAGTTGTAGGGTGGGGGGTGTAAATTCAAGACGTGGGGTGGGGGGGTGTGGGGGGGTTGGAGGGGTGGGGGTGGAGAGAATATCAATCGGGCATGCGATGCAGAGGCAGTCTGCCATGGTCCGCTCCAGGAGAAAGATTAGAGAGGGGATCAGTGTCATCAGCAGCAGGAGAGTAATGGTGCGGGCCAGGTTCAAGGCTGGAGCCAAGAACGTATCGGCATGGCAGCCACCCCCATCCCATCACCCTCATACCGACACACCCATCGCCCCCCCCCACCCCCCTCCCACCCGCCATGAAATAGAGGTTAAACGCCAATCCAGACTTTCCCTCCCTTCTTTTACTGAGTGTGAAAACTACCGCTGGGAGTCTCAGGACAATTTTTATATAGGATTAGAAAACAAAAATCAATATTTAATTATCTTTGAGCTTTTTGTGTCACTGCATCTTTAGGTCAGTAAGCGTTCAGGAGCCAGGGTCGCTCCGGCACTGTAAGTGAAGGAGTCGTTAAAGCACCAGTATCTCCTTTTCTTTTCTTTTCTTTTTTTCCTTTCCTCTTCTATACGGCAGTTCCATCACTCAAGGTTAAAGGGACCGTCCACCTCCAAATCAAACACACATATGTTTTCCGCCTATAGGCTGCAAAAGATTTGTCTCACTAGATTGTTATGGAAAATTGCCTCACTTTAACAAGTGAAATCAGAGGAACATTTATTAACCAAAGCACGCATGTAAAATAAGGAAAAAAATTTAAACTTCATTTTATACGGTAAGTGTGTTTTTTTTTTAGTATCACCACTCAAAAGAAAATTTGCTCTTTGATTGAAAAAAACAGTTAAGTCAAAAAAATGTGATTAACATCCAAAATGATCAGAAGCATTGTCTTCCTTCATATGCTCAATAAAGTTGGATGATGCTACTCTAGACTACTTGTATTACAGTCCGTGAATTTCAACACAATTCAGAAACTGGTCATTTCTATTCAGAGGAGGAACCCTATGTCAAAAAAAGTAGACTTTGGTTTGTTCCTCTGGGGTTTTCTCTGTCAGTTAATACATTTTAGAGTGCATTTTTTTTCACAAGTGAAAAGCAGAAAAACAACTCATCAAGCCAATCAAGGCTGATAAACGCTGCCACAAGGAAGCCAAAGTGAATACATGTTTTTAAATTTTAGGATCAGCTCTTCCTTAAAAGTTTCATGACGTCTTGTGATGTGGGAGGGAGTTGATTTAGCAGAGTTCTTCAAGCCTCTGAAATGAATGCACTTTAGACCGACTGGATAATCAATAGGGTTTCAAATGATATATTTCTCATATGAAACATCTGTTGCAAATATTTAGCGATTAACGTCGACATTTATTGAAAAAGGGTAGTGGGGGTGGGGATGGGGGGGTGAGGGGATGGTCTGCTACATGTTGGCAGTCCTCTCACATGGCAGCACGCTGTAGATCCCTCTACTGCAGTGGCCCCCCTCAGTACATAAAACACGGGCTGTTTACGCGGCTCTCAGACGCTGTATTGGATTAAGGCGGCTCTTTAGCTTTTTTTTTTTTTTCCCCTTCCTCCCTCGGCCCCTCCCTCCCCTCCTCCCTGCGGCGATGGCCGATGAGCCCGTGGAGTGGATGTGACGGCCGCTTAAGCGGTGACAAGCAGAAGGTCAGTGTCGCTGATGAAGGAGCGAGGCCAGCTGGCCCTCTGATGTAGCCATCCTTTAAAGACAACGAGAGGATCCATCCCCGACGTCGCGGGGTTGCACATCCGAGAGGAGCGAAGGCGGGAAAGGAGCGGGCGAGAGGGAGGGGACAAAAGGAAGTGGCGACGGGAAGAGGAGTGGCAGAGACCGAGGGCTTAAATGTCCTTATTCTGATCAGTACCTCAGGAGCAGGCAAAATGTTCTCCGCTCCCCGGGGCCATTTATTAAAGTGATGAAGAGCAGCGGCGCCCACTATGAATCAGCCCCCTCTCCTCCTGTCCCATATGTGCGCTGCATAGGAAGACTCAGGGCCGTGGACCCCCCTTTGCCCCTCCCCCACATTTGATTTCAGGGATGCGCTCGAGACCGAGAGCGTCAGGTGGAAGAAAGCGAAGGATGGGAGGAAGTCCCCCCCCCTCTCTCTCTGTCTGTGCATGCACATTAGTGCTGCATATTAGATTAGATTAGGAAAGATAGAACTTTAACGATCCCCACGGGGGGACAAAGCAAGAAGTGAGCAGCAACCAAAACAAACAGCAGCGGCACGAGCGTCAACAAAATCTTTCAAAATCACACCCGGGTGAGTCTTTAAACGGGATATTAAGACTCCGAAACTTTAATGACAAAACATTGATCCCCCCATCCCCCCCCCCTTTTTTTATTATTTTTTTTATTTTGCTCGATCACATTCCCGCCCAAATTTCCCATCGCGCGGGCAAAGACCGCGGCAAAGCCGAGCCGCGCCGCCCTATGCCTCATTTCCCTTTATGAGAATGAGGGAAGCCCCCACGCGCTGATTATCCTTTATACGGCTGGTTGTAATCATTAGGCCGGAGGAAGTGGAGTGGCTGTGCAGGAGCAGCGCCTGATGCAGCATCAGTGGATTGTAAATGAGGAAATTATCTCCCCCTTTAAAAGACAGAGTGGAGAAGATGGAGAAATAAAGAATCCACCACCACCCACTTCCCCGCAGTGGTTTGCAAACTTGGACTCATCAGCTTTCGGATAATAACAAGTTTTTACATGATTGACAACGGCGGGAGGCGTAGTTACAGGTGTTGATATCCCCGCCGCCGCTCCACACTCTTTTCCTCCTCCTTCCTTCCTTTCTTTCTTTCTTTCTCCTTCGCCTCTCCTCGCCCGAGTTCTCAAGGTGTTACCGCCGAACGTATGAGTGAGCTGTCAGGACATTTCCTCCACCCAGTCCCCTCTCCTCCGTCTTTCACCTATGCCTCCGCTCCCCCTCCCAACCCCCTGACACCTTCCCTCAGCGTAATACACACCAGCAAGCAATCGATACGTACTCAGCCGAGGGCCGGGAGGAATTGTGGCAGTGGAGGCACCGCACATTACAGGGTGGCCAAGGCCAATAAGCTGCGGAGGGGGGGAAGCGGGAGAAGGACAAAATGAGAGCGGGGGCTAAATAACAGCTTCTTAACTTGGCCCCCTCTGCTGCCGGGAACATCTTTTTTCGTACGCGTGTATATATATTTACCGCACGCGTTAAGCCTTTATTTCTCCCTGGCAGTGATGTGCATTCAAATCAGCGCAGACGCTGTCACACGGATCGAGCTGACATCAATTTAGCGGCGATCTGATCCCTTTTTTTTTTTTTTTTTTTTTTTTATAAAATACTCCCTCTCGCCACCCACATTATTATGCTTATTATTGCGCTGAATGTGATGAAATGCGCCCAGCGCGGCGGCAAGAGGCATGCCACCGCGTTTCCATGGCAACATATCACACCGCCGCCGCATCACACAGCCGAATGACAGACACAACCTATTAGGCCCTCCGAGATGTATGAATACTGTCTGTTTGCATGAGAGTGAGAGTGTTGGCGTGTCAGCGCCGCAGCCCCGCGCGTGTGCGCACACGTCTCCACTTCACATATTTCTGCCAAGTAACAGAAGTCGAGCTGAAATGTAACAAGGGAATACCAGGTAGTCGTCGCGTGCCCGGCCTGTAATTCACCCTGACAGGATTTATTATGGAAATGCTGCAAACAATGACAGTAAAACCTTGTTTATTCGCTAAATGATTGATTTCTGCGTGTTTGTTTTACGCGGCGCGCAATAGGAATTTCCATGTCGACAACCGACGTATATTGGGCGAGGAAGGCATCGCAAAGCAAAATGTCCCAGGATGCTCTGCTCTGCTCTGCTCGGCTCTGCGTGTGCAGTGCTGACTGATCTGAGTTAGTGCTTGGAAAAGTCCAACTTCATATTATATTCTGGTGGTTTTCTTCCCACCCAGAAAGTACAATTCTTTATGTGCAAAATTAAGCATTAGGAATAAAAAAAAAAAATTAAAAAAAAGTATTCATTAGCATAAAAAGTCAAAAAAAAATACTGTTTTTGTATTTTTCATAAATTCTCTTTTGATATCATTATGCAGCGCTAGTATTCAGAATATTTCTAAGGTCTTTTGCACATAAGAAAAGCTGTAAATTACTGAGGAATCAAAAATAAAAAAGGAGAATTTTCACTGGACTGTGTGGAACAGACTTCACACCCATCTTCCACAGAAACATCAATGTTGACAATAGCTCATAAAGGGTCCATCATACCAGTAAGTGTGGTTTTTGGAGGGGGGCGGGGGGACTGAAACCGCATGAGCTCTCATCAGCTATGATCAGCTTTTCTCAAAACTGTTGGCGGGAGAACCTGACCTGACCTGTCAAACTTTCTCTCAAGAAGTTCTTTGCAAATTTCATTCATTTATCATCTCATTTGCTGTTAATGTCGTTGTTTTCCTTCAATGTGTGTTTAGAGTATGTAGAGTTTCTTTCCTTCATTTATTTTCTATGCCCACTTTCCTGCGCAAGTCACCAGTTTATCATGGGGCCACATACAGCAGAAAGACCAACCATTCTAACAGCAAGGGGCAATTTAGAGTTCCCAGTTTGTCTCACATGCATGTTTCTGGGCTGTGGGAGGGCGCAGCCTGATTGCTGCGAGGCGACTGTGCTAACCACTGCACCGCCATGTGAGTTTCAAGCTATGCGTTTCGCATTTTCGTCTCCATATTCCAGAGACATCCAGAGTGTAAACGAGTTGTTAATGTAGCAATAATGAAACAAATGCCAACAAATTAAAAGGCACACAAATAACCGATAAATTGAGGGCTGGGCTAATACAGAAATACTCCCAACATTTGATTTTCCATGTACCGCAAAGGATAAACAAGTGGAGTGTAGGTACACCGTGCATCACACCATCCCACTCACGACGCCTGTTTGATTGTTGTTTGCAGTGCCGTAAATTCCTCAAACTTTATAATTACCACTTTGGCTCCAACATAAATATTTTCAGATGCGCACTGGCGAACCACAATGACTCATCACATTCGAGGCAAGAGCTCCATTGACGCCGCGCGCCTAATAAATTCCGAAAAAAGCGCTCCCCTTAATGTACAGTGCACGTCTCCCAGATTTCTGTCACTCATCAGAGAAGCCGGCAAAGACTCCCGAGTTGTCTGCAGCGCCAGCCGCACTCACACCTTTTGACTCATTCCAAATGTTTACATTTAATTGATGGCAACAACTGTATCCCGGGTGTATGCACGGAAGGGAACAGAGTCTGTGTCATCATTATGTATATAACCACAACTTTTGAGTTGGGAAAAACCCAGTTCCTCTTCCAAACTATGCTGTAACAGTCACAGATTGCAGGGAAGATAACTTTCTTCTGCTTTTTTTTTTTTTTGTTACTTGTCTTGATAATTGTTTCTTAATTGCAGCAGGTACACCCACCAAGAACACATCCGAGTAGACAAACGGCAGCAGAGATGAAGATTTCTCTTCTCCCGGCACGGGGAAATTTAGACAAATCAAAACATATTAACGTATGTAAATCAAATTAACTGATATTGAGAAATAAAAGGCCTGTTTTTTTTTTTTCTATACAGACGACGAGCGGGCTGCTTCTTTATTCAGAACTATTCAACAGCTGCTTCTGCGGGCATAAATTTATAACGAGCATTTTGTTCGCCGCGTTTGCGCGCGTGTTTGTTTTGCGTCTGATTGTCGGGTTGGAGCACTTCGCCATTTCAGGCTTCCTGCTGCTTGAAAGATCCCCTGAAGTCAGCGAGGGGAAGAGGGCCTCTGGCATCATCAGTCCCTGTGATTACAATCAGCGGCATCCAAACGACGGCGCTCGGATCAAATTAGATGCAAAACACCTGTCATTTTACCTCGGGAATGCAGGAAAACAACAACAAAAAAATAAGACGTTTCCGAGGGTTTAACACAAATCACGCAAGTCGCTCCTCCGATTGCTTTTTTCACAGCCTTTGAAGGAAAAAGGAGTGTGTGGGGGAAACAGATTATCAGAACCGTAATGGTGCTGTTTTATCACAACGGCAGAACAGCAGTGATTTGGGGATAATAAAGTAAAGATTACGCACATGTATACACCTCATAAGGTTTTAATCGCTGGCAATCATGTATCCCAGTGACCCACATGTCTTGTTAAAGTCTGAGCGTAAATCCTCAGAGACCAGTCAGTCAGTCAGTCAGTCACACCATGTCTGAGCCTCTCGCACCTCTGCCACTGTGATCTCAGGTTTTCAGTGAATTCATCACGTCTGAGAGACTGTGAGCCATCAAAGTCTTGCGAGTGACCACATCTGCGGGATGTGCATAAAGCACAGTCTGTCTCACACACACATACAGACACACACACGCGCGCGCGCACACACACACACACACACACACACACACACGCTCACACAGGCACATTTAAGGCAACGTTTCCCATAAAAAGGATCAAAGACTGCAGATCACCGGCGATCCTGTCCACGGGTGAAAATTAAAATGGTCTTCCATCTATCCTCTCTCTCCCTCTTTCTCTCTCTCTCTCTCTCCCTCTTTCTCTCTCCGCCTCTCATTCACTTTTGTCCGCCACATTTCTATTTATCTCTTTCCTCCATCCAGTGCCGCTGTCTGTGTCTGGGATAAACATCCTCTTTGCGTCTAATTTATCCCCGCCTCCTCCTCCTCCTCCTCCTCCTCCTCCTCCTCCTCCTCCTCTTCCTCTCCACCATCTCTCTTTCCTTCCTCATCCGCCTTCGTCCCTTCTCCCCCTGTAGATTGACTCTTTCCAATTACATGAGCGCTTTCTTCAATCACACAGTAACAAATTACCTGACAAATTAATTAAAAAAAAAAAAAAAAAACATGCGGCCTGATATTTCTGAGCTTTTGCATGGGCAATTCTTAGCCTTAATGAAATTTGCCGAGCCATACATCAGGTGTCTGTTGGCCCCGGCGCTGCACCTCAAATCTTCCCCCTGCCTCCCTGCTGTTTTAATATGCTTTATACATATAATTATTTCCACAAGAAACACACATATCTTGGTGGCAGCCGCTCTCGTTATTCTCTCGTTCAAATATTGCGCATAAATTTAGTTTAAAGAGGAATATTTGCGCATGGATGTTTGCACATTGTCTTGAGCAGCCCGTGGCTCGGACCACTAAAACCGAGAGGTAATTTCAGGCAGGTTAGACACGCTTAAAAATCCCTCATAAGGGTAGAATGTCTGCAGGAATAAATACCCCCGGGTGAAGCCAGCGAGCGCGTTCCGAGGCTCCTCCTCGGACCGACATAAATGTTTAGAACGTTTGAAAAGTCATGAATAACATTTTTGTTTTAGTGCTCCGGGATTAATCACAGAACAAATTCACTTGTGAAAGGATTTCCACCCTGTGAGAGGTTAGATTAAATGATGCCGCGTGCAGACAAATATATATATATGTACCTGTGCGAACATCCATATTTCAAGCGTAACTGCGCGCTCATTTTTCACGTTGCACACTCACTCCGACGTCCTGCTCTAAATTGAGTTATGGACGTAAAGCTTTTCGCTCACATGACAACCTGACTCTGAGTGCGCTCGTGTGCGTGTACGTGTGCGTGGGTGAGAGAGAGAGAGAGAGAGAGAGAGAGAGCGTTGGTATGCTAAAGAAGGCTCAACGGACTTGTACATCTCTGCACATGCACGCTGGGAACCATTTATCTACGCTTGACATTAGCAAGTTTTTATTGTGTAGACGTTGTAACAACCTGCGCGGGGCATTACTAACCCGCTGTGACGACGTAAATAAACACTGAGCATACAGCGGTGTCGAACATGACGTACTCGACGGTAATACAGGCGGGCTGACTGCACCGGCAGCTTGTTTTGTGCGCTGATAACGGAGAGTATTATTGAGTTGCTGCGAGGCTGTACGTCATGTTTTGTGATGGGGCCGCTCCCTGTATTTGTGCTAATGGCCTATTGAACCTGCCAGTTCTCAGCGTGCGGAGGCCTCCCTTGTTACGTATCCCGCCAGCGAGCACCAGCAACCGGGTTTATGATGACGCCTTGAACAGAGGGAATGTTCCAGCACAATGTTTTGTAATGGCAACCCCAAACGAGGTGCACAAAACCAAAAAACAGATGCTGGAGACGAGGCACAGTGGGCATGAACACAGAGGTGGAGATAGGTTTGCTTTGGAAAGGTGATTTTTTTTTTTTTAAATGGTGGGGATTCTGGTAAAACCGAGGACAAAGTCGAGGACAGGCTGACGAGCGCACGTGTGCAGGAGTGCTCGTGACAGCGAGGGCTTTGCCCTCTACTGAAGCTGTCCTGCACGTCTCTGCAATGCTTATACATTCCACTTCCTTCTCTGTAATAGTAATGTTGCCTTTAGGATCCAATTTATTGATCACAGTCTGTTTTGTACAGCTTGGACAAACTCAGGCGAGCAAAATATACATTTTTCACTTGCGGAGCGGCAAGGCGGCAACAACACAGTGAGAATGGAGTAATGTAACAAGATTACTGTGGCAAAATATCATACTTACTTTATCAAGTAACGATTCCATCACTTTTCCTAAATGTTTTGCAAGCTAAAAATGTCTCACTATGCAGAAAATGTCTGAAATTTAGAAAAACAACCAAGAACAACGGTGTTGCGGATTATTTTAACAATTTGGGCTGTGCAAAACGCACCAGTGCCGTACATGAGTTTGTTCTGTGAACTGTGCAGTTTGTGTTCAGTGAGTAAACATTTGTTCATGTTAAGAGAACAGAGGCAATATTTGGAATTGAAAAAATGTCCCTTTATGAAGTTCATTCCAAAACGCTGAGCAACTGTTACTTTATCTTTTTTTTAACTAACGTAAATAGCAATAAGTAATTGATTACTTATGAAACAAAGTAATCAAATAAGCAATTAGATTACTTTTCAAGGAGTAATCAGCAGTTGGATTACTTTTATGGAGTAATCCCAACAACACTGCACTTGACACACCTCACTGGCGGGAGCAGCGACTGAAGTGAACAAAGCGAGCCAGAGTCAGTAAAAGCCTTAAAAGAGGTCCTTAACGGTTCTTTTAATGAAGACAATGTTGTCCAGCACGAATCACACTGCTGCTGTAATGGCGTCCGCAGTGCGGTTGTGCAGGTTTACAGGCCTGCAGCCTCCTCCTTTTTTTATCACAACTAAATCCTGGTCCCAACTCCCGCCTGTGTCACGTCAAACAACCGGTTCAGTCACAGTCAAGAGTTTGGATTTCAAACTGCATTTCAAAAAAACACACTTGAAATCTCGGTGATAAAGGGACATTGTGACAATGTTGACAAATCTTGGTTCATTGTGTGTCTGTGTGTTTTTTTTTCTCTATTGTGTTCAACATACTCTGCATACGTTAACATTTTCAGCCCACTTTAAGAACACTCCAATGAATCCCCTTTAATTGAATATTTCTAATGAGCACACCTTGGAAACAGAAACCACCAGAGAACTGAAACTGAATCAGTTCCCGCAAGCCCTGTAAGCTTTCCATGAACCCTCCTTGTGGGATTTCTGGGACATAAATCTCCAGGAAATAGTCACCGTGCCAAGCACCTGCTGGATGGCTGAGACCGCTCGGCCCAGCCAGACTCCTTTAACAACAGCTGTAACGACTTCTCAAGGTGGCTTTTTGCTTCCAGGTCAAGCCAAAACAGATCCAATGCTCAACCCCCAACAGCTCCAGATGTGTTGGATGGACGCTGCAACGAGGGGTCAAGGCAACAGCCATACGGTTTTACGACGAGCAATAACCAAATACTGTAAATGTATCCGTTCTAGATGTTTATGTTGGGCGTATTTGGCGCCTCAACCCCTCAACAAAGAACCGGCAGCGAGTTGTTGTGTGCTAGCTTCAAGGCCTGTGTTGTATTGACTTAACCTTTAATTAACCAGGATGCATGGCTAGTTTAATGACTTTGGCGCCTCAGGTCATGGCCAGAGCAGGGAATAGAACAGCCTTAAATACTCGCAGCATCCTTCCACTGATAATAAAGATGACATTTCAGGAAAAGGTAGAAGAAATAGCCATTTCCCTCCTATAAATATCAGCTTGTGTGCGTGCGTGTGCGCGTCTGTGTGTGTTTCCAGTTGCTTGTGCCTTAAGTGGATACACTCCTCCAGTCGTCAGTCAAATGCCATAAAGTGGGGGGGGGACATATCAAACCCACAGGAGTGTTCGTGCCAAAAAAGAATTCCCAGCCAGAAGACAGCAGTAAAATGTTATGTGTTCACTGGGAGCACTTTGAAGAGAAGAATCTGTACAAGAAACGATGCGTGAACTGCACTCTGACCATCAAGTGTAATCTTTTCCAGGCATAGGCCACAGTGGAAGGCTGGGTCCCCGTCTCCCTCCACTTTTTTGTTTGTCCTTGTCCTCATTTTCTGTTTTTGAGGGAACAAAAACACTTAAACAAAAAACAAAACTTTGCAGCACTGCCACTATCTTTCTGAGGGCAGTGGGGTTAGAGAGTACCTACAGGGTCTGTGTACAAACAGCCAGTACATTCAGCGGTCCGACCACAATCAAGAAAGGGAAGATAAAAAATAAAGGAAGGAAACGTAGCACTGTGTTTGTCAAATGTCAAATACTTTATGCCACATTATTAAAATGCTGTCGGTAATGTACAAAAAACCAGATGCAATATTAACAGCGCCTGCTGCAGCAACACCTTGACTCAAGCGTGAACAGATACTGTGGAGCTGCCTCACGCGGACCATGTTGAACTGCACCGACATTTCTGTTCCATTAAAACTGCATGAAATTCCTGTGTAACACGTAATGGTACTTACTGAAGCTGTGTTCCGTGTTGTAGCCATTTATAAATAAGACATTAAAAGGTCGCTTAAAAGTCACTAATTACGCAAATTCCAGTTGAGCAGCGCTTTAAAAGAACAATACAGGATCTCCAGGCTGTCATGAACTCCCCAGGGAAAAGTCCATTATTTCATTATTTTTGGCTGCGTTGCTTTCCAGTTGAAGAAATCATCTCTTTGTGATGTCACAAAGGAAAGGATACCTCTCCAGCACCCACAGCACATCCACGCTCTGAGACTGACGCATTGTTTGAATGCCCTTTTAAACAAACTGGACAGCATCATTAACAGAGAGAGAGGCATCGGTTCAGCAGGCGGCTAAAAACAAGCATGTTTGAAAGAGGCTGTAAGCAAAATTTGAAATATGGGAGAGCCAGAGCTTTTGGAGAATGGGAAATTGTGCGCAGGGCAGTATCATTGGCACCTAGTATGAGAAACAGATGTAATACAGTGGCAATAGACTGCAGCAGCTGACAACAGGAAAACCAGAACATGCACAGGAGACTAAAACTCCAAGTGTTGAAGTTCAATGCGGACGTGTCAAAGGGTTTGAAACCTGTAACATGATGAGAACTTAAGCATAACTGCAGAGTATGTCCGAGATTTCCATATCTATAGATATGCGCGTGTACTTAGGGTGTATCTGTGTGGGCTTGTTCTGCCAAATCACTCCAAGCATTTGAATTTCAGAGTCGGCTCTCCACAAGCTGACAGCTTTTAGTAAGTCAGAGATGATGGTAAACAAAGTCACAGAATCATTTAAGGAGAAACGCTTGTTCTCAAAGCCAGAGATATCACTGCACCCTTCCAGGCACACGCCCAAGCAGGAGGAGGATGAGGGGGGGGGGGGACAAAGTGGAACATTGTGTGTGTGTGTGTGTGTGTGTGTGTGTGTGTGTGTGTGTGTGTGTGTTTGTGTGTGAGAGAGAGAGAGAGAGAGAGAGAGAGAGAGAGAGAGAGAGCACAAAACAATTAATATGCTAATTGTTTTGTGCGGCACCAACATGTGGTGAGGGGAGTCTGGCGGCTCTCCCCGATAGCCTCATCCAACACCAGAATTCAATCTGCCACAGAAATTTCTCACACACACACACACACGCACGCACGCACGCACGCACGCACGCACACACACACACACACACACACACACACACACACACACACACACACACACACACACACACACACACACACACACACATGTATATATATACCGCTCAAAAAAATAAAGGGAACACTACAATAATAATACATCCTAGATATTCCTAGATGTTCCAGTTGAAAATCTTCATTAATCAATAAACAAAAATGATCATTGCAAAATTAAATTATTATCCCAAGTCTGAATTTGGAATCCTACTCAAAATAAAAGTGGAAACTCTGGCTGATCCAACCTCAGTGGAAATTCCTTATGACAAGTCAAATTGAAGCTCAGTAGTGTATGTGGCCTCCTTGTGCCTGTATGACCTCCCTGCAGTGCCTGGGGACGCTCCTGATGAGACGGCCAGTTGTCTCCTGAGGGATCTCCTCACAGACCTGGATGAAAGTATCAGTCAGCTCCTGGACAGTCTGTGGTGCAACGTGGCAACGTTGGTGTATGGAGCGAGACATGATGTCCCAGATGTGCTCAAATTGGATGCAGGTCTGAGAAACAGACAGGCCAGCCCATAGTATCAATGCCTTCATCATGCAGGAAGTACCGACACACTTCAGCCACATGAGGCCTGGCGTTGTCATGCATCAGAAGGAACCCCACTGCACCAGCACATGGTCTCACAATGGGTCTGACGATCTCATCCTGGTACCTAAAGGCAGTCAAGGTACCTCTGGCTAGCACAAGGAGAGCTGTGTGGCCTCCCCAAACCATTACTGACCCACCACCAAACCAGACATGCTGGATGATGTTGCAGGCAGTGTAACCTTCTCCACGGCGTCTCCAGATTCTGTCACATCGGTCACATGTGCTCACCGTGAACCTGCTGTCATCCGTGAAGAGCGCAGGGCGCCAATGGTGAATTTGCCAGTCTCTATGTTCTCTGGCAAATGGCCAATCGCGCTGTGTGAAGTGTGATTGACTTGGAGTTACATTGTGCTGTTTTGGTGTTCGCTTTATTTTTTTATCAGTATGTATTAATATATGTATGCATGTATGTATGTATGTATGTGTATATATAAACACACACACACACACACACACACACACACACACCCATATACATATGCAGTAGAAGGTCCCTCTTGTGCTGAGTAAACAAAAAAATGCAAACGGCTGTTATTTAACCAGACGTCCCCTCACAGCCGCCACCCCCCAAGCCCCGACTCCCCCTCCACCTCCCCCCTGCCCTCGTCCTGCCCCCTGCCCCGGCGTCCCCGCCTCTTTACACATTAAGTATGCATTGATTCAGCCTTCCCCCGCGTTATAAATACGCCATCGATCCCGCACCGCGATCGATACGCTCATTCACATGCATGGGGCCACTTTGATAACTCTCCTACCCAGAGCCACTCGCCAATTGCTTCCCCCCTCTCCCCTGTTTTTTTTTTTCCCCTCTCCCCGTCCCCAGTAAGCTTGACATATCGCTCTACATCATGTGATATTTTTACATGTATGGGAGTGTGTGTGTGTGTGTGTGTGTGTGCGTGAGACAGAGAGAGATACTTACAATCAGCCGCGCCAATTCCGCAGACAGAAGGCGCATTGCGATCCATAATTCATCTGAATAAGCAATATTGTGCATAAGCATGAACGCATGTCCGATACCTCTCATTCTGGGTTAGTGTTTATATTGACGCGTGGGCCGACTGAAGTCGTAATTGTTAAAAATCATCCTCGTGTACCAGCGCTCGGACCATCTGACCGTGATTGCCACTCGGCCCGCAACAATTACTCACGTGAGGAGGCGGATGAACGCGCCCAGGGCGATCAGCGTTATTCCCCGCGAGCGCCGACTTAAATAAAAGTTAGAAATGGCGGCGATGATGAGCTGGGGCGATAGCTCGGGCCGCGGGCCGTGCGCGGGAGCCTGCGCCAGATCCACGGGCCTCTCCGCGCCATCTGGAGACCGAGCAGCCGCTCCCGCAGCTACGGAGAGGAGCGCACAGCTGTAAACGGGAGCCGTTCACGATTTACTGCCGGGGTTTGCGATCAAAAAAAAAAAACGTTTTTGGTCAGGCGGCACGCAGCCTGCTTTGAATAACACCCAGGTGGTTTGTCGTTGTTGTGCGTGAAGCGAAATCTCTGCGGGATTCCCGCGCGTTGCTTTACACGGCCGAAGCACTAAAAAGCGGAATTTAGAAAAAGTGCTTCCTCCACACTTACTTTCATTTTTTATTTACAGTCCGCTGCAACCTGCCTCGGCGCTCGCACCTCCTCCCAGCCGAGTGGAAGCCGGAGGGAAGACTGCCGCTGATCCTTTACAGGGGTCCGTCCCCGTTGTGCACTTAAGTAGCTCCTCATTGCTTTTATGGCAACTCACTAAAACCTGTCTTGTAAAGAGCGGTGCGGGGAAGGTAAGGAAAGGTGGAACGCATTCATAAAAGACAGGGAAAAAGGGGATGGAGGCGGGGGGGCAAGAAAAAAAAAATCAATGCCCATTTCTTCACCAGCGATGAATTTTATCGACGCTGTCCTCTCCCACCTCTGTCACCGGGTCACATATTTGTCAGCCTTACTTTGGAAAGTTGAGGCGGGGGTTGGGGGGCCAGGGGGGGGAAAATACATCATGTCTTCCACATATTGCAGGCCCACTTTTCCTCCTCGCGCCTCCTCACATTTTGAATAAATGAGAAGAATCAACATGAAACGTGGCCTCTCCTTACCGGAGTGCGTCGGGAAAAGGACTCCCCTTTAATGTCAGAACCTCACTTTGCTGAGTGTAGAACAAGCAAAAAGATAATGTCACTTTGTCGCCGCACTTCGCAGCGACTCCGTCTTGACGGGCAGAGGTTCCGCCTGGCAGCGTGTCTCATCCGAAAGATCAGCGTTAATTGCGTCAACGTGCGCGGGGACCCCGCCGTCCTCAGCAGGACTCTAATTGGCTTAAACTTAACTTAACCTTTCCGCGGCGGCGGCGGCAGCGGCGGCGGCGGCGGCACAATCGGCAGTCAAAACGGCATCACAAACGGATCTTTTGTAAAGCAACACAAAGTGAGAGATCGTCAAACACCTGCCGCTCGCGCGCGCAACAAAGGCAGGCGGCGGGGCCGAGGCGCGTCGCGCCGGGTTCGCATCGCGCAATTCCGTGAGAGAAAATGAAATCAAGGGCCCCCTCACCCCCCCCCCCCAGTCGCGCGGAACTTGTTAGTCGGAAACACAAACCCGAGCAAATTAAATCAATGCAGTCACCAGTCTTTCATTTATCCACCTCCGCCAAGATATTTCACACCTTCGCAAAAAAAAAAAAAAAAGAGAGAAGGGGGAGAAAAGAGAGGGGGGGAAGAAAATTCACCGCAATCATTACTCTCCATCAGCACACTCAAATTTCACTTTTTTTCTCCTCTTTTTTTTTACCTTTCAGGTTAAAGGGTGCGCCTCTTTTATCCTTCAAAGACATGCAAATCTCTCTGTCTCTCCCTCACCTTCATTTCAATAAACTGGCCTTATTAAATGCATTAGGGAGAATCAAAGTTGAGGTGCGCTTTGAATGCATTCAAAGGCGCGGGGGGTGGGGGTCGGATGGAGGCGGGGGGGGCGGCGCGGGGGTCGCTGATTGGAGCTTGGGAAGGGAAAAGATGGGAAGCCCTCTCTTAGTCGCCCCCTGCACACATTACTGTACACTACTTCATTTAGCACCAATTAGATTTTCAGTCCCCCTCTCTGCTGCTAATGCCCGGGCTTGCCGCATCCATGCTAAATTAAGCACTAGATCTTCATTGCGGGCTGCAAAGCAATTGATTTTGGCCCCTTAATCAATTTATTCCATTAGTTATACATTCCTCCCCCCCCCCCCCCCCTTTTTTTTTCCCCCCGTCTCCCCCTTTCTCGCCTCCGTCTCGTCTCCGGGAGCTGCCACGAGGAGAGTGACCTATCCCGGCGGTGTGACACGGAGGAGAGAGTGATTTGAATGATAACCAAATAGCTAGCGCGGCCTCGGCGGTGTTTAAAGATCATATGTAAATCAAATGTCGGCGGGGGGGGGGAGGGGAAGGAGGGTTGGCGGCGGGGGAGAGAAATTGCTTGGTGGGGTTCTGTCAGAAAACAATTTAGTGATCGTTAAAAGGGAGGCCTCGCCGTCATGCAAACCCCTGGCAAATTAAATCAATGCAGTCACCGGTCTCTGCCCCCTTTCACTCCAATCAAGGCGCCCGCCCCTCTGCCGCTCTCCCGCCTCCTGTCTCTCCTTTAAACAGCGCTACAAACTTAGGCTATTCACCAGTTACAGGGAAGAAGAAGAAGAAGAAGGGCAGGTAGAGCATCAGGGTTTACACATTGTCACATGGGTATTTATTGTCTTTATTTTTCATTATTATAGGCAATGGTTTACAATATGTGAAAAAAAAACAGGTTGTCCTGTACATCAAATAAACAATGATGACAACATTGACAAGGAAGGATTAAATAAGCAAACGCTTCCTCCTGCTCCTGTTCACACAGGTTCTGTTAATGTTATTTTTTGGGTCCTTGACTGATTGAAGTCTTTTCATTTATTCATTTGTTGTTGTTACTTATTTATACGTGTTGATGATTGTTTTTCTACTCACACATGTTTGAAATAAAACTTTCATTCATTCATTCATTCATTCATTCATTCATTCATCCCCGCGCGCACAGACACGCAGGCAGACTCAGGCCTCGGAGATCCGCACACACAGAGGAAGACAGAAAGCTAAGTGGCTAAAAACTTAAGCTAAGGTTGTTTTTCATCGCTCGGAAGTGCTAACTGCCAGTGTAAATAAGACGGAGGGATGTCACATCCGTGGCGACAGGCGCGACAGTGCGACTTGAGAGACGGCGGCGAGCTTGAAAGCGCCCCCACCGAGGAGGATCTCACCGTTTATCCTAACGAGGCGGGTTAGTGCAGCAGCCAATGGCAGCTTTTCTTGAAACAAAAAGGGGGGCAAAGAACAAAACGTAGACGTCACTTCAGCGGTAGTTACGGAGGGGAAAAAAAACACTCCAAAACGTTAACCCGCCTCCCTCAACCTGAGAGTCACTGGCGCTTGACTCCTATCCCTAAATCCTGTACGTGTCAATCACCTTCCCCAGGGAGATGCTGCGCGTTTTTTTAGTTTTGGTTTTTTTTTTGTTTTGTTTTTGAAAGACTAAAAAGAAATAATAATAAAAAAAATAAAAAAAAAAAACATGTCGCGGAAAATCTACATTTGGTGGATGGAGGCGACATCACTGACTGCAGCGTGTCGGCAGCCCTGCTTTCCCCGGCGCCTCGCACAGATGTGGCGCGCCAGTTTTGAAGAGCGGGATGTGTTTTCTTGTCGCGGCGCGGGCGGCGCTGGGAGACGTGGGTGGGTTGGCTGGTTGGCAGGTGGGCGCGCGCGCACGCGCGCACGCACGCACGCACGCGTTGCCCACGTGCACGTGTGTTGTGCTGTCTGCGGGGCGTCACCGCCGGCGCGCGCACAGCGAGGGAAGAAGAAAGAGCTAGCTTGCGCGTTGTCTTTTTCGCTTTTTTTTTTTTTTGTCCGCTGGGGATAACACGAGCACGCACACACGCGCGTACACAAACGCACACACACACACCATGTAAAGATTATGCGCTACACACTCATTGTGTCTGCTTGTCAAATGGCACCTGATATCCACCGGCGTCTGGGAATCAAATTAAGTGAGCGAACGCTTGCCGAGGCCTCCGACTCCCTTCTTTCTCTCTCTCTCTCCCTCTCTCTCCCCCTCATCCTCCGTCCCTGGGCATAATTAATTTTATCATCAGCGTCATTATTATTGTTAAATTGTTTTTCATATTTCTTCATTCCCTCCCCGCCGCCGTCCCTCCTCCTCCTTCTCCTCCCCCACACACTTTTTCGCCTGCCCAGAATACCAAGTGTATGCTAATGTGTTTTGGAGACTGCCAAACGCGTACAGAGGGGGAGAAAAAAAAAAAAAAGAAAAAAGGAAAAAGGTAGAGAGGAGAATGAGAATGAGAGAGAGAGGGAGGGAGATGGTAGGGCGGGCGAGACGGGGAGCAGGGGCGGGAGATGGAGGTGAGGCGGGGGGGTGGAGAGCAATGAGGTTGGGTGGCAGGTGGAGGGGGAGGAGGTGGTGGTGGTGGGAGGCATTACGTATTCCGCTGGCGTATTTGGAACCCAATTAATCAAGCGGAGGAGAGGAGAGATGCAGAAAGGATGAGATCGCCCTTCACGTTGATGAGGCCTGGCCGGGGCAAACGCTCAACCACCTGAGCTCCTAACAGCCATGCCGACACACAGGAATTATGGCAATATCTGCACTCGTCTCTCTCTCTCTCACACACACACTCTCCCTCTCTCTGTTAATTTAACATACTCTCACTTCATCTTACTTCTCCAACCACCAAAAGCCACTCGCCTTTCCACGTCTTTTTGGCGGTGGAGTTTTTTTGTTTTGTTTTGGGGTTTTCTTTCCTCCTCTTTAGCAGATGTTACTTTTGGTTTCTTTGTTTTTTATTTCATTACTTTGAAGGGAAAAACGAGGCTTCACGTGGGCGTCGCTCCAAATGTCTCATCAAAGCACGATGAGCAATCAAGCAAGCGTTTTTTTTGTTTTTTTTATCCAACATTGCGTGCGGTAGCTCTGCGTGAGTCGTTTTCTCCTCCTCCTCTTCCTCGCCGCAGGCTGCGGGGGTCAGGCCCGCGGCCGCCGGCCACCGCCGGCGATCGTTGGCAAATCGAGCGACTCGCAGAGGGGGAGAGACGGGGAGGAAAAACTCCAGTCCCCCCCCCCCCCCGCCCACACTCCCCCCTTGACTTCATTCGATTCCCATCCCGAGAATTTGAGCCAATAGATTCCCGTATCTACATAGTGCTCTGTGCAGGGTCTATAAATATTGACCCTCCATTTCCTGTGTGTGGCGTTAATGAAGCATTTAGTATACCCACAGCATTATGGAGGACCTATGTAAAGCCACCTCTCCCTCCGTCAATGCAATCCCCACACACACACACACACACACACACACACACACACACACACACACACACACACACACTTAAACACACAGATGGTTTTGAGGTCAGTGCCAAGAATGAAGACTTCCCAAAAGCAGGTAAAGTGACCTTTTAGTAGCCCTGGCTAATGCATTTGAAGCCTGAAACAGCAGCCTTACTTGCTTCACATGTATTACTCTGTTGCGTATGTATATTCTGATTAGTGATGTCCGATATTGACTTTTTTACCGATATCCCGATATTGTCCAACTCCTAATTTCCGATACCGATATCAACCGATATCAACCGAGACGTGCGGTCGTGGAATTAACACATTACGGCTAATTTGTATTGTGATGTCCCGCTGGATGTCCTGCATGATGTCGTCGAACGAGCTACTTCGCTCGCAGCCGGCCACCACTGAAAGCACTCTGCTGAAACGCGAGCGTTGCTTGCTATTACGCTTCGATGCGCTTTGATGACATCATCAAGCACAGTAGAGACGAGTAAAGTAAAGTATTGTTATTTACTATTTAGCAATACCAGGAACTTTGAGGAATTGATTCTTTGGCATGACTACTAAATTCGGGAGAATTTTTTTAATAGTTGTATTTTTGTATTATTTTTCCCGATACCAATATTTTCCAATTGATAATTTTAATGCCTCTATCGGCCGATAATGTTGGACTTCCCTAATTCTGGTGCAGTGTACATATCTCTCCTTCTCATAAAAAACGCTTTTCCTCGTAAAACAGAAAAAAAAAATTGTGTATAAAAAGCTTTCCCTAAAGCTGCCACACACTCTGGGCTTCATAATATTAACGCTTCTCTATCGAGACGTCATAAAAACTTGCGGAGCAGCAGATGGACGTTGACCAGCAGGAGCCTGACGCTGGACCACGGCCAGCTTTTAGTTCTATTGCACTCTGGGTGTGAAGGGCAGTTTCCCCAAAATGCCCTTTTAGAGTTTTCCCTCCATCACATCTCCAGCCACATCTCTGTGTGTCACCCCCCCAATTCTCACCTGTCACCCCCACAACCCCACCTCACCGCCGCTACCTCCATCCGTTTTTTTTGGGGAAGGGGAGAAAAAAAAATGAAATAATTTTGTTGTGGGGTCCCCGGGCGGTTTTGTAATTTCATGCCTGTGTATGATAATTTTATGCTGTCCTGCGTCGCGTAACTCAGGGCTGCCAAATGCTGACAGGTGATAAATACGATCTTTTCCGCCCCGTGTGCAACAGACCTGAAAAAAAAAAAAAGACAGGCTGGGGGAGGGGTCTGGGGTTGGAGTGTCGAGGTTTGGTGTGTGTGTGTGTGTGTGTGTGTGTGTGTGTGTGTGTGTGTGTGTGCGGTGGGGTGGGTGATAGAGGAGGGTTCCTGTTGCAGGAGCCAAGACCTTGGTGGAAGCAGTGTGCTCAGCAGTGTCGCCACCGCCGGAGCAATTTCACGGCTTGCCCACCCCACCTTTCCTCACCCGCACACGTACATTCACTTAGAACCTGCTCCCAACATCTCCCTTATGCCTCTCTCTCTCTCTCTCTCTCTCTCTCCCTCCCTCTCATCCTCCACCCATGCTCAGGAGAGACCCGCAGGACGAGAACTTTTAGGTTGCCTTGAACAGCAGCATTTATTTATTCATTTATCTACTTAACCGAATTAAGAAATCAGTGGAGACGAACAAGTCGAGGGTGCCCTGTCGGGACGTTTTTTCCACCACGTCAAGGCGACATTTATGTAGCAAAGGGGGCAGAAACACGGAGGGAGGCAGCGGCCGGTCTGGGGAGGACAAGGAAACGACCCAAGCGTAGAGGACTGATGGTTTTCTGAGTGACGTAATTATTCGCCTCCTTGCGTCGTGCAGTTAGAATGATGATATCCAGCAGGAAGCGAGGAAAGGGGGAAAAAAAAAAAACCTGCATGCACACATCGCATGCACCGCGCAGCGAACGCACGGTGACCTTCGCATTATACGTGCATGTCATGTGCATTATAGTTTATAGGTTAAGGCAAATGCATCCTGAAGCGAGGTGGTCACCCGCGCTGCCGCCACCGCTGGTCAGGCTCTCGCCGGCGACCTCTCCAAATTGACCTCCCTGACGTGAATTCATTAATTCAGTCGATGGTTTGTAAAGCACAGGTACGCTGATGACGCTGACGGCATTCTAACTTGAGCGGTAGCGGGAGAAAAAAAATAGTCGGGGGGGGGGGGAAACAGAATCTCATCATTCCTCCAGGCATATCTGTGGATTCTGCACCGCTTCCACGGTATTGCACTCCATCAATCCGGAGACGTGGGCGAGGGGAGGGGCGTCTGCACCGCCGGGGTTCCAAGTCATTAAGCAGCCAGAAATTAATTGACTTCACGGTGCTTATGTGGCTGAGCGTGGGTTTAACCCAGGCGCGGCAGCCTCTATTAGTATTGTACTGCACGAGGACACGGCGTGAGTCACTCAAGTCAGCAAAAAATGGTGTCCTTATGTCCCTTATATTTTTTATATATATATATATACATATATATAGATACATTACCAGGCGGGGAATAAATCGTCTCGGCGATACACTGTATAGCAAAAGGTTAATAATGACACGCAAGCACATGATCGGGGCTCATTACGCTCCACACAGATACATGTCAATAAACTACGGGAATTGATCTAAATGAGCTTTCATAAATGCTTTTACCTGTTAGAGCGCCAGTGAAGTGACCAACACACACACACACACACACACACACACACACACACACACACACACCTGCATACACACGTACACAGAGAGAGAGAGAGAGAGAGAGAGAGAGAGAGAGAGAGAGAGAGAGAGAGTTGAGGACCATCCTCAAGGCTCTGTTTGACCTCTACGTTCGATCCCTCTTTCAGAATCCAATCAGGCTGACGTCTCCAAGGAGAGCAGAGAACCAGCGGGGGGGGAGAGGGAGTGTGGGGGGGTCAGTGGGGGGAGGGGAGAGTTAGGAACACGGTGTCGAAGAGCAACAGGAGCTTCACACACGCCGTATATGACGGCGTTCAGCACCGGGGACGGCGGGCCGGTGCTCAGCATGCTGTGTCTGATGTTTCCTCCCGTGACTGAGGCAGGTCACTGGGGGAGGCGGGTGGGGGTGGTGGTCGGAGGTGGTGGTGGGGGGGGGTCCTCTTCACCCCAAACAACTTTGTGAAGGGGAAGAACGGATGATGCCGTGAATGAATGAATGAATGAATGAGGGGGAAACACAGCCATGCACGTCACTCCGTCTCACCCCAACACCGACATGCAGCCACTTTAATTGGGTTTTTATCTAAAAATGCCCAGAGATGTTTAGATTAGAAGGCGGCGTCGCCGTCCTCACTATACGCTGTAATAAAGTGGTTGGACCTTCGTTCAGCAGGTATTTCGTTTGTGCATTTTGTGCGGGGGGGGAAAATGCTACTTATTTGTTATCTAAATCATTTCTTTATTCTGCTTATTACCAATACACTGCACACAGTACCACATGGTAATGTATTGTTATACACACTATATAGACTTTGTTAATGGATTAACAAAAAAAAACATTTAAGACGTGTGTGGGATGAAAGGGAGCAGCCTTTTAACAAAGATGAACAACGACAAATGTGATTGAATTGGAATATTTTTAGACTATTTCAAAAAATAAATCTACATCTTCCACGGATTCTACCAACATTTTCAGTGTATGCAACAGCAGCAGCAGCAGCAGCAGCATGTGGACAGGCTGTGTGGGGCTGCGAGAGATAAAAGTGAAAGATTTCCTCCAGAACCTTCACGTCTTCCCTGATTCCCAGCACAGCGACACATTCGTGTGCTCCTCCAAAGCTCCGGCAGAGACAAGTTGGTGACAATTTATGGAAACTATTGAAAGGAAAATTCTGAAGTGAAACCAAAAATATCACAATCCACATTGGCTTTTGCAACAGGGGATCCCACACAGTGCAGGTCAGTACGACAGCGGTGGGAAATTGATCCCTAATATTCTGGCGAATCCTGATCTACTGTCATTGTAGGTTGGCCATTGGTCATATCAGCTTGGACAGGGTCAAGAGTAAATGGCAGTACAATAAGTGATTAAATTAAGAAATTAATTGGAGTTAAGTCATTACTATTACATTTTCGGGGAAATAAAAGTAGCTTAACTTTTAATTTTGATATAGATTCACTCAAAGTCACGTTAGGTCTATTCTATCTATCTTAAAATGACTAACGCCAATCCTGTATATTTTGTTGCCTTGTGGCTTTTAGAAGCTTTGCAGATGTTGCTGAGACAGAATTATCCCTTGAATGTCTTTTCAAGATGCTGACAATTAAACAGTGTGTGGAACTGATTGTAATCTCAAATCCAGCATGATTTTTATTTTTGAGAGCTTCTAAATTGCAATCTCTCCTTTTCAATCCGACGCCTTTTGTTGTGTTTGTTTGCTGTACTAACAATTGCACGGTCAATTAACCAGGTTTTTTGTTTGACGCCTCAAAAGGTTGCTGATCTGAAATGATGTCATTCAGCAGTGAATTTGTCATTTTGACAGTATCTCATGACACCTCAGAGTAGGTTTCATTGTATCTACAATAACACATTATGTGTTTGAAGAACAAAAATCTGGATAGTTTTTCAATTTACCTAAAAATACAACTTTACTCTCCGGGAGCCATAACATGTGTCAGTCGGGGGAATTATTCAGCGCTTTAGTTATGAACACGTGTTGAAAACAGCACGGAACAAAATCCTTATTAACCCGGACTCATGCATAAGTCTATATGACATATTGTGAAGGATAAAGAAGTCAATAAACAGATAGATCAAATATATTTTGTATGAGAAAATGATTGCTTTATGCTGTGACCGGTACACAGCGGACCGTGCTGGAAAATATCATTAAAACTATGTCAGGGAGAAAGAAAAAAAAAAAAGAAGGGGGGGAAAAAATCCCTGCGAGCTTAATAAAACAGTGTGATTAAAATTCAAGCAAGGATGGTCGTTATTCCTCACACAATGGCTGTCTGCTTATGCAGGCCCCAGGTCTCTTTGTCCCAGGCCTCGGAGCTTGTGAAGGGCGAGGTCTTTTTACATTTTTACCAAGTCGGAGGAAAACAAGCTGCTCACACATTCATGATCCGGGGCAGAGGAGACGATATGACTTCAGCTCGCTGCTTCACCTCCACATTCAGTGGTCTGAAAGCCCGTCTGTCTCTCTCGCATGCAGTGTGCTGCCTTCGTCTTCTTCTGCCTGTCTTGTATTCCTGTCCCAGAGGCATCTGTTACCTTCAGAACGCAACAGAAAGTCGAGCAGGTCTTCATGTCAGGATGAGCACCAGGCCATCTCTCCTGAAACTTTTTTTTTTTATTTATTGCTTTTTATTCCTTTGGACCCTATATATTTTTTTCTTTCTTTTTTTTTCAGCACAGAGGTGGGGATTTGTGATAGGTTGTGTGTGTGTGTGTGTGTGTGTGTGTGAGTGTGTGTACTGTACCATATGAGCACGAGCCGAGCCGTGCACGTGTGCTCTGTCAGCTCCCGCACAAGGAAACTCCTAAATGGATCGGGTCACTGCTGATCACACAGCAGAGATAATGGTCCAAACAACCTTGACAAGAGTGGAAGAGGTCTCTCTATTTAATTAGAAACTTTAATATTTCATTCTCTGCTATGCCTCATTAGAGCCCTTCCATCACTCCCTCCCAGGCCGCCAGACACGACCACACGGTCCGTCTGCCTCAGTGGGCGCGATGCTCGCTCTCTCTTTTACTGCTCAAAAATCAAGTCAGAAACGGGGGAGTGAAACACAGAGAGGCTTTTCTCTTTCTTTTGTTCACAGTTTGTCAGTCGCTGAGCACCGTTGTTTCTCTACAACAAGCTGTGTTGACCGGCTTGGTTATGTCCAGGCAAAGTTTCTCCTTCCCAATAATGAAGGTACAGCAACTTCATATCCAGCAATTTACGTTTTTTTCTTCTTGCACAGCTATAAGGTTGCACAGCAGCGACATCAGTCCGATTTTAATCTCTGATGTTCGACTTGTCATAACTTCCAATGGATTCCATAACTAATATGCAGTATATACTGTAAGTTGAGTAGCCGGCACAGGTGGGAAGTAACAAAGTACGAATACTGCAAATACAACTACTACAAATAATACTCCTAAAATTGAAGGGAGAAAAAAACATGCTTGTGTTTAAAAGTGTTTGAAAGATACAAATGATGTTAAAAGTAATTCACTTATTATACTACAGTTGTTGTTGTTTAAAGTGGAGCTATATCAACTGTTGTGCAGTTCATATAAAAATGGACGATATTTTGCAGAAGGGCATTATTTTAGAGTACTTCAACTTTGGCGTCACTGTTCAGTACGTTTTCATTACAAAATAAAATTATATGTAGAAAAAAATATTGGTTATTGTTATTAAAAGTGTAAACATGCAATAATGGCTCGCTGGTCATAACCATCACTGAATGCAGTTGGGCTGTGCTGCAGTTGAAAGTCTTTACCAGAGTATTTTGATACAAATATCTACACTTTCACTTAAGTACAAAATGTGAATACTTTTGGTAGCCGCAGCAATAGTTGCGCGCTGCTGATGTCGCACAGCAGATGGATGAGATTGGGGAAGGCTTGCCCTAACAAGGGGAACCTTCTGTCTGTCACATACAACAATTATACAGCATTTTCTCCCCATTCCAACATATTTTATGGGCTCTCATACACGTGGAACGATGCATATCCATGTGGCCAGAAGACCACATGGAACATGAATTGGAACGTTAACGGGGGGGGGGGCATTGTACGTGGCAAATCAGGTTAAAGTGCAGGTGGTGCTACGGTCACTCTACATCTTTAGCTCACAGGGTGAAGGTCGTGGTGCCACAGGGGCAGGTTTAACTTTTCCAGCTTAGCTACGTGCATTGCCGAAGACAGCAAGAACTCACTGGAGGTGGCTGTTCAGCAGGCACAAGTGAAAAGGTTGCAGTAAAAAATCCCATTTCACACGGTAGCAGCAAATGAATTTGAATTTGCTCAAACCGTGTCAAAAGAAAGAAGACAACATGTCCATCATGTTGTTGCAGCAGTCAGAACATTTTCAGTCCTCATATATCCACTTGTTGGCTTTCCCTTTACCCCCAGCAGAGGGTATAAAGCCAGTGACACTGAGGGATCGACTTCTGTCATTGATTTAAAACTAGTTGACATCATCTGAATTCAGCTAAATGTCTGCAGGCAAGTGGGAGGCAGTGGGTTGAGCCTTTAAAAAAATAAACAGATACATAAAAATGAAGCATTGCATAGCTTCCCTTCTTCATACTGGCTCTGAAATGAAACTGCATTATAGTGCTGAGAGACTAAATGGGCCATGGTGATAGTTTTTTTGGAGGGGGGTTGATATTGTTTTGTCTTTTATAGGTTCTTTTTTTATCTTCAGTAAACTGAGACGTGACTGCACATTCTGTTATGTTCATGTCCCCATGGTCACAGTGACAATAGCAAGAGTTACGGCATTAGCTAATTGTGAGACTGAAGTTTCAGATGTCCATCTTGTCAACCTCAAATCAAAGGTGTTTTTCTTCCAGGTCAATCAGCTTTCTCTTCCCAGTAGGTAATATCCGCAAACATCAAAGCCACAAACTAGCCACAAATCCATGATTGCCAGTGGACGATGCAGCAGTGGCTTCTGAGACGCACAATACATTTTCAAAGTTTGGCCATGGGCTCTTTCAATCAGTGGACGATCTCACTTCTAAGCAGCTGTGACAAAAGGTTTGTTTAACATTAGAGTGCATTTCATACACTACAGATATGATATGATCTGATTTGATATGATCTGATTTGATATGATCTGATTTGATATGATATGACAACCTGTTACTAATGTCGCCTCTTGCACCCAACGGATGCTTTAAAATGTGGCATTAAACACGGCAGTAAATAACACGGCTTGCTTGGAGCTCTTCATATATTTGCTCCACCTTTTCAATTGTTTAATTTGTCTTTTAATTATTGGATTTGACAAAATAAACCAATTTATAATTGAAAAAGAAGAATTGCATTCCATGCGGCATGTTTTGAAATAGGTGTAGCACCATGACAGTTTCAGAATTATATATTGCACGACTATTGTTTTAATGTTTCACTTAAAAAATAATAATTAGGATGACAAAGGAAGATTAGGCAGATTTGACAGGAAGTCAGGTAGACGAAGGTGGAAAACTTATTGACAATAGGTGTGAAGTGATCTCTCTGTAGGCAACACTGACATATTACAGTATCTTACATTGGAAAATAACAAACCTTTGATCACTCCAATGAAATTCGCTTCCCCACCTAGTCATCTATAATAACCGTATGATATTGCCCAGCTGGGCGCGCGTGCATGCCGGCAGACACGTTTGTTCGAGGCCGTGCATGTGGCCGCGCTCTGGCTGCTTCCTTTGTTTAACGGCCGCCAGCAGCGAGACGAGTGAGGAAGTCTTTGGCAGCGGTCTGAAAACTCCAGGCTATCCCCTGCTGGTCGCGCTCAGCAACAGATACAGGTGGTGTCGCTATTCCTCTCAGCTCACGGTTTCATAAGCATCTCCGCCGCGGGACCAATAACAGCTCATCAGCTCAGCCTCTTTCTCATCTTTTGTCTGGCGCGGCGGGGAGCTCCGGCCCGGTTTTGGAAGAGGGGAAGGCTTCGCCCGATCGCTCTCTGTCATCCCAGAGGGCTGCCTGGCCCTGGTAATGGGAGGCAGGAATGTGATGACAGGACACTTTAAGGGTGATTCTGTTCAAGGGCACGTCACTCTGTCACTGACAACACTTTAATCCTGATCAGGGTGTCCGACTTAGTCGCCGCTCACTTTTTTTTTTTGCCGCCACCGCCACGGCTTCCTGGCCGCTGAAGCGGTGCTGCAAACATCGGGGCAGTGGCTGATCTTTTTTTTTTTTTTTTTTTTTTTTATAAAGACGTTGGTTTTTGCGACGACAGGAAAAGTACACCGATTACAGAAACACAACTGCAAGTGGGAGAGGGAAAGAAAAAAAAGATATATATGCAAAACTGCATTTTCATTGTGTGTTTGCGCGCATGTTAATATGCGTTTCTGTGGCCCATTATGCGTTTGTGTGTAAACAGGCATGTGGGGGGGGTAGCAGAGTGGGGGCGGAGGGGAGGTGCGCGCATGAAATATGAAGGATAATTACCAGGAAGAGGTTGGGACGCAGATGAAAGGCCTCATATTGATTCTTGAAAGGACCTGACAGCTCGGCTGAATGTTTTATTTCCTCCGCATTGTTTGCTTTGCATATAAAGGATTCCATTTTCCTGTGAATTTTGATTGCGGCGAAGGCGGGCGAAGACCCCTCTGCCTGCCGGTGGAGGGGGGTGGGGGGGGGGGGCGCGACCAGAGCCGCGTTAACTGTTTCATGGGCTAGACAAAAAAAAAAAAGCGAGAGAGAGGAGGTGTGGGATGCATGCGACCCCTGAAAACAAGGCCCTCCAGAGGGGAAATCATCAGCAGAGAGCAGATGGCTAAATTAAAAAATGCCCCCCCCCGAAATAACCAGATTCCTGTTCTCGGCCACGGAGCTTTCGGCTTTGGCACGTCGGAAGTTCTCTCTCTCTCTCTCTCTCTCTCTCTCTCTCTCTCTCTCTCTCTCTCTCTCTCTCTCTCTCAAGTCAAGCGTGAAAACACGGATCCGGATCTGGTGAGCCCACCGTGAGCGCTGGAATGCATCGGCGTGTAGCGTCCAAGCCTTAATGTAAACAGCCAGCGCACGTGCGTGCACGCCCCGCTCCTTTCGGGGGTCTGCTTTCCATTTCCACCCCCCACTTCCCCACCCCCCTGACCCCCCATCACCACCACCACCACCGACACCGGTGCCCATTTCAGCCCCTCATTCAGACCTTTGTTCCAGCCAGCTACCGCACATGCAATCCCCCAACCGCAGGATTTCGTACACAAAGGTCCGGAGTCGGGATCCCCCCGCCTGCAGCTCGGACCCGTCCGAGTCCGGCCGTGTCGATGGGAACCGTGTCGTGAAGGGTTTGGAGAGCCGCAACCGTTGTTTGGAAAGAGGAGCGAGGTGGAAAAAAAAAATTTGTAGGGTTTGGAAACAGACGGCAAAAAATTGTTTCAATATTGCTTGTTTGGCACTTGTTGGATTTTTTTTTTCTGCCCCCCTTTGAATTTACAAAAGCACGGGGGAAACGTCCTCTTTAATAACTTCACAGCCACAAATTAAACAAAATGTCAGCACACAAAAAACACATAAAATCACAGTAAAAATGTATTTATGGGGAGCCACAGCGCACACCGGTCGGGTTCTTTTGCAGAATCCAGATGTTTAATGCTGCTCGCTAGATTACTATTTACTTGGTCTGATAGAGAGATAAAAATCATTTTTTGCCATACTGACAGGTGCATTACAATGTTTTGGAGTTGTTGTTTTTTTTAGCTCTAAAACATTCCACTGAGCGGAAAGAGAAGATTACGATGAATAACGAGCGATGAGAAATGAGAAATGAGAAATATAATTCTTTGGTACGAATTCCTGCTCAGGGATCTTGAGGCTTAAGTCACAGTGATTTTCGCGCAATATGTACAAAATCCAACAAATCTAAACCATTCTTGTGGACAAGTTGTAACCTGTACATCCCCCACACAAATAATAATGTGCAATTATGAAACATTGGGGCACATTAAGCAAAAACTCGTAACTACTTTCTTGAGTAAAGTTGGGCGGAGGGACACAGTGACACCTCTGGCAGTGCTGTCCTCGGGTTTTGGCTCAAATAAATAAGCTTGTGGGTTTTGGTTATGAAAGAAATCGTTGGCATCATCCATCACAAAGTCCACCATGATCAGATGCCAGCTTGGTGTTGACAGGAGTGAGCTGTGCCACACGTGAGCTTTGGAAATCACTCCGCTCTGCAGGTGCATCTGGAATATAGTTCCAGTTTTGCATTTGTCTTGAAAGCAACTCTGTCTCACTGAGTTACATTATTACTTCATAGCGTGGTGAATGTGCAGGTCACAGCTTGTCCACAAGAGCATTTTGAGGGAGGGAGAGAGTCACTGTGGAGCAGTGAGTGAGTCCACATCTCACTCAGATCTCAAAACAACAGGCACTGTTAATTAAACAGACTCTACCTCCCTACATGACCGAAAGGATTATGGCAAGAGCAAATTTGCCAAAGTGTTGAAATATCCCTTTAGACAAACTTGCACTTTTGCGTATGCGGTGGGGGTCACAGGTCATGGTCGGGCCTCCTTCACAGATTAGGATTCTACCACATGGCATTAGCATATTGCTTGATCATTGTTTCCTTATGATCATTATCCCTATATGCTGCCTTTTAAAAAAAATAATAATAATAATAATGAAATGAAATGGAATGAAAAAGTCAATCTAAAGTAAGTTCCAAACAAAACTGGTTCACCCTCCCCGACGTGCCGCAGAATTTGTAATTAAATTTCACACCACAGAGAGATTAAAAAAGGCTGAGGGAAAATAACTCAGATGAAAGTGCGCTGAGGGACAGCGGAGGATCTGTTCAGTATTCAAACATCTCCTTGGGTTTGGTAGAACAGAGGAACTCTCTTTCTGAGCCTGATCTCCGCCTGAAGGAGACACCTATCATCTTGATACACATTTTATGCACTTACAAGTGTTTTTTTTCTCTCTCTCTCTCCCCCACCGGTCCTCTCTTTCTATTCTACTTCACAGGACCGGCTTTCCCATCAACCCTCCGTATAGTTTAATCCCTTACACGCCCTTAACCAACAGTTCCGCCATCCAAAAATGTCACTCCTCCTCCCACTGTCACCCCCATTTCCAGCCATCACCCCCATCAGCACCGATTTGCTCCCGGCCTCAAAAGCAATTGAAACAATTTTCTTGCCGAGAATTATTGTCCTTAATTGCGATGAAGGACACATTTTCCCATCATTCCTTGGGAATTTTTTTTCCCCCACCTCCGTCTCTCTTTCTCTCCATCTGGGTGGAAGTGTAGGCATTGCCACAGAGCGTGGGCTCTCTGAAAGGGGTCATAATTACATCCTTCAGTATGCTCGCCGTTGGCAAGGATTTTACGCCTCATAATTATTAAATGGCAGATTCACTCGCGTGTGCGCGTGCACGCACATACCTCCCGCCCGCCTTCCCTGGAACACGCGCACGCATTTGAATGCGCGGTGAAAGGAGCCTGAATCCACTCTGCCGCTAAATAGTGAGGAGAGATTGCACGCTTGTGCACTCTGCGCACGCACTCTCCAAAAGTTCTCCCAGGTGTGGGAGCTTCAAAGGAAGCCTGCCGGGGTTTTTTATTTTTTCAGTCTATATCTCACTAATGTAACGCCAGTAGCACGCCTGATTAGCAGCAAAACTCACTGCCTTTTTTTTTTTTTTTCTTTCTTTTTTAGAAACACGGCTGGTTCATTTTACAGATGCCATATTATACAAAGTTTACTGAGATGGAATGATAAACCTATTGTCTGCCACGAGGAACTGAGTTTTGTATTTGACAGGTCTCATAAATAGATAAAACGCACACAAGACAGCAAACAAGACAAGCATTCTGCAAGATACACAGTGATAACAGAGCAGTGTATCTCGATGGAACTTCAGTCAAGTGTTTATGTAAACTATTCAGGGTGGCGGGCGATGCAGCGGAAATAAAGGATTTCTCTTTGTTTGAGCAACAGTAAGTGTTTCTATAAAAACTTTATAATGACACAAGTACAAGTAAGAAGTAAAATGCATTTGAGATGTTGTGGAGGCAACATTGGAAACAATTGGAAAGAACTTCTCTTCTAATCCTCTTATTCACAACAACGTTTGTAAAGGTGCGCAAAATGGTTCGGATTTGCCGGAATAACTCTGACGTGCCGAACTTTGGGCTCACGTGGCTGTGCTGTTTGCCCGAAAAAAAGACGTCTCCATCACTGGCAAAGTAACACGGCCGTTAGCATTAACAGGTGGGTCTAGGTAGACGAGTGGTGTTCCTCAACCTCAAACCTCAAGCCCCTTCCAGCAAAAAGGAGAAGTAGTTCCTTTCTTCACCCGATTCTTTTTCAGTGGACACACGTCACTGTCCTGTGACAGAACAACTCTTTACACTCCATCTCTAGTTCCCATCAAGTCACTTTATGGAACTGCAGCATTAGCATTTTTATTATTTTTTTGTTCAAAGTGAGTTCTCAGAAGTTCATTAAACAAGATTCACTCTCACTCTATAAAATTCCAGTGCGTTGCCAGCCTCGCTGCACTTCCCAGAAATTAGTTAAGTCCAGCATAGTAGTGTGTCTCTCAACACACACCTCCAAAAATCTGCCATTTCTGATGTTACAAGGCGCAATGATACCTCTCCACTCCTCCTCTTGTATGTCCCCTTCCAAACATGAATTAAATACCAATACCAGCAGTTTAAGTTATAGGAAGCAAGTGTTTTTGCTACAAACAGAGGGCTAAAGATTCAACTTTCTGGAGTTCTATAGAGGTTATGGATAACCAATTATCCAAGCCTGCTCCATTGGTGCCACAGATTTAAAAGAATAAATAAATAAAAAAAATTAAAAAAAAAAAATTGATCTGATATTAAGGTATAGTGTGGGACCTTCAAGTTCTAAGAGGACAGCATGGCAAAAATATTTCAGAACTGTTTCAGCGATTTCAATAATTGATTTAAGAGACGTTATCCAACGTGCCGTGCGAGCAAGATAAGCTCCAGTCTGCTCAACTTTCCCCTTTCAGCATCATTTCCATATCATAATTGTATTGTCTCATTCTCACAGCTGAGATAACATCCCACACTCCACGTTCCTAATCTCCTTCCCATCTCTCCTTCAGCTCCCTGCTTCTTTAACAAACTTTAAAAAAAAAAAAAAAAAACATTCTTCAGTCTTGTATCCGCAAAGACATCCTGCCTGATTTCTGTTGCAGAAAAAAATGCTTTAAGAAAAAATAAAAAGGAAATTGAAACGCCTAAATTAAAAGCAAGGCGTGGAGTTGTTTCTAGAAGATAATATATGTTGTTCACACAGGCGTACCTTTTCGCTTGCTTGATAGATGATTGGCACTCATCACAACCTCCTCGCTCCGCTCACTCCTCCAGGAACTCATTATGCAGAGATAGCATTTTAGCTTTAATATAACCAACGGGAGCGTAAACAATTAGAATGCCCCGTCATACCCAACTCCTGCTAATTGATTTAGCCCACCAGCTCTCTATATGTCTGCCGCAAATATGTTTATGTTATGACAATCCCTATGCACACCGCTAATTACTGTTTCTCCATCTCGTAATTGTGTGGTGTCCACTGTCTGCGTCGGCTCAGGCACTCCCTCACCCAGGGCCAATGGGAGCGATCGAGAGAAAACTCATCATTCCCAACAACTGAGAGCAGTTGGGGTTGATGGACAATCAGGTGTTGGTAAAAAGGTGAAGCATCTGCAGCTGGACGACTTGAAGTTATTAAAGATTTGCGTCATAAGCCAGGAGCAGTGGCTGAATTTAATTGTGGGAAACAATTTTTAAATGTGCTATTGTGCAACCAAAGGTTTTTCACCAAAACCAAAACCAAAACGCTTTCTTTGTTATACTCTGGGACATAACACAAAAGAACCTGGACAGTTTTTATCATTAAAGAAATCTGAAGTCTCCATAAAACACAAACAGAATGGGCCAACTTTTGCAGTACAAACATAAATAATGGAGAACTTTTTCATAGAAACCACCAATATTTTCTCTTCAAAGAACACCCTCACCCCTCCCTCCAAAAAACACAATCTCCAAATAATTAAGAAGGTAGTTTGGTCCGCTAGTATTTCAAAAGCAACTTTGCACTCGTGAGTGATTTCTGACTTCACCCGCTACACATTTAAATCATCTCACCAAGCACATCCATGAATCCTGAGCAAACATTTTCATGTGTGTGAGCGTGATTCACAGCTGCACAGAGGGCAGCGACGCGCAAAGTTGGAGTAAAAAAATGTGTCCTTACAATAAAACATAATTTCCTAATGCAGTATAATGCATATACTGTATATCCACCAATCTATTTTTATACCTCCTGCAATCAGGGCCACACTGGAAGATAGATCAATGCGTATGGGACACAAAGTGGATTATTAATTACAGGCCTGTTAAGTTGCTGGATTTACACACCTGATGTGGGCTAAGTGATCTACGCAGGTGAGCTTCCTCTTGGTAAATAAAGTAACTAAGGAATAACGCCACCTTCAAGTACAGTTCCCCTCAGCAGCACTGGTTTACGCACAAACAGCAAATCAAATTCCGACGGTCTTATTATTGTTTTTCGGTGTCTGCCAAAAAGTCGCAACTCCTGTACATCTCGCAAGGGGGGAAAGGGAGGGGCGGCGAACATCTCCCGCGAAAACTTTCCTTCTCTTCCCCGGCACAGGCGCGGAAAAAACGCCCTGTTTAGTCGTGTTCCGCGTCTTCACAAACATGTATTTTTCTGAGCTGCGCGGAAGAATCAAGACTCCTCAGTTGTCTCGCCGGAAACAGACACCCGAGTTGGAAAGTGGGGAGAGAGAAGTTGCGCCGTTAGATCTCAGTTGCCTGCGCTCCCCTGGGGAAAGCCACGGCTCTGGGTACTCATCCCGCGCCACCGCAGAGCTAGCTTAAAATACTGTTGTCACGCAGCGATCACAGGCTCCCACTGATGGTACACAAATAGTCCCCTTGCGAAGCTCTTAAAAGCCCATTAGACGTCAGCAGGCGCGGCGCTGAAGACGCCGGTGCTAAGTGCTCCTGATGCCAAAGGGAAAGCGCCAAGACAGACCTGATGTGAAACAATTCTTGTTTTCCAACCCCGCCACCGCCACCGCCAACACCACCTCCACCTCCACCTCCTCCTCCACCTCCACCTCCTCCTCCTCCTCCACCTCCTCCTCCCAAAGAATATGTTTGTTGACTTTTGCGCTCTTTTCATGCGGTAAATATGTCTAAGCGTGGCAGCAGATCTCAGATCAGGGTGTGACACCTCTCCGCACTCGCAGTGTGACACGGCATCTGAGAGATGAATCCTACGGAGCGAAGTCGACGGCGTCTGCCGCCTGGTAAGGCCGGCGCCGTGCAATGCCGCGGGTTTTTGTGCGTGTGATGGCGGGGAGGACAATCACGACCACCGACTTCAGGGATGAAACTGCTGCTGCTGCTGCTGCTGCTGCTGCTGCTGCTGCTGCTACTGAAGCTGCTGCATGAGAGGAAACATTAGCATGCGCTTGTTAAGAGGAAGCCTGTGAAAGCTAAATAGTGCCATCTGGTGACTTTTAGGAATGAGCTACGAAACAACCCAACCCAACCCAAAGGTGATTTCATTTTTTTTTTTTCCTCTCTGAACGTCTCCTACTGGGATATGATGGTTTAAATACACGCAGACCAGTAGTGAATTGTGTACACAAAGTAAGGAGTCTCCAGAAATCATCCTTTCCCCATGGGAAGTTTCATTCAGCTCATTCAGCAGGAGCTTTGTTCACGTTGTCTCATCGAAACAACTTTCAAACCGCCAAAAAAAAAAAATTGTTGATTCCGACGGAGGCGCGAAAAAGAGGCCGAGGTGAGAACGAGTCTAGTCGGGTGAACCATGTCGGCGGGGCGGGAGGGCGTGCGGCAGAGAGGAGGGGTTTGAGGATGAGCGGGGAGCAGAAGTCAGAGCGATCGCTCTCCGAAAACAGCCACTGTGGGGAATTGTGGAAAAACCAACAGGTCCTAAAGAGGCGCGAGCCCGCGGGGAAGGAAGCGGTGCTTACAGCGGAGCGGCAGCCCAGCCGCCGCCTCTAATTGCACTTCATTATCTCACATTGATTTAATTAGCAGCTGCCTCGCCTCGTGCGCTCAAGGGTTATGGGGATGACTGGAAACAAAAGATGCACTGCTCCGCCATTGGACACCCACTAAATAAAGCGTGTCACATGACAACACTTACTTATACTGTCACTGTGTCGTTAGCCCCTTTGATTGTGCGTGCACCGGCAACTAAAGCCGCATGTGCGCGCCGCCACCGCAAAGCCACCGGCCTCCCATCGTAAAGAGCCACGGGTCATCGGGTTGAAACCCGCTTGCAGAGAGGCCGCTTCCTGTTTGTTTTCCCCCACGTGGATGCTTCTCATTCGCCCAGCTGCTCGGCAGGGTCGGCATCATGAAGCCTTTAAATATAATTATGGGCTTCTTTTTTTCTTTTTTTGCAAATGCAGAAAAATGCAAAACCCTCAAATGCAGAAGAACTTAGAAGAACACAGATGTGCGTTCTCGAGCACTTCCCGACAGTAGGCCGTGAATGCGTCGCAGGAGGCGCCTCAGTGGCAGGAGTGGAGCTAGGTGGTAGCCAGGAGTGGCCAGTGCTGGCTAGACCCTCCCACTTCCACCCACCCATCAACCCACGGCAGGGGGATTACTTGAGAAAAGGCCTTCTCACTTCAACACAACATCTCAAGTCATGCCTTTGTTATCTTTTTTAAAAAAAAAAAAATATGTACTGCTCCAAAGTTTGGGGTCACTGACTCATTTCTGAATTGAACACAGTCATTGTGGGTGCATGAAAATCAGTGAAATGAAAACCATTTCCAATGTCTTATTAAAAATGACTGGGAGAATTTCAGGAGTGCAAAATTCTATGTGAACACACTGGAAGTAGGCTGTTTTAAAGAGCCTAAAATATAAACCATGATGCTTTGTTGACTCCTTTATGGTTGAGCACAGACAAATATGTCTGATTTTAATATAAAGCTTTATTTCTGAAATGTTTAAAAAAAAAAAAAATGTCATTTTTAAACATTTGATTTCTGTAATTATGGCTGCGTACTGTACACTTGATATTCATTTGCTAAAATCACATTCCATTAGATATTCAAGGCAAAAAAAAACAAAAAAAAAACAGTCACATAGTAATTTCCGACATCTACTTATTGCCAATACTGTGTGAAAATTTCTGGCTCTGCCACTGCTCAGAGGCCTCCACTGTCCTCCTGCAACTTCTTCACCGTCCCCGACTCATTGTTTACATCAGAGATGGAAAGCACAAAGCCCACGAGTAGCATTTGTAGAGCAGTGAATGGCTTACGCAGATGTGTACAGTGGATTAGACTGAGTGCAAAGAGAATGATCCAAGCTTGAGTTTGCAGCAGGAGGGGGAAAAAAATCGCCCATTTATTGTTTGGCGAGAAATCACAACAGTTGCGAAAACAAGCGGAGGAGAAAGTGTGAGTGCGGAAGGCAGGGCGGAGCTTGAACTGGAGCGCAGATTCACAGGTGACGCTCTGGTGGCTGTGGAAACGCGGTCTTAAAGATTTGGTGTCGTTCAAACAGAACTCTGCGGAGGTGGAGGAGGAAGTCGTGCCGGCACAGGCGCCACACAGACGCTTAACGATGACTGCCTTTAATGATCCGATCAGCTTTGCACACACACACACACACACACACACACACACACACACACACACACACACACACACACACCCCTGTAGTGCAACTTTTGCTCGAATCCTCCACCAACGTATTCCATTACGAAGACCTGAACCATACCACGAGCGAGAAAATATTCAAAAAGTCAACAACACATCCTTGAGGGGAAGTTAGAAATATGCATGATATATCTGAAACATGTACAGTCCAAGTTAGCGGTAAGCCCTTCTAAATATCTTAAAGATGCAGTTTAGTTATCAGGCAGAACGGAGGACGGATCTTCCAAAAGGGAGCTGGAAATACATTTCATATCCCTACTTTTCTCGATTGTCACAGCCTTTTGAAGCCGCTGCCGCGGCAGCACATCTTTGACACGGGCGCCTTTGAAGACTCCTGGTGGAATGAATCAGCTGCTCCAATCAGCGACGGGCTTTAGAGAAAAAAGGGGCATGAGCTCGATATCACCTTGCGGCATTCCATGCGGCAGCCGCGCAGCCGTTTAGTTTCCCGCGTCCTCTGTGACCCGCCGTTGGGAACAAAAGGCTGCGACGCCTTCCTATGGTCCACTGTCCTCCGACCTCACCGCCGCGCACAGCAAACGGGTGTCTACCGTCATTGTATCGTTTGTATAAGTTGCTTTAGAAATGTTTGGAGAGCTAGAGGTGCTGACACGGAAATCCCTTACTTGAGGTAAATTCAAAAATAGTTCCTGGGAGGACGGGAGGTGAGGGAAGGTGAGCTGCACGGGTTCAAGAGGGAGAGCCGTGGATGTATTATAAGAGTTGGATCCCGTACTGACAATATGGCGGTGCAGCAATTCTCTCCCAGTGGCCACTCGAGGTATTGCAGCCCAAATCCTATGCCACCGATTGACAGCAATACAAAAATAAATACGCCCGTAAAACAGCTGATAGAACGCCTCCGACCTGAAACACGGTTCATGATAAATCTTTTTATTGTAGATTTTTAAGTCATGGACGTTTAATTTTTCTAAAAACCTGAAAATTCCCAGGAAATAAATTATTCTCAGCGTGACGTCATATTGTCGTACGTGTTTTGTCTCGGTGTCGGATTGGCTGATGCATCACTGATCATGACATGAGTTACAGGGGCATGATGCAACGGAACAATACTGCGCATGCTCTATGGGGCGCATAATGGGGAAGTTTTGGGCATATGCGCTGGGTGTGCAGCTCCATTGAAAGGAAAGGGCCACCAATCTAATGTTTGGGGTTTTGGGCGAAAGCAACAGACGGTCCATAGCTATAAAGCCGAGGACGATAACGCAGGGACGGTTGTAGCTGCTTGAAGTGTTCAAACAAAAGCCAGCAAATAGAAAAAGCCTTTGTGATGCACGATTTCTTTCTTCAATTTCTATCTCTCTTTTTTGCATCATTTCCTGCACTGTCTCCTTGTTTCTTTTTTTGTTTGCCACTTTCTCCACTTTTCTCCTCTTGGCACAACTTCTGCGAGAGCGTGTTCCTGTCTTCTGTCTCTCACTGCTGGCTTGGCACGCTCAGGCAGGGATGGATGGATAGACTTGGCAGGCGCACGTTGCCAGCCTGGTAATGCGAGAAGATCCAGTGCCAATGCAGAGACGGTGCAGATGGACTTGACATGTTGCTGTTTGCTGTTTGCGTCTAATATTTCTATATTCTCGCCGCGTCTGTCCCCTCACATGTGTTTAAACACTTACTCGGCTGGTTGTCGCCGGGCTCTTTGCTCATATAGGCTAAGAATTGGCCATTAGGGTATATGTTCAAAGGACAAATCATCAACGGCTAATTAACAATTATTAACTGCTCTGCTGTGAAAGAAGACAAATTATCATAAATTACAGCCTAATTAAAATGTGATTGCTGGCTCAATAGTTATAAATCATTAATTTTTAACACCCTTATCACATGCGGACGGAACCAATTCAACAAAAGGTCTATTAGACAAAAAGAACGCACTGGTTTCTTTCAACATGCACGCGCACATGTGAGCACGCACGCACGCACGCACGCGCACGCACACACACACACACACACACACACACACACACACACACACACACACACACACACACACACACACAGCTCCTCTCTCACTGCAGTCATTAGCTGTAATTACTCTATGTAGCACATTGGCTTTATCCATAGATATTAAAGAACAATTAAACCACAGCCTAATTGCATTAAGTGAATTCTTCTGTACTGACTGGCCAATCTTAAAACTCATTGACACGCAATTAATGCACAAAGATGTGCGGGTATACCAAGTTAACCAACCAGGCAACTGCAATATGTCAAAAAAAACAAAACAATATCTAGCAGATGAAAAAGTGTAAAGCACGTTACGAGAGTAACATTAAAAAAAAAAAAAGCAGCACTGGAAAGTTTCTTTTGTACAAGTGCATTATAAGGCAAATATAAAAGAGGTTGGTGGCAGTATAGAAGTCAATCCCATGTTAAGGTAAAGTATTTGATATGATGAAAATTAGACTTTAAAGATGTGTCAAGTCACTAAGGGAATAATGATTTCAACAGTAATACTGTTGAGTTTGACTCATGCCCAGAAAATGTGGGATCTCAAAAATATTTGAGAAGAGCCTTCACACTTTTTGAGCTGATGAGGCGTCACGGAGGCGATGATATCAGCCGAAATCATCAGCACTAACACCTACAGTGGAAACGATGGCCAAAAAGGGTCGGCCAACATTTCTTTTTATAACCACTTCACAGTGCCTCTGATGAGTTGGACGATAACTGTGAAACTGCTTGGTTCTGTCTTTGATTCTCACGCTTGCTTCTTTAGCCCTAAATCAATCTGTTGAGGAGAATTCTGCATCAATCTATGTCAATAAAGTAAATCAGAAAACTAATGTAAGCCTTTATTTAGTGATGTGCCTGCCTACCTTTCCTGAACTGGGCTGTACATTAACTTTCTTATTTATAATTAGAGCTAACAAGAGGACCAACTGAACAATGAATACGTGAGATCACTACTCATGGATCTGTGCAACGAAGTCTATACAAGGCCACAGTGCCAGACACTGAGCCTTGGTGAATTCCACACATATGGAAAGGCAGCAACAGAAATTTTATACTCTATTATGGTGTGACGATAGACTACCAGGGAAACGTTTGCCTCATGTTATTTAAATAGCCAGTCATCAATGTTTATACTTCGACCATTAAAAAAGTTTTCTTTTTGTTGTGCTCCCAGCAGTTCCACTCCAAAAATGTATTGTGATGGTGTGACACTTTCTCAGATGCTCACTTTTCGGGAAAACATTCCCTGGACTGTAATTTAGGAGAAACTTAATCTGTGGAATGTCTCTTTGGGAAAACTGCTGACAACTAAAGGTCCTTCCAAACATGACAAAGGGCCCCAAATAGATGCTGCCATTTGTTGAGGTCACAAGCCAAATGAAAGTCTGTTTTTACTCCGAGGAGTTAAAGAGGACAGTCCTGTAAGGGGACCCTCTGCTATGTGGATGACGCTATCCTTTCCCCTGTGTGTTTTTTTGTTTGTTTTACTTTCTGGCTGCAGCTTTTGAGGCGCAAATTTCAACATTTGCTGTGTGAACGGGGCTTTCAGCCAAAAACTACTGAATCAAAAGTATTTGATGATATTTTAGAAATTAATACAAAGAGTCATTCTGCACATTTGGTGCCCAAAACAGATACAGGCAGGCTCAGTGTTGGACAAACCCACAAACTCTCCTATGTTTTGATGTCTCATTGACCTCTCCTTTCACTGCAGAACATTAGCAACATAACATGATGATATAATGCACAGAATTTTATCATCGATGACAAAAAATGTCATAACCATTATGCCCTGACACAGAAGTGTGACTAGTTAGTGCTGTCCAAACAGGTAGCAATGCTGCTCATCACCAGGGTCTCATTTGAACATAAACCAAGGTTGGACAACACCAACACCTCATTTCTGATGCTGCTTGACCCTCGGATATCCACAGATGCACATTAAAATTTAGTGTTTCTGGCCTTCTGGATATGACAAATAACTAGGAAACTAATTGCCATACAGGTTTAATATTAAGCTTGACTGCCTTTGTGTCTAAAATGTAACCAGAGCCTTTTCATTTAAAACCTTTGGAACGTAAGAGACCAAGCTGCTTTGCATTGTGTTGGTCGATTGACAAAAACAAAGTAATACTGTAATACTGATTAACTGATGGGAATTTAGCAAAACTGATCAAACACTTTCAATTACTACATTTCCCTTTGATCAATAACACAGTATGTATTCAGTTGGCTGCATATATCCCTATAATATATGTACTCTAAATCTAACATCCTTGCCACTCAGGTGGGGTGTTTGTTATCCCTGGGCTCCTGTTTGTTGGATTTTTCTCTGTCTATTTTCTTTGCCTACGATTCCCTCTCCTCCCCCGTCCACCTCTCGATAACAAGCCAGCTTGGAGCCCAATGGAGTGAGCAGAGGTGAGGTTTCGAGGGGAGAGGTGCATTGTTTAGAGTTGCTTCCCACTGACATCCAGGTAAATGGGTAATTGTGCACTCTCATCCATATTCTAGCAATCCAGGCAGAGGCATTTGGCCAGAGCATGGCTGGGGCCAGGATATGAAATATTAAAAGGATAAAGTGAAAGGTTGGACTACCCAGAGGGCTTCTGGACAGTTAAACAGCTCTTTGTGCGGATGCATCTTCACTGCCTGTATCCCCACCTGGCGTCCAACTTGGTGGAGACTTGGATTTCAGCGTGCCTGCATTGTACACTCCAGCCAAGGTCATCGCACAGGTGCAGCAAGTTATGATCAAGCTGTGCGCTCTGATCAGCTCTCGCCATCCTTGGGCACCGCCAATCACGAGGCAGATTCACAGCCCGCAAACGAATCGGTAAGTGTGCGTAGTGAGAAAGAGGCCCTTACTGAGGAAAGTCTTCTTCACATGCCTGAACAAAAAAGAAAAGACTTTCCAGCATTTTTCCCAGCTTCCACTTGGCATGCTGAAACCCAAGCCTGTTGTTCGAGACATATCAGATTTCAATTAACCACACTTCACGAGGGCCATTCACGGATGTAACACGGCCCTCATACTCTCCATCCCCTGCTTAGTTGCAGCCCCAGGGAGGAGGTAATGAGATGGCTTTCTATCTGGCTCTATATCTCCTCCCTTTCAGGCAGGAGCGCTGGCACTCTGGGCCAAGGGAGCCTGTTGACACCCAGGGCGGGTACTTGGCCCATTTGGATTTGGCCAGCAGCCTCCGAGCGTGTTTGCAGAGGCCACACAGTTTGGCCCTCTGGACTGCTCTAGGGCGGCAGATAACGAATAGGCTGAGAGCAGGGTTGTGGAGGCGCACGTGTGTGTGTGTGTGTGTGTGTGTGTGTGTGTGTGTGTGTGTGTGTACGTGTAGCACGACGCCTCCAAACAATTCCGTCGAATCTCAACAGCATTTCGAGGGTGTGCGCGTGCGTGCGGGGAAGCGAAAGAAGATTCCCGCAGTTACATCCGTCACTGAAAAAGACAGGAGACCTCCAAAGCTCTGGTTCAGCGCTCAATCTCTTGAGCAAAATTTGTATGCTGATTGAATCGGGGGAGGAAGGAAAACAAAGTAAGGTGCGGAAAATGACAGCAAATCAGTCAGCACGCAAGGAAAGGAAGCGCCGGCGATTCTTTAAGCTTCCAGTGGCGCATTCGGAAAAATGTCACCTGTTCGACGGTGGAGATTTTTGGCACACTGAGCAATTGAAAAGCAAAATGTGATGTGGTGGTAAATGAAGAAAATGAGATTTAAGATTAAAAACAAACTAACAACATATTATAGCACCTATTTTCAGGTGTACTTACGTAATTGCCGCACCAATATGGCAAAGCTTTGAAATTGGCTGAGAGGTTTTTGCTTGCCGAAACAGAAACTAGCCGAGGGAAAGAGACCCGCCCCAGTATTTCCTGGCTCTGCCGGCAAACATTCATAAACAGAGCGGGGCAGAGAGCGGGGACGACGCAACAGTGCATCCGTCACCAAGAGAAATGGCGGTGTCATCACCAACTGTGGTGCGGAATCACAGGCAGTCGCCTCACGATACACTTCTTTATGGAGGCACTTTTTACATTCTGCTGAGTAGCCCTGGAAAAATAAAAGCTAAATCTTAGCTGTCACAAACGCGCCCTGCCGCACTATAACACTGTCCGGTGTCAGGGCACTGGGCTTGAAAGGCGGAAATCCCCCCTCCACATATTCATTAATGCGGCATGCATCACGCAAGAAGAAATAAAAAAAAAGAAAAGAAAACCTTTGTATAATTTTCCCGTGTTTATGCATTTGTGCGGCAAACAGTATGAGGGATGAGGAGGTCCCAGGGTGGCTGCACAGCCGATTCAGAAAATCAAATGGCTGAACAGTCAGTAATGAGGCAGACGACAGAGACTGAGCCAGACCCAGAAGGTTTGAAGGGCAGACGGAGGAGAGGAGGGAGGGGCTGAAGGCATGACAAAGGAGAGGCAGAATTATTAAATTAGTCAGACAGTAACAGCAAGAGAGGGCTGAGTGGAATGCGAACGTGCTCCCAGGAGGACGGGACGGAGGGGGTCACGACCCAAAATATGAAATCATGCTAAGCAGCGCAGGAGAAGTGACTACGGAGGGGAAAATGCCAAAGACTTGATCGGTGAAGGCGTGTGTTTTGATTATTTATCAGGAAGGGAAGAGGAGGAGAGGATATGCAGCTCATTAAGATGCTGTTGATTCTCTCGGCGTCCAACCTCGCCCGGCATTTTTACAGCCTCGCACGTCGGCAGCGTCCGACTTTCAAAGCCACTTAACTTCCCAGTGATGAGGTAATGTTGCAAATGCGTAATGAAATCATCTGCACTTTGAGCTGAGCCGCCACGACGGTGTCACGACAACTCCCCTCACTTGCGTGACCTGCGTCTTCAAAACATGAACTGTTGTTTGTTTGTTTGTTGTGTTTTAGACTGCAAGCCCTTGAAAGTAAGAGCTCGTGAAACTTGGCAAATGTGTCATTTGAACGCATTTCTTAGCAAGAAGTTGCACAAGTAGGAAGATTGTAGGAACCCAGGGAAGGTATGAAGCAGCACCTAGACAAAAAAATCTTCATTCATTCATTCATTCATTCTTTGGTGAGCATGTTAACTTTGGCGGCATTGCAAAAGACTGCTCATACATGTCTTGGGTTCATGTTTTTCAAATGAAACTTCTCAGAGACGTGAAAAAAGTTTTTGCAGATGCAGTATCTGTATCGGATAAGAAATGAAAAGCTTGGATTGCAGCATCCCTATGTCTGCAACAAAACTACAGTCAGTCTTGCCTTGACAGCCTCAAACTAATCACAGCATGGGACAGGAAGTGATCTCACCAAGCAACATAAAAGATAGATTGGTTTTTTTTTCATCAGAGGTGAGTACCGAGCAGAAATATGGTGAAGCGATTTTTATTTTTTAAATTTGAGCAAAGCCTTTTATTTCCTTCACTAGCTGCATTATAAAGGTTTTATGAATGGACAAATTCCTGCAGCCCACCGTCTGATCACACCCGCCGAGGGATGGGGACAGATATATTGAGCTGCTTCCCGTCTCCCATCTCCCCGGGAGCCCGGCTCTCTGGTATTCCTGGAAGGTGGTGATGCAGTGTCAGATTGTCGCTTCCTCTGATCTGCAGTCACACGGCGGATTCCCAGGGAGCGTGTCACCGAGGGCGGGAGGGTGCGGAGGGAGAGGGGGGGCTCAAATGCTGTGCTCGTTACTCTAAACGCTGCCTAATTAATAATGTATCAGAGAGGACGCGCTGAGACACAGCAGGGCTCCTCTGCTTGTCACAAGCAAGCACATACAAGCACACACACACACACACACACACACACACACACACACACACACACACACACACACTGGAAGAAAGACTGATCAAACCTCCCCTCTTCCCCTTTGCCTCGTAAAAATCCCCCCCACGCACCCTCCCACCCCTTGCGCCTCTCAATATTCAGATTTGGGAGCAGACGAGAGAGGAGGAGGAGGAAATAGACACCATGGCTCTGAATGCATGTGTGCAGTCAGTGCATTGTTGTTGAATCCTCCGTCCTGCTCAAACGCCCGCTAATAAGTTGGCTCACATTCTAGCCACGAAGGTTCGCAGCAGCAAACAGGAACTCGGCACAGAAATTGTGAAAATGAAGAACATTTCGTGGGAAAGGGAAGTAGTTTTTTCTCCCAGGGGGATGAATACAGGCTTCATTATGCTGGTCTTCAGTTGTTGTGAAGGTCAGGTGCCTGGTGGAGTATTTGAACCAACATACCTTAAAAGGTCCTCTATTATCCTTCATACTTACATTTTCAGATTATTTATTTATTCATGTATTTATTTATTCATTTTTTGTTTATGCCATGTAAGACTTAAGTCTAACTCCAGAGAATAGCCTACTTAGCCCCCTGTTTATAGCCTGCCTTTAAAAAGGCCTGCCCTCAGCTCTCATAAAACTGATGCTTTGCTACACCTCCCATCATGAACAAGGCAGCTGATGAGAATTTTCAAAGACAGAACAAACGCCGGGCTCGGGGCGTCGTCAGTAACCCAAGAGAGTTAAAAGTGGTGTGACGTCACAAAGGGCTGAGCTGTATGTTTCAGCACACGCAAGAAAAGATGAATGAATTTCTAATTTCTGGCACTGCTAAAACCAATCCATCCATTTTTTCCACGGCACCTTTTACCACTAAAAATTTCCACAAGCATCTTTTTGAAGTCAGTTGCGCGATTTCTCTTCACATTTTATCACCCGGGGTCTGCAGACCAGCTGTCCTGGAGTGGCACTGACTGGCAGACACCACGTCTGGTTCAGACGGCTGCTTCCAATAATGGCCTCATTATTTCATCCCTCTATTCAAAAACAAATAAATACAGTTTTATACGTATACACGCGTGTCCTGAAACAGATAAACATCCGCGGCTGCTCTTCCCTGCCTCCGCTTCTTCTTCTTCTTTTTCTTCTTCTTCCCGCTACCTCGCATTTGATTTATTTGCCTCTTTGTTTGTGTTTGTCATATGGAGAGATGTAAATTTAGCCACCCCAAGGGACTGCACCCTCGCTGGTGACACAAAAAAGAGCCGGGGAGGGAGGGAGAAAAAAAAAATCAGAATAACATAAACCACAAAAAGTGAGGGGTGGGGGGAGCCGAGAGAGGAATTGCGGTTTGAGATATAAAGGAGGGGGGGCGGCGGGGGCGGGAGGGGTGGCGGAGAACAAGAGACGGAGGTTTGAGATGCGCAGGACTCTGTAAACAGTCGATGCGTGGGCTGGAAAATTAACGCTGCATAAATTGTGCGAAACATGTCCTATTTTCGCTGCCTTTTTTCCTCTGCACCCTCCTTTTAAAAGGGTTCAGGATGCAGCGCTGTCAGATGAACGCCAGACAGGCATTTTCCAACTTCGTTTGATCCCGGCTCCTTTTAAAAAACACTTCGCAGTGACAGAGGAGGGGGGGTGGGAGCAGAAAGCAGGTCGCAGTCGTTCTAGCTGTGCGTTTGTGTGTGTGTGTGTGTGTGTGTGTGGGTGTGTGTGTGTGTGTGTGTGTGTGCCAGTGGGGAGACGGGCAGACAGGAGACACATGTAGACAGACTTTCAGAGTTATCAGCCCCAGGTTGACTCTGCCTTTATGGTCCCAGCAACCAGCGCCTCTCGCCGGGGAGAGCGGCCGGGATTTTGACTGTGATAACTGTGTCAGAGCAACTAATCAGAGTTCAGCGTTGCCACTCCGGACGAGGGCGTCGAGCGGTGCAGAGAGCGAAAGGTCGTGCGCAGGGTTGGCCTGTCCAGGAAGCGGCAGGAAGTGAGTGGAGATTGAATCCAGTGTTCTTTCTTTTGTCAAAGTGGGTCGAATAGTTTTCAACTGAGTCAAGCGGGACGCCGTTATTAACTCCGTTATTGTCGCGTCTCACAAAGCAAGGCCATCAACTGACCAGCAGACTGGAGTGTAATTGGCTCGAGGCGCCAGGTCACGACTTGGCGGACTTTTAATCGTGCGCTGGAAGTAAAACTTAATGGTGTATTTAACTGGCACGGCGCCGTAGGCAGTGAGAATCACTGTGGCCGCAGAAATGATTCATCTCCAATCCAACAGAGCAACGTTTAGTCAGACAGACGCAGAATTTGTGTTTTGCGGAAATTTATGCAAGACGAGAAGAAGGGAAGATGGAGCAAAGCCTGAGAAGGTTCTTCATGACGGGAACTTGTCGTCATCCCTTATCGTGATCCCTTATTAATAGATTAAGAGAACTCTGCTTGATTTCATTCCTGACAACTGCACTTGCAATTACGGCGACACTGTTGCAAGCTGGTGTCTGCGCGGCGAGAAGGAAAATTGCTCTGTTAAAACCCGCTTTCATCCTTTTTTTCCCCCCCCATCACCAAGTGATGAGTGAGAAAGGAATTAGTCATAAAGCAGCGTCAGTGTCCAACAGGTGTGCAGTCGTGTTCATTGGGCTCAAATTGTCTGATTTCAATGCCGCCTGTATAAGCAGCAAACTATGTGTGAAACTATCCACACAGAATAAATGTCAATAAATCAGATTGTGTTTATTATTAATAACAGGAGTCACAATCCTGTCACAAGCAAAGCAAATTCATGGATTTTATGGACTAAAAAAAAACTAATTTTCTTTATTTGATTCCCTAATTAGAAAAAACAGCCCTGACCCGACAACCTCCTTTGGATTCTCAACTTATGAATAAAAACATCTCAGCGCTTGACAAAGTGCTCTGATGCCGCGAAGCGGTAAAAAAAAAAAATCACACGGAATCTTCCCTCTTACAAAACGCTCGTATTTTGAAAGTCCGTTCTGTCCCAGGCAATAAACCCAAGTTCTCTTCTCTCGCTGCCACTTTCCACTTCACCCTTTGTGTCAAACCACATCTGCCTGCTCTTGTTTCTTCGGCTAATGAATTCCAAACAGTGTGAAGAAGAAGAGGGGGGGGGGGGGGACATCTCTCTCTCTCTCTCTCTCTCTCTCTCTCTCTCTCTCTCTCTCTTACCCTCTCTCTCCCACCCTCTCCATCACAACAACACCATTTCCATTTATAATTTCGATTGTTAATTTGCATGAGAAAAATTAGTTGGGTGACATGCGTGATGCGCAACCCCGCGTCCCCCCCCCCCTCCCCACCCCCCGCTCCCCCGCCTGCTCTTTTCTGCTTAATTTTCCCACTAATTATAAGCAGCAATGGCACATTATTTACATAAATAATTGTTGTTCCTTCTGTTCACTCGTATTTTCCTCCTTTCTTTCTTTGTCAGAGTTGTTTTGGCATTTGTCGTCCGCAGGGGCATTTCTCCTCCGAGAACATTTTCTCATCTCTCCTGACTGAAATATCTTGGATGCGGAATGTTTTCCGCCGCGTCTTTGTTGTGGTGTTTTGCTGTCCTTTGTTCAATAAATAGATTCATCCTACATTTTTTTTTTTTTACTTCCCCTCCAAACTTCGGCTCTCTCATAAATAAATATGTCAGCTGGGTTTTTACCCCCCCCCCCCCCTTCTTTCTTTTCACTATATTTACTTCAATACGGATCACTTTCACGTTCACCCAGCTGTAACTGTATACAGCCAGGGTTATTGTACAAGTGATCAAACACAGATGTAAAGCAAACCCAAGATTTTTTGTGTTGTGCTTCTTCACCCATTCTGCAGGTCGAGGGGTCAATTATAAAGTGGAAAACCATCCCGGTCAGAACGTTCTTATGTTTCCACCCACAGCTCATGAAAACATGATCCTGATTTGGAGGTTTTTGTGTATCTCTCTCTTAATAATAGCTGTGTTTTATAATAATGTAACCTTCAATATGCTGCTTAGTTTACTGGAAGCCCAGACAGGCTTTTCCACTGGGCTCCGTGCAACGCAAATAAAAATTCACGGTGTTTATCTGGCTATAATTTCTTCATGTTGCATCATTATTTGCACAGAACAAGACAAAAAAAAATATTCAGAGTGGGGAGGGAATTAAAAGATGCTCACAGTCCAGCCCTAATAATTACCGCAGTGGAAAATCATTTCCCTTCATCACACTAAATGTAAACATTGCACTTACTGCAAAGCCAGGCGGAGCTGAACTCGTCTTTCCCCTGAGAGTAACGGCACCAACACGCCGACGGTCTCATGAAGCCACAGGTTCCATCCGACACACTGAGCCAAGCCTGAAGCCGTCTCCACTGCTGCGGATGTTCCAGCCATCTGTAACAGAAAAATACATTTTACTGGGGAAGCAACACACAGTGCCCTTAAAACAGGTGTCATGTCAAGTCAAACTCGGTGATGTCATGCGGAAAAGTTGAAGTAGAGCGTGCGACTGCATTTTACATCCAAACTCCAAATCAATTTTCCAAATACACAGATATGTTTAAATGTCAGGGGGAGAAACCGAGTTTGTTTTGTTGTTGCATTATCACACTTGTAGTGTACTGTGTATCTTTGCATCATGTGTAAAGGCTCCTTGTGCTCACACTTCCTGTCTGTTTTTTTTTTTTTTTTTTCATTTTTATTGGATAGTACAACTACAAATTTGGAGTTTTAGTAAGAAATTAAATTTAGATTGAGCGTGTCTGCCTTTACACAAAAAAAAAACATTCTTGTTTCAGTCCTGCTACTATTTTAATCCAAACAGACTTGGTGGACCGCTACATTTCACTGCATTTTCCCTGCAATGTACTGAAGCTGCCTGTGCATATCACATATCTACCCCTGGTTTAATCTTTTTGAAGTACGTTGCTACACTGAAATCTCACTCTCCCTCCCAAATGCCAGCCGTGTCATTTTGCCTCAGCTATTACATCATGTAAGCATTAAACTGGCATTTGCCAGGTTAAATGTGTACATTGCCGATCGACAAAATTTTTTATGTCCGCTCCATAATATCACTCTCATTTTTTTTTAAACATATAAAAAACTGTTCAGTCACATCAGCAGTCACAAATCTGGCATCCTGACTTCTTTCCTCTTTACATGTCTGTACTGGTGAAAACATTTATAAGGTTTTTCATCATAACTTTGCCCAAATCATTCCATCATTGTTGTATAATCTGGCCCCATTGTAAACATTTTCCCCTCTATTGTCCTCCAGGGCCCCACTGAGGCAGTTTCGTGTTGTTCATTTGCAAAAAAATAAAAATAAAACTGTCTTCCCTCCCACAAAAACACCAGGTGTTGTCTGACCTGGGAGAGGGGTCAGCGACCTTTTCTGACATCACAATGGGCTGTTTAGAACTAAAAAGTGGGGAAAGTAAACAAACAAAGTTGAACTTTTCTCATTTCTGAGGAGTTTGTCGACAAGCTCGAGACATATCGCCATGTATAATGTGACTTTTTCCTAATGATACACAATATTGCATCTATAATCGTGGTTGCCACGTGATCCTGCTAGAGGTCAAACCGTCCATGTTAAAGGCAGCGGGACGGCAAGGCTGATATTATGCATGTTAGTTTCAATAATTTATATAATAATAAATTTGTTAGCGGTGGGGGTGTAGGGGAAAAAGAAAAAAAGTAAAGTTCAGGCAGCTGTTCACTGCAATTAACAACGATCACCATGCGCTCCAAGGGACGCCTAATTCCTGCCTGCCTTTAATTGTGCTCTCATCCCCGCAGTCCCACTAAGCCCTGACGTGAGGGCCCGGTTTGTTCTCGGTAACAAGGGGAGCGAGGAGTCACGGGGAATGAGGGGAGAGGGCTGCACACTTTTAATTGAGGGGAGGAAAATGTGCATCAGTAGTGTTGTGAGGGGCGGAGGGCGATCTTCAGAGGCCAATTAATTTGGAATACAAAGCAGCGGCGCAATCTGCTCAGGTTTCGGCCGGGGCGCGCGCCTAAGCTCACGCCGGCCACGTCTCTGAGGCGCGGCGAGATCAAATTAATTTAAACACTCCTCCTCCCCCTTCTTCCCGTGAACTACTTCCACCACCGCTTCACACTTTTTCTCCCCCCCCCCCCCCCCTCCACCATCTCCTCCACCGCCGCTCTCTCAACTCTGGGCCTCGACCCCGGGGGGGCGAAAAATATCTCCCTGTTTGACGCAAATGATTCGACAATGAAATAGCCGCACCCGACCTTCCCGGCAACACTTCTGCCGCCTTCTCGCGCAGCGACCGGCAGAAAGAAGCCATTCACTGCTGCCAAAGAAAGCACGACCTTCCCTTTGCACGCTGCCGTCTGCACACGCCCCGGCGAGAGTTAGAGCTCAGCCGCCCGTCCCTGGACCTGGCCGGGCTCCTCAACTCTCTGTCTGCAGGGACACACACAGTTCTCCTACAGACCATCCATCCCCCCCCCCAAAAAAAAAATGCACCCCGGATTTGTGTGCACCGTCTTAGCGCATGTTTTCATTACTCGCCGCTTCGAAAATTTATGCTTTGTGGAGGTTTCCCGCTGTAGCTCTTGCGGCAATAACCCCCCCCCCGTACCCGAATCCTAAATGAACCTTCTCAACTTCATGATGAATGCGGCGCACTCGCGAGGACGAAGGTCTGAATGAGAATGGAGCGCGGTGATATATGCCGGCGCTGATGAAGGCCCGAGTAAAAGCACGGAGATAAGGGAGGCGTACAAAGAGGAGAAACCTAATTGTGGAGAAGGGGGAGGGGGAGAGTGTGGGGGTGGGTGGGGGGATTGAGCTCCTCTGTGAGATGGTTAATTTATAAGAGCAGCGGCGAGGTATCGTGACATTCCGAGTAATGGCTCCGACTGGTTTGAGAGATTTCTTTGTCTCTTCGGTCGGGGATCCGTTCACGTCAACTCAGCTCCTGCTTCCACATTCTTTTCTTTTTTTTTCCTCATTCCTGCGCAGCTCTCTTACTCAGCGGACACTCCGGCGTTCCCATGTCTGGCAGAAGAGATTTGTCTTAATCACGGTAATGAAATGTTTGCCTTGGCGCAGTCCGGGAGCAGCATCTCCGGTGGCTGTTTTACCAAAAGCCCGGGAGGCCTTTTTTTATTTTACCTGAGGAAGCGGCGAGTAGATGCGATAACAGGCTTGCAGAAAAACAACTCGCAGTTTGATTTTTTCCCCCGCATTTTATGTGTGTTTTCCTTCTTTTTAACCTCTGCTTTTTATTTTCAAGTAAGTATCGCAACAAATCCTCCATCCTCTGTAGAAGTCATCTGATTCCAGGCAGCCGCCCCTCCACTGCCTCTGGCTCCCCCTCCGCACCGCCCTTCCCATACTCCCGCCCTCCCTCTCTGTCCTCCACCTCTCTCCGTCTGCGCCTCATTGCCAATGCAGGGAGCATAGCCGCAGCCATAGACCTCTGCGCGGAAACACCCAGCAGACAAGAAAAATGACGGCCGGCGCAATCTCATTTTCTGAGGGGCTGCAAGTCAGGCAGGAAATGGCTATTATTCCATCGACACTGTCGGTATTAAGTTATTTCCTTCTCTAAATACGGGAATGTTCATGAATATCTATTGAGTTCCAGGTGTGAGCGCTGCAGGTTTTTGTCCTCGCACACTCGGATGATTGCGGCCCTATATTCTGCCCGCTGCACCCTCACTTCTGAGATTGAAGTGAAAGACAATGGTAGTGGAAATTGGCTAATAAATCCGCGGGAGGCAAAGGGCTGTTTGAGCAACGCTGCCAGCTCATGCATGCTTTTCAAGTGGAGTGCGAAGAAAAAAAAAAAACGTAAACCTGATGCTTTTCTCCAAAAGGGGGTGAGCGACCGCAGGGCTAAAGGGCTAAATCTACCCTGCCAGGCACCAAAAAATATGTCCTCGCAGCTTCGATTACAGCGTCAGAGCCACGGTTTGGCGGCGCGGTCAGAGGGGACGCCGCACCGTATCATCACGCTCACCTCAGACTCATTTCATAGGGATGAGATTGTATATTACCGCCATATATGCATGGCAGGCAGCACGGAACGACAAGGAGCTCACAACAAGGCCATTTGCATTTGTTCTGCACGCGCGTCTCTCTCGGCTCCGCCGAGGAGCTTTTGTTTGACATGTATCACAGCCACAGAGCTGCCAGTCGGAGCGGGTGGGGTTGGAGGTGGGAGGGAGGGGCCTAGGGGGGCGCAAGAGCGAGGGAGAGGAGTCAGCCAAAGCCAGAGGATGACGAGCGGAGCAGCAGCCAATCTAGGTTTTGAGTGACCGGTTACCTCCCACTGCACCGCGACACTGAAGGCAGTCAGTGGGAGGAGGGGAAAAAAACAAAAAAAAGAAAGAAAAGCCACCGAGGGGAACAGGAGGGCGCCTGAGAGAGGTGGGGAGCCGAGCTTCCACGTGTCCAGTCGAAAGGCAGTCCATCGTGAAGAAGAGACGGCCGCAGAATTGATTGAAGGTGGTGGACCATAAATGAAGTTATTGATTCCGGGGTCAGAGTCGCAGGATGAGGTCTTGAAATAAATTGAAATAAACATATCAATACATCAAGTATATTGCACCCCAAGCACACACATACGCTCTCGCGGATATATTATGAACCTTGTTTAGCCTAATAGATGGTTGATTAATCTGCACGAAATGGCTTTTCATAGAAAACCGCGTGGAAATAAGCAAACAGAGCCATCATCACTGCTCCCGTTTGCCTTGTTGCCTTTTTTTTTGTTGGCTGTATTGTACAGCAGCTGGTTTTAGCTAATTGGGGACTGGATTGGAAAGTGATATTCTCCATATCTTGTCAATACCTGTCCTAGTGCAGGCCGTAGAATAGAAAGTGAGAGTTCTTTTTTCCTATAGATTTATATTCTGTCCCTTTTTTCAAAAAGAAAGTCTTTCTAGGTGAACAAAAGACCATCACTTTGTAATCTACTACATGCACTTTTCATAACGGTGCCCCTACAAAAACTGGCGGCGCTGGGAAGCCTTTCACGTAAGGCAGGAGTGAGCGATACCAGTCACTTTTCAAAATTTTAAAATCCATCTCATTTGCATAATAAAGGAATAAAGAGAGCGCCATAAAGTGAGCACTCAGGAAAGGTTAAAGCACTTCCGATTTATGGGTCAGAGGGAGACGCTTTCGCCGGGAGAGCGGGAGAAATTGCTTGGCTGGGAGACCAACAGTAGCGGCGTGTAAAGACATGGCAGCCAATTAAGAGAAAGGTCAGCCCATAAAGGAGGAAGCGGCACAGGAAGAGGTTCTGCACGCCGAGCAACAGCATCTTCCCCCCACCTCGACAATCTCTGCCGTCCACAAAATGTCTCCATGCCTTCTACGATGACAATTGGTTTTATGAACCGCAATTAACGGCCGATTATTCTTTTTTCATCAGGGGTTTATGTCTGGCCTCAGGAGTGGCGGCGGCGCTGCGAGGGATCAACAAGGTGGGCACGGAAGAAAAAAAAAACCCAGTGAGGATGGAAGCACAAGTACAGGCAGTGGAGTGAACCTTGCTGATATTCAGTACTGTGCCAGAAGAGGACTTAGTGTTGCTTCGGAGAAGTTTACGACTTGGTGCTGCAATTCATTTCAGCGTATGTGATGCGATTGAAAGCGATTTTATTGAATCTGCTGCTCTCAAGTCAATGCAAAACACTCTTAAAATAAGTCTCTGGGGACTTTTTCTGTTTCCAGCACAGAACAACAGCGTCATCTCTGATGATTGACATAAATAAAATAATTTGTTTCTGAGTCTAGATCTAATCTATTTAAAGAGCAGTAATACTTCACTTTTCTGCCAAGAACTGCTGTAAGCTTGGAAACAACAGACTTCTTTTTCTTTGCCATATTTATACCTGCATTTGGAAGTGTTTGGGAGTAATCATTTTTCACCTCGCTCAACTTCAACTGCTCTCAAAATATAAAAATAACTCGGAATCTACAGTCGTTTGGAGTGAGGAGTTAAAGAGGGTAAACAAAGGCAGTGTGTCTGCATGTCTATCTTTGTGACAGAGAGAAACTCTGTCAGACTGTTGACATCTTTCTCGTTTTGCTCTCAGTGTGCAAAAAAAAAATACTTGAACGAAGACACACGGAGAAAAGCCAACTTTGAATTTATGTATCACATATAATTCTGTTCCTGCAAATTATTTTCCATGCTGTTATCTCTGTATTACACCATGGACCTCCTGAGGGGGTTGTTGGGGCTTCACTCAGGCTTCTGAGCTTTAATAACAACAGGCGCAGGTGCCCCTGTTCAGCCCCCTTGCAGCAGGACGTGAGATCATGGTGCCTGCAGAGCGCTCACTGGTTCCTCCCACTGGACACAGCCGTATCCCTCACCATCAGCCCATTCAGCCATGGCCTCCGCTCCCTGCCTCATTTGCCAAATATAGTTTCTGCTGTGTCCAAGTGGTGGCAGGTGGGGGTGGAGGAGTTGTCAGGTCCCGCTATTCTCAGAAAGGATGGAGCGTAAAGAGTGTGTGTGGCGGGGGCGGGGGGGGGGGGGGGTACCATCAGAGAGCATATGCACTCAAAGGGATGGAAGTCTTTGGAGTCCCAGATTACATTTGCCAAGGTAATGAGACAGAACAAAAGCTGTCTAATATCAAGCTGTTCAGATGTATTCCTCATGTACTTAACAATGGCTGGTCCTCATAGCCTGAGACTGTTTTCTTTTGGTGGAGACCCTGAGTAGGATCAGATGTTGGTGAGGCCGACCTTCAAAGCGTCTGTAGTTTTTTTTAAAAGTGGTCTTGAAACAGACCACTAAAGTTAAACAAACTAGATGAAAATCATCATGCAACGATGGATTTATTTTAATTTTTTTTAAACAATTTTTTGCATTAACTATCACAACCACGGTTGGGATCTTTTTTTCCTCAATATTTTTGGTACTCGTTAGGTATAAAAGAAATCTCCTTTTTTTCTCCTTTTTTAATATGTACCACTATATTACTATACTATATCATATTACTATATATTTGCTAACCAACTGTAATGTAATGAGTATCTCTTAGTGCAGGAGTTAAGGCAAGATATCTTTAAATCATTCACATATTTTCATTTTTGTCAGCCAATTTCAATGTTGGCCACTGGATTGCAGTATATGTGTTGGACCACTGTGTTGCTTATATGCAACACTGAAATCCTATAGAAAATTTTAATTTTCATATATGTACCCAATTAAGAGACTGTTATGTATAAAAAAAAAGGGGGGGTTTGTATAAAAGTAATGAACTGCTTTAATTCATGGGTGCGATACTATTCAAATTCTTCAATCCTCAAAATTCAAGTCACATCTGTAAATGGTGTCAGTGACATCTGGCCAAGCACATGGGCATGTGAGCGTGGTATGAGGAAGGACATGCGTAATGGGAAGCTGCGTGACAATCAGGGTGCTTATGGGGTGGCGAAGGTGGAGTATGTGTTAAAGGGCAGCCAGGACGCCTTCAATGCAAAGAAGTGGCACGAAAGGTCAGGTGGTGACCGTGGGCCTCCCTTTTAGTTCAGTAAAATGGCAAATCGATAGTTGTAATGTGGAAATTATTAGTCACGTAGTGCTTTAAAAATGTTTCTCTTACATTTCAGAAAAAAAAAGAAAAAAAAATGGCCTGTGCATCAGAAAAGACGCACAGGTGAAAATGTTTCAGACAGCAGGGAAGCCAAAGTACAACTGCCCTGCCACAGGATCACATCTCCGGCCTTTTTACGGTGTCCATCGTCAACACAATGGTGACGTCTGAGGGTGCATGTGCAGAGCATAAAGAATAGTAGGAAACCCCAGACACAGTCTGAAGCAACAGATCAGGTCAAATTTGCTGGTGACTGTGTGATTCTGTTGCTGTGCCACTGTGGGGGGTGAATGGATGCCACATCCTGCCAGGAAGCTGCTGGGATCAGAGTGTGGATACATGAATGGATGGGCGATGGATTGTAACCTATAGAGCCCTGAGTTCCAAGGGAGAGAAGAAAATATCGTGTGTGCATTTGAGAAACTGTTTTATAAGAAGGTAAATTGCAAAGTGTACAACTCCAGAAAAAAAAAGGGGGGGAACAGCTTGCTCGCTTTTATCACCATGGCTGTCACGTAGATAGAGATGCCTGTCTGTCTGTCTGTCTATTTATCTATAGGAAATTAAATCAAAAAGGGACACATTTATCAGCTGTTTCCAACCCCAAAAAGTTTCTAACCCAAAAGTTTTTCAATAGACACTTTATCTGATGTCAATTATAGGGTTTGTTTCTAATTTGTATCCTGCCTATGCTGCCATCTTCTGACCACTGTTCAAAAAGTAGTTCCATTCGTTGCAGACAAATTCATGGAAAACCCACTCCTGTACTTTTCGTTTCTTCCCCAATATTGTCTAAAATGTGGCTCCCGCTCAGTTAAAACACATAGCTGTGGATGAAGGTAAGGGGGGTGGGGGGGGGGATAATAATAAGTTACTCTAAGACCCTATGAAGGGTTCAATAAATACTGCAGAGATGTGCTAAAAAAAATAATACAAAAATGACCGAAAGAAAAAAAAAACCACAAGCAGCAGCAGTGGTTGTGGAAAGAAAAATCTATCTTCCCCCTTGAACAGCATATGGTCTCTCTTTGACCTCAGCAAAAAAAACACTCCTCTGTTCCCAGCACAAAGAATCCTGGCCCTGGCTGGCAACAGCACCTCGACGCCTCGTCACCTGCCGCCCCCCCCCCCGAGGAGCTGCCTGCCTCGGAACTCTCTGGTGAGAGATAAGAGGCAGCTGCGCAGGATGCACAGCTGACCACTGGACGGCAGCCGCATCCTGTGCAGTTTTCTCAGTAGCTGCTTAACTAACAAATCAGCAGTAGAGAGTAAATAATTGTGCCGTCGCAGCTTTGTAGTCAACTCTGCCACGCGGCTGTCAGATAGAAATGCGATTAAATATTCGAAAGCACATTCACAACCCAAAACACAACGAGGCATGTGCGCACACATTCAGTGAAGAACGTAGGAAGGACAAGCACGGGCTGATGCTAGATGCAAAATAACACTGCACAAATACTGCATGCAGACATTGGAGAACCCACACATCTCACTTATAGTTGCTGTTGAAATACTTATACACAGTCTTCATACAAAGGGACTTATTAGAGAGTGGCTTAATACATTTTGCACACATGAATACATGAATGGATCTCACATTTTTCTTTCTTATATTTTAAGACCATCTCCACCGTTTGCTGCGGTGCTCAGTGTTGTTCACTGTAATGCGTCACGTTAAAGCGTCCTTTGAATATTAAGCTGCTGAAGATTTGCATTGCTAATCACGGTGCTGTCTGCCTTAGAGGAGAAGTGGGGAGGGGGGTTGTTTGTTTGTTTGGTTTTGTTTTGTTTTTTTAATCAGTGACTACATTTGAACAAACGTGCGTGATTCCGAAGCTCTGAGCTTCGGAGCAAATCTGATAAGGTGCCCCATGGTCAGGTGAGGACCAGATTATCATAAATCCACAACATGCTGCTTATCGAAGCTTAACACTGGAGATCTCTTGTAAAACCCCTGAAATTAACCAAACAGCAAACAGAAAATGGTGCTAGTAAACCGCTATATGTTAAATTAAAAGCGACAGCTGGATGACTAACATTTCACATTTGAAACCAAACCCATCCATGCTGCCAAACTCCCACAGGAAGTGTTTTCATTTAACCTCTAATCTTTCATTTAATCATTTAATCAGCTTCTTAAAATCAAGAAATCAACTGCTGCCCTTGGAAGTACCAGAAGAAGACAAAGAGGAAAAGGAGCCTCGCAGACGAGAAGCGTCAGCGAGCCGCCATGACGTCTGCAAAGTTAGCACTGGCGTTGCAGACGTAGCGTTTCTATGAGGACTGGTGGTTGGCTTTTAAACAATAAAACCAAAACAAAGAGCTGCACTGAAGGCGCTTCTTCATCGTAATCACGTCACCCTACTTCTGGCTGGCTTTGGCAGGAGTTCAGTTAAACAGTACAGTGCATTGTGACTCAAGCAAGAGGTGACAGGAATCAATACGATGCACTCTGGCTAAACTGGGAGCAAAAAAAAAAAAAAAAGTGTTGCAAGTTTTGAATCCTCCAGTCACAATTGTTTTCTACCAGACTGACTCTGACTCCTTTTGTGTAACGATAATTAAAAGTGAATCTAAAGATTTACATAATACATAATCAACTATCTTTTGTCAGAAGCAATTGGGACTCATCACTAGTTAAAAGTCGAGCATTTTTAATGCATTCTTTAAAAAGAAAGTGATGTGTTTTTGCTTCTTTCTTGTATCATATAAATGTGACTCAACCATATAAATGTTCCCCGAGATGAGAGCGTATGTACAGAGGCCTCACTCAGGGGGTCGAGCGTTTTGGCAGCAGAATGTGTTTACATTGCAATTAGGACTTAATTGTCCTAATTAGAATCCCCAACCTCTGATTGCACACAGCCATGCAACCTACTGGGCCGACCAGCCCGACTCCCTTACAGTCGTCAGCCGAGACACCCTGCATAATACTCGTTCCGTGAGCTCGCCGCACTATTTATATAGCGTTACAACAAGCTCTGATGACTATGAAGGGACTACTCAGAAGTGCCGAGGGAGCATTATGGATTTCCTGGAAATGCGTTGCTAGCCTCGGGCTGCGTTTATATTAGCGGAGGAAATCACATGCACCGGCTCGTATGAAGAGCGGAGGAAGCCTTTCCTGCGATCTGCATCCCGCAGGAAGTCGCTATTGATTTTCATTGAGCAGATTTCCGAGATCAGATTCGCTGACTGCCAACACGTGGAGCCCCCCCCCCCCACCCCCAAAAAGCCCCCCACCCCCTTCCTCCTTCTCTTGACCGCGTTCCCCTCGTCCGCTTTGGTCTCTGCCTCTTTCAAAATCAATGTCACAGGCATCTGTCCTGGACCCTGAGCGGAGGGGAGGGTGGAGGTGGGGTGATAGTGGGGGGGACAACAAGTGGAACATAAACGCACCTGTCTCCCCCACCCCCCACCCTCTCTGTATGCCCTCCTGGGGTTAGTGGGCAGAAGGCCCCATCAGCGGTCCATCTGAGCCCTGTAAGCAGCACTGCCAAACCCTGCTCCCAGCAGGGCTCCCTGGCTGACACTCCAAACGGTGTGTGGGAATATCAGGCTGGCTGGCTGGCTGGCTGGCTGGCTGGAAGCTCGGCCAGTCGCTGGCTGCTGCTGGCCGCCGCTGCGACTCCAGGGAAGTGCGGAGCGTGTCAAACCGCAGGCTGTCTCGGCTGCACGGCTGGACAGGCCCGACACTCCCGAGGCTCACGGGTCTGAATCGATCCGCAGCCAAGTCACAAGAGGCCGCCGCACATCAGCAATAGCAAAAGAAGGCGGGGGGCGGGGGGGGGGAGAGAGAGAATGTGCTCGGTGTCTTCAAACTGTGATTTTTGATGTTGTCGCTCTACGGTGGCCTTTCAACACACGTTGTTGTTTTTGTGTGTGTGTGCTTTTGTCAGCACGGTAATATTTGTTTTTCTGCGCATGATGTGTCTGTGTGGATCTTTGTCCTGCAGGGTTGTGAATTTATGCCACATAGTAATACTGCTTCAGAGGTGGAAAGTACAAATAGCTTGTTACTGTACTTGAGTCGATTTTTCAGGTACTTTACTTGACTATTTGTTTTTCTCACAAATTTTTACTTTTACTCCCTACAATTATACGCAAATATCTCACTTGATATATTTTTACTAAAATCCTACTTTTTCTCATTGCATTGCAAAAACATGCTTACTACCTTTATGTGTAAAGGTGTGGAGAAAGGTGTTTCAATTCTGTTAAAAGTAATTCACTTATTATTTATAATAGTTGTTGCTTGAAGTGGAGCTACTTGAACATTTGAAGTGGCTGTGTAGTTCAATATAAAAGTGGTTTAAAGTTGAGAGGGATATCATTTTGGTGTACCTCTGCTTATCAACAAAAGTATGTATTCATTAATTGTAAAAAAATAAATAAATAAATAAATAAATCATACTTTCTTAATTTTATTTGAGTAAAGGTTTTGAATCAGTACTTTTACTTTTACCAGAATATCCATACTTTTACTTAGGCACAGAATGTGAACACTTTAGCCACTTCTGTAATACCTAAAGTACTTAAAGTTAGAACTGCTATTTAAATGTATGTGGAGAGACGACAGTGTTCATGCTTTGCACTGCTGCGCCTAACAAAAGACTTTTGCATTTTTGACTGCATCCCTCTGAAGAAACCCGTCGTTCCTTACAACGCTCGCCGGGGGGGGAGACGCTACAGCACATTGTACATTCAACTACAAGCTGATAATAAGGAAATAAAGTGCAGAGAACGTGTGACACACATCTCATCAGACGTGTTTATGCATAGTTCAGGTCGGGTGGGGCCGCAGTTCCCCTTTTTGTTGCAGACACACTAATAGAGAAAAGGAGAAACACAGGGACAGCCTCTCAGCATGTGACTCGTGCTGAGCCCACAAAGCTTGCTCACATCACTTAATGAACCAAGTCCTCCCACTAATGAGGCTAACCAAAGACTCCGGGGTCAAGTTCTCACACACACACACACACACACACACACACACACACACACACACACACACACACACATTCTCATTTTGAAGCTGTGCGTAAAGGAAGAAGGGGGTGATACGACTCAGAGGCTGTTGTGTAATTAGTGAGGACAGGCCAGGATTTCTTTGGTAGACATGAGTCCATTAACCCTCGATGACATTTGGTGATAAAGTGTCTTTTTCATCGGGGCGCATTTGAGGAAAGTCATACCATCGTGACCACCGGAGGTCTGGCTGTCTTTTGAAGTATTAAAAGTGTCAGTTGAAAAGTTCCAAATATGGGCGCAGTAAGTTGTCTGATTTATTATGAAGGCAAATTTAATTAAGATGCAAACACCTTTGGCATCAATCCGCTTCATTTCTCCCTTTCTAATAAATTTGACGCAAATCACAAAATTAGCTTGCGCTCCCTGACCTGACCACACCTTGGCCTCGCTTGGCCTTTGGCTCCTGGATTCAGTCAACCGGTGCAAATCGGACCGACTTGACTTTATGAGTTGTTTTTTCTCTCTCTTCCTCCCCCGTAATTTAACGGGCCGAACAAGTGTGAGGTGTGTGTGCGTCCATCGGAAGGCAACCCTTCACCTTGAGGCGTACACAATCACAAGGAAATAACGCTGACACGTTGGCGCGTGTGCGCTCGCTCGCGCACGGATTCGGATCCTCCATCTCTGCGAGTGCTGTCATGGGCCCCCTCCTCTCCCCCTTCCCCCCACCTCTCCTCCTCTTCTTCTTCCTTTGTTCCCAGACTGCACACCAACATGTCCAGGTCCTGCCTCTGGGGAGATTGGGCTGGCAGGAGGCTTGTTTTCAGAGCTTTGCTCTTTTTCTTTTCTTCTCCCTTTCCTCTTCTCCTCTCTCCTTCCTCCTGTTTTTTTTTTCCCCTTGTCTGTACCGGTGCTGGCTAATTACCGGCACATTCTCCCTCTGCCAACAGTGTGCTGCTGCTGCTGCTGCTGCTGCTGCTGCTGTCGAGCGCCTACCCGCTTCCCACCCTCTCTCAACGACCACCTCCTCCTTCTTCTTCTCTTCCTCCACCTCTTCTCTCCCCCCAAGCCACCTCCCCCCGTCTTCTGTTTCTCTCCCCCTCATCACTGGGAGTGAGCGGAGGAAGGGGGGATGAGGAGGAGGGCCGGAGTACAGATGTGTATTAATGAAGCAGTGAAGGGCAGGGGGTGACTCACCGAGAAGGGGGAAAAAAAGAAAGAGGGAGGCGGAGAGGAGGAGGAGGAGACGGCGACGTGCATGCAGACGCGACCAGATTTGCCACTTCTGCGCTGCCTTTTTTCCCCCTCTCTCTCTCTTCCCCTCCCATCCGACATCCACACCTCCCATCGCCCTGCACTCACGCCTTCCCCCTCTACCTCCTTACCTCTTTGCCGTGCTCTCGCGGCTTGCTGCCACTGCTGATTTGAATAATTCAGCACAAGCCGGTATTCTCCAGGGCCCCATTGTCTGAGCACAGCGGTAGAATGAGGGGGGAGAGAGATAGGGGAGAGTGCAAAAGAAGAGGGACGGGTAGGGGAGGTGTGTCGGGTTGGGGAGGGGGGGGGGTGTGGGCAGGAAGTCCATCCCGGCTGCTCTCACCTCGCCGCGGCGTAAATCAGCGCTAATGAGGCGGAGGAGGAATACCTGGGCCTTGTAGCGGCCTAACAAAGCCGTTGCCGTCGCATGCGCGCTAATTCCGGACACGTTTAGCAGTCCGTGGGGCAGCGCGGCGCACGCGTGACCTCGGCCACGTCCGCGTTATTGACTTGTTGCTAACCCTCGCTCTGTTTTTTTTGCGCACGACACAGTTGCGCGGTCAATGTCATCCGGCGGCGGGAGGAATATCGGCGCCGAGAGGAACGATGTGGACAAACACAAGGAAAAAAAAAAGACAATGAGCGCAACCAAGCAGATCAATAGCCTCGCCGAGGTCAAATGCTTAGCAGTGGCCACTGCGGGGAAAAGGGAAACCGAGGTCGGAAACGGTCAGGAGAGAAACAACTGTTTTTCTCTTTTTCGTTTTTTTGTGTTTTGTTTTGTTTTTATTATCGGATGATTGGTCAATTATTGATCAATGAGTTTTGTTTCTGTGTTTTCTCTAACCTAGGACAGAACGTGTCTTTCATCCACCAGGTAAAAAGCCCATATTAAGTAAAAGCACATTCACACACACACACACAATCTTAAAGCTGATTGAATGAACCTTCTGTTCTCACAGTCTAGAGGAATCTAGGTGTTTCTGGCAGCAAATTGTAGCAACTACTGATACTGTAATTATTTCTTTTCTCTACTTGTGGCCCTAATCCTCTTCCCTAAATAACATCTAGAGGCTTTCCGCTGTTGCAACACACCTGAAATTTCAGCCAGCTGCAATACAAGGTTTTGTCCTTTCTGGAAATACAACAATTTCTCCTAATGAGGATGTCTTACATGTGGAGCATTAATAAACAAACAAAAAGCAGGGTTGAGCTGCAACTTTCCTTAAGTCTTTAAATGCTCAGATTAAGAAAACTGTTGATCCGTCATCACAGTTGATCCATGATAAGTTGCCCCAAGCAGCCTCTTCTGCCAACCAATAGAAAGCCACGCTGTCTGATGGATCACTTGTGTCTTTTAATTCCTGAGAGATGTGTATACGCCCTTGATGTTGAGGCGTCTTCATAATTCAAATTCAACCTGTTTTCCAGGAAGCTTGTTCGCAAACTACAAGTGCGCTAATGCAGATCCAGCCACCCTCTCCGGAGACGGACCACCAGCTCCGGTTGGAGCTGAGAGACTGGAGGTCAGCCTCAAACTGCTGACAACAGAAGATACAACAGATGCTCTCACATTCTGTCTCTTTAGTTTTCGTTGACTTTTGCACTCACTTTCTCAACCGATGATCTTCACCTTCCATCTTACCTTCTGTCGCCCAACACCCCTCCCACCGCCACCAACACCGCCCACTCACTGAGAACTCTCACCATCCGTCCACTGTCTCTAATAAGGAGTGGAGGGGGGAGTGGTTGTCCCGCCCATGGGAACTTCTTCCAGCCAGAGGAACAACAGGGGGGAAAAAGTGGACTCAGATCAGCTAGGAGTGACAAAACTCCAGAGACTTGCATTCTAATGCTGCAGCTCCTTCACACCCTAGTGGTGATTTGTTCCCATAAGAAAATATGTCAGTAATAGCTATACCTTCATGAATATGGACCAATGCGGAGGCTTTGTACTGTCTGCACAGTGACTTCAGTCAAGCACCTCTCTCTTAGGAGATGACACACTCGCCCGTTAGATGTGGGGATTTTGGTATCTCAAAAAAAAAAGAAATAAAAAATGGAACATATAATGTCTAGACATCAAAGGCATGACGCAAATGTTGTGAAATGGCTTTCTTTTGTAAGCCCTGTGAACTTCCTGTCAGGCATGGGTAAAATATGCGATTTAAAACGTTGGGGTTTTTTTTTGGTTGGGGGGTGGTGCAGATTCAGAACTAACTATTGTGCATTATTTCTATCAGTGAGGTTTTAATTCTATATTTGTCTACTGTGGGTGAAGAAGCCAATAAAAAGACAATGAGTACGGAGGAGGCGTCATGAGAAGAAGGGTTTTTTTTTATACGAGGAAAGTGATTCCCTCGGAACATTTTACAGTTATAATGTGATCTGGGGAGCATTTATTGTTTGTCTGCAATAACAAGCTAACAACGCGTTAGATTGGCTAAATTAAGCAGCCAAGCATAAAACCAGCGTAACGTCAGTGCCTTCTGTTTTTTTTGTTTTGTTTTTCTCCTTCACTGGGTTTCTCCAAGTTTGCTGCGCCCCACCCCCATGATGTCTTTTTTAGCCATTAGAAGGAGGGGAGGACTTTACTTACATTATCGGGATTTACTTGATGAATGAACCCACATGGTCAAATCATCAGCTTGAGGAATTTGCTCAATGAATCAAAGTCTGCCCCTCAGATAATTTTACTCAATGAAAGGAAAGACAAGAAAATTTGCTCGCGCTCATGGGCCCCCCGCTCACTTTGTCTGCACCCCACCATCCCCCCATCCCTCGGCATGCAAAAGGCATCAACTGGAGGAGTGTAAAATTCCTCCAGGCGAGCTCAGAGTAAGAGGAAAAAGATGGAGGGAAACACAATAAAAGTAAAGAAAGGGGAGAAAGAATCAAATAAATGTAATGGCAGCGGATTAAGGATTAAAGAACCAAAGACAATAGAAAGAGGGATTTGACATCTGTTTTGCAGATGGGAGTATTTCTAGGCAAAAAGGAATTAAACACGCAGCGGAGGAGCTCGGGGGAAGTCGGAAGAGGTCGGAAGAGAGGAGAAACCGGAGTCAAAATAGCTGGACGGGACTGAAATGGCAGGGGGTGGGGGTGGGGGAATGGGGGGGGGGGTGGGGGGGGCACCCTTCTATTTACGCAGAGATATTAATCTGCCGACATCTCCATGTCAAATGCACCTCTGCCGTGATTCGCTCTGGAAGTCACGGTGCGAGCGTCATCGAGGGCCTGGTTGTGATGCTGACCTTTTCAAGCCGAGCCACATATTTAAGCCCAAGCTCGACTGCCACCATGGGAAACGACCAACTTGCAGTCGTCGGATTAAAAAGCGCAAACTTCTCCGCAGACGCTTTGTCGATCGCAGCGCCTCAACAGCAGAAAAGTTGCGGAACATACAGGGGCCACACACACACACACACACACACAAACACACACACACAAGCTTTGGCCCGGCTGCTCCGCTCCTACGAGCCCTGACAGTAATCAGGAGGAGAAGTGAATGCTGAGGAAGTGTCAACAGAACGCGAACCCGGCGCTTCGTTTAGGCCAGATTGAACTGATGGCTCATTGCTGGTGACATAATTTAGATGAATGGTGGGTACAATCCATCAGAGGAGCACCGGCAGAGGGGGAGAGGAGGGCTACGACCCCTTGCCGTGTCTGGCCGCCAGCGGGGATCCCATTACCCTACACCTGTTAACAACACCAATCCCCTTGTATAAACAGTAAAGTGATCCTTTTATCGGGGAGGAGAGGGTACGAGGGTATGAAGGGGACTTGGGGGAGGAGAGGGGCAAACGGAGGAGGGAATGCGGGGAATGCGAGAGATGAAGCGGAGGAATAAAGAAATGTTTTCTTGTTTGGCTTGAGAGTGACTCGCACCTCTGGACATGATGGATGAACCCGGGGTCTGCAGAGACAAGTCATGGACAGATGGCTCAGATACTCACTCCCAACCACCACAGGGACAGCGGCCGAAGGTGCCGTCTCCAGACTAAAGCAAGAGGGACATCTAGTGGTGAACATTCAAACTCCACTGTGGTAGTTTGTTTTTTTCTGTTTTTGTTTTCTTGTTTTTGTTCTGCATCCAGCGCTTCAAATACCAAGTTCCTGTCAGCTTTTTATATGCAAGATATAATATGAGCTGAGTTCAGTAGTCACAGCATATTAGGACCATTTTTGATTTATTGTTTTTCTAAATGTGAACCAGGCTCCATTATTTCAGGATTAAAATTACTGCTTAGACTGAAATAAATATTTGGCGCCAGTGTTGTTTCGATTCTGTATGAAGCCGATTGTAAAGGCATGCCTGGCCATTGACTGGGCAGAGTCGTCAATTGTTGCCGACAGACCTGCCCTCAGCTTTTACTGCCTTGAGAAAAGGACTTCCACCAAACGCCAGCAGAGTGAAGGAACAAACACTGTCAGAGCATGAATGCAGATTTGTGTCGGTTATTCAGTAAGTTATTGAGTCTTGTCACAAGGCTCAAATGGTTTAAATGACAATAGATTCCAGTAGGTCGACAGACACTTTGCCCCCTGTGTGAAGGAGTAAAATGTTAAGTCTGCTTTTGCAAGGCCCTATTTACCTGATAACGAGGTTTCGGGTGTATTACAATTGTCACAGTAATAACTTTGATGAGGAAAAACTGAAAAATAGCAACTGCCATGGAAAAAGCAGTAACTTCCCCCTTTAAAATGTGGAAGAGCTGCATGGGTAGATAATGATCTACACTATAAATTTTGTAGATTACAGCAGGAACGAAAAGAACGCAGTGCACTGACGGATCAGGTTTTAATGTGTGTGAGTGATGCCGCTATGGAATCACCACTGTGGTGTTTATTGTTCATTTTTGTTCTAGTTGTGTAAGGAGCTGGAATGAAGCGACGGACGGTGTTTTTCCAAGTGGTTTCCTTTAGCCGGCTCTTTTACTTATTTAAAGCCAGACTTTCGCCGCGCCTTCCACTGACTCAATACAAGGGAGGAGAGTTGCAACATCCCATCAAAGTGCTGTTGCTGAGCAGACTCGCTGCCACTGATTTTTGATAACTGGCCGTGCGTACTCCCCCACCTTTCAAACTCATCCTGTTTGAAAAAGGCAGTCGTGTCAAAACTCTTTTGACTTTTGGATGTCGCTCATCGAAACATAGTCCAGACTACACCAGGACTGAACTTGCTATGAAAACAAAACCGCCTTTGTAAAACAGTGAAAACGCTGTATTCTGTGGATAAGCCAAGCTCAAATTTGTTAAGAGATATTTTAAGTGGTTGGGTTTTTTTTTTCAACTTTGTGATTTCATTAGAAGAGCACTGTGGATTTTATTTCTGAATATTGGAGGCCTAACTGGCCTTCTTTGAAGCATCCAGGGTGCTGGACTTTGCCAAACAAATCTGGCTGTTTCTCATAGCACCCCTTTGTTTTTGGCAAGTGGTGCTAACCAGCTGCTAGCCAGGGAATTATTTAACTAAAAAGATTTTCTTTAACAATAAAAGAAGGGGAAAATTCACTGTGCTTTCTGTGATGAAAATACAACATTCACAAATGCTGTTTATTTACATTTATAAGACATCAGATGAATGGTCCACTCGTTAGCAAAGCCATCATCATTGGTTTTAAATGTAGACTAGACTGATGAAGGTAATGGTAAAGCAGCTTTATTTGTCATTTGTAAGATCAGATAGTGAATATATGAAGCAAGCGCAACACAAATTTCCACATTTTCTTTTCACAGGAGCAAAACTCATGCAGAAGACGTCGAGAATCCATTCTAGGGGGAGTTTCTCCCAGTCAGCCTCCCCCTCTCCGTCTCCACCACCCCTCACCCTCTCTCCCTCTCCTTCCACTCTCATATTGTGTCTCTTAACGAGTCACGTCCATCCAGCAATTATTATGAAATTAAAGCCATTTTCCACGGCCGATGTTTGCCCCGGTAATAACCACACCGAGATAGGCTTCATTCATTTAGCGTTTTAGTTCAGCTCAATTCCTGTCGCATTAGGAAGAGGAGCAAAATCGGAGTGTCACTCAGATATTCGGCTTAATGGTTTGGCGAAGGCCTGGGCCCCTTTTTTTTCTCCTCCTTTTCCTTTTGCGATCCTCCTAACCCTATCTCGCTGCCAATTACGCTGTTTAATCTATATGTAGATAATGGTGTCCGGGACCTCCCTGTTGAAATGTCAGGTGTGAAGAGGTTATTAGCTAACTTTTAATTACTGTCCATCATTCATCGACAGATTGGCCCTCTCCGACTGTCCACTTATCGGCCGCGCAAAATGTTGGCTGGGAGCAGGAATGGAAAAGAAATACATTTAGGAAGCACCAGGTCTCCAACTTAATATCGCCATTTTCACACTATTAGCGGGGCTTAGTGTTTGGAAGAAAGACGAGGGAGGGAGCAGAAGAGGGTGCGAGCACTTAGATCATTTGTCAAACTGTTTAATGGAAGCGGATCATGAGTCAAACAGTTAAATGGAAGCAGATCATGTCGCCCGAGTCATTTAACGGCCGATTCAAAAAGTTTTGAAGCGGAGAATAGAAGGACGCGCCGCTACAATTAGGCGACGAGGAAAACTGGCGGTACGACAATGCAGCACAAAACTCCACCGCAAGAACTCAGTGGACTTTGCGTCAACATGATGCAGGGAAGGAATTCGTATGATTTTCCACAATACGTGAACCACACCAAGTTCTGTGGTTCTGAACACCGGGTGAAAATGTTTCACTGGTCTGAGGAACCTCAGCCACAGCCTACTAAAATAACAGAGACAATGGAGCAGACATTTTAAAAGTCTGCAAACTGTTGCCATCAACTTTACTCTTTCCTAAGTGTTATTGTATATTTAAAGACCTGCAGCCCCTTTAGCGACCTAAATTCAGCTGATCCAAGAT
>NW_027466108.1:982500-1032500 GCF_046127955.1 Nelusetta ayraudi
CAAGCTACAAAACGTCACCAGAGCCTGAATCCACACAAAGTGATGATAGCAGATGGGTGAAATATAATTTCTGGGTGAACTATTCCTTTCACACTCCCACCAGCAAAAAACAAATCGAAAGGGTAAGGCAAAAGTAAAGTCTAAAATGAAAAAAATAAATAAATAACAAGCACAAGAAAAATGTCGCTAGGGGAAAAAGGTTAAAGAACACTGGCAACATTGAGTGCATTTCCTTTAACCTTGAAACTGCACAAATTGAAATTGCATATCAAAAATACTGACACTCTACTGTGTGGCCTTTACACCGCCTCTGTAACTTTTTCGATAGATTTTTTTCAAATCATAAGAAAGTGAACATGACAACTCTGTGGCCAATTAAATGAGGGGCTGCAGGAGTTGTGACCTTTTGTCTGTGCTGGAGACGTCCTTTCCCAGGCCACAGCTGCAGAGTATCAGAGTACCATCACAGTGTAAGATTACCGTCGGGCTCTTTTAACGTGTTTACATTTAAATGACTTGTGGGACAAAGTATGTGAAAGTGGCATCAATATGCAAAAGACAGGAGAATTCACACACTGTTTTTTTATTATTCATACATAAAACAGTATTTTCATTTGTTGCCTAAAAACTGCACCTATACCGTTACTGCATAGAGAGAGTGGGTGTAGGTATGAGTTACGGGTAGAAAGAATGCAATAGAGCCTGGAGGTGTCACATAGTCCTGCATTCCACATATCTATTCACTGAAGTACCCGAAAAACACTGATAACCAAAACATACTTCAACCAAAACTAGTTTGGAGACCCCTTTTTAAGGTTGGGGTGAGGTCTGTCTCGTTCTTGTAGAATAAGTTTACTACCAAAGCCATCATGTGAGAGTATGACATTTATGGACACAACAGGACCATGGCAAACACCTTTAAAAGCAGTAGAGCTGTCTCTGCAACGCAAAAGAAAAAAAGAGAGACTTGACGCTGGGGAGCTGCTGCCCCCTGCTGTTTCGTTGTAATACCGCAATGACAAACTTTAAAACGCCACCGTTTTTAAACTAAAATAATGTGTATGCGTTTGTTGTTGTATTTTCTTTCTTTTGGGGGGAATTAGATGACTGCACATTGGCACACACTAAGCCTTGTGCCATAGTAAATCCATTTCAGTTTGATTACAGCAAGAAGGGAGTGTTATTTTGTATGACTACGATCGATGTCTCTATGATAGGAACGTTCTAATCCTTAGAATACATGCCGTTGTGAGTGGTTAGTGGACACATCGCAGAAATTGAATAGTGGCTCTGGTGTAACATTTTGCAGCAGCGACCCCTTGTGTTTAGCTCTATTTTTTTGTTATTGTTTTTGTCATTAAAATAAATAAATAAACAAAATACAAGACTAATACAAACGCAATTATGATCCCCGAAGTCCACTGCTTAGGCTCTGGAGGACAGTTTGACTGAACTAGCGATAACAATTGTCCCATTGTCTGTCATCACCGCTCCTCACGCCAAGACAACTAAAGTAGCTCCTTTACCTTACCTAGCCTGCAACATGGCTATCACAGCCCAGTTAGCCCCGACACCTCCAATCAAGCCAAGTTTATAGTGACAGCAAGCTAGTTACACTGCCAATGCGCTGGATAAGTTACTTGCAAATGACATAACATTCCATAGTTTTTTTTTAATTGTCATTTAAATAAATAAAAAAAATTTTAAAAATGTATATATATTTGAACCCATGTCTGTTGTCTTCAACGACTTTCCTGAGGGCGAAATTCACCCGGGTGGCTTTGTCTTAGCAGCACTAGAATTACCTTCGGTCCAATGAACTAATTCTACTTTAATGTAGCCCACCCCCCTCGCGCCACACAAAGTTAATAAAGACACTGTGACAACAAACAAACTCACCTGCGTGGCCGCAGGGTTCCAGGCAAAGAAATTCAAATAGGCCCCTCCCACATCCTAAAACCCCTCTCCCATTTCCTGCACGGGAAATGGGAGAAAAACATAGAAACATAGATTCATATGATAGAAGTGTTTATTACAAACAGGCACAGTGAAGACAACTGCAATGGGAAAATAGCTGTAAACAGTTACTGTCATAAATCTATGAAATTCTGAAACTAAAGTACATCATCTGCGTTTACAAGACATCCCGCTGGCAATCTACTCGATACACGCACACATGCTTGCACAGCACACGCATACACCCGCACTCTCTCAAAAGTATGATTCTCAATACCCAAAGACACACAAACGCAAAAGGGTTTGACTCAACTCAAAATGTCCTTGACTTGTATTAGTGGTTTCAGTTAGTGTGTTAGCTTATTAGTGTTTTATTAGTAGGTTAGTTTGTTAGTTTGCAGAGAGCTACAGCAGCTCCTCAGTTAGTTTCTGTTCATTGAACATGATGTTAGTAGTCTGCTGAGTGAACAAAACTGCCGAGCTTGTGTTGAGCCTGCCACCCCTTCTAAAAATAAATAAATAAGCATAAAGTCTTGGCACTGACAGTGTCATGTTTGTTTTTCCAATTTGTGAAAATCAGTTGTTCCAACAAAAAAAAACATTTGCTCCTAAAGAAATTAAATCATTGTTTCAGACAGTAATATACTGCAGTATTTAACGAAAGGGGAAGAAATACTAAAAAGCAGCAGGTGGGTGTTAGTATGAGCGCCGTCATACGCTAGTGAGCGAGTTGAGGTTCACTTGGCTCTCCTGTGAACAAGGAAGACACTCACCTGGGCAGGCTGACCACACAGCATAAGGGCATGAGGTAGACACCCTGGCCTCTGAGAATGTCACTCCAGCCTGCCAGTCATGTCATGAGGAACCACATGAGATTCCCCAGGAGTGTGTGGTCAACCCAGTTTTGTATCAGCAGCTCCTCTTTTCATCTACAGTGATTAATACCAGTCCCCTTTCCAAGTCCTGAAACCCTTCTTTGCTTGCTTATTTTAACATGTTTGTTTTTTTTGTTTGTTTGTTTGTGTTTTAGTCTTAAATAATAAATGGTCATGTCTTGTAGAAGGATTGCAGGAACCTGAGAGAGGAGTGTGTGTCTGCAACTGCGGGCGCAAAAGCAAAGTGTTGGTCAGAGGGTTAGAAGAAAGGCCAGCCATCAGCATTCAGAAGACAGGTTAGTAATCATCCCACGGTTAGCAGACATTAGTACAGTTAGATATTAGTCAGGTATTGTTAGTAGAATCCAGACCTGGGCAAAAAAAAGCTATTTGCACATAATTGTTAGCATTTGCTGCAATTTGCTTAAGTATCAGATGGTGGGGCTGTAGACATCATGACAGCTTAATTGGCGCCGGCAGCCGTCGGTTAGTAGGGCTGCGCAGTTTCTACAGACTTTCGAGTGATTATCTAAATCACACGAATCCCCACCTAAATGGCACTTTAAAGAGGCCGCAACAAATGCTAAGAATCATTTGTAAATAATTTTTCATCCCTTCTCTGCAACATCCAGTGGCTTGTAGAAGAGCTTCGGGCATTTTCAGGGCTTTGCAGCTGCGAGAGTATCAGTGGGAAGCAGCTAGAAGCTTAACGACCATTTGAAATGTTTTGTCAGACCGACATTACACGCATGCACACACTGGCACGCACGCACGCACACGTGTGCGCGCCCACACACAAGGGGAGCACATGCACTGAAACACATGCACTCACACACGGTAACATTTGCATTCAGAGCTGCATAGAAAAAATAAATAAATAATAGCTGTTATCACATCCAATTACTGGCTTTCAACATAAACGGGCAACACAAATTACGCATTGGTCAAAAGCAATTCTCTCTTACAAATTTAAGCTTTTTTTTTTAACTTTATAGTTCTAAAATGTCACAGCTTTTCTAGTTATGGACGCAACACACAATGCTTCCAATGGTATCGCATTATTAGAAAAACTAAATAGACCAGTAAAATTAAAATGTCTTAAGCATTGACTGAAAGAATGGTCAAGGTAGGTCACTGCACTATGAAATAATCAGGCGCTTCATGGCTACAGCGTTAGTGTAGCTGATCAGCCGAAAAAATAAAATAAAAATAAAACAATTGCCCGCACTGTGGGTGTATATTAGCCTTACTCACAGCCTGGGAAACACACATATAAAATGACAGGGAAGAACACTGCAGCACATTTTTTTGGACCCTGCCTTGTGTGAAAAGCTTCTTTTCAAAATGGGCTCACACTGACGGGCAAAGCAGCGCTGGCATGTATATAACTGATCTCAGCCCTTTTTTCACACATATATTGCAGAAGTCGGAGCCATCTCTCAGCTGGTATACGCTGGCACATGGATCATCTCCTCCTGAAAAGGTGTGGGATGACAGTAATGGTCCCACATATCCATCACTGCGGGGGGAACGACACGGCAGCTGTTACAAGCTAGGAAAGAAAAGGTGCATTTTCCATATTCTAGCGCTTTCCTGTGGCTTTTTTCACATCAAGTATTTTTGGTTTGTTTTTTCTTTAACTATTTTCTATTTATTTTCCCAGATTATGCTTCAAACTGAAAAAAATAATCTATAAAGAAGATTATGCTTATCAGATTTGGTCACGGTCTCCACTTTCAGGTTGGTTTATCTCCTGTCATAACCATAATCCCTGGGATGATAGTAGTATAGCATATAGTGGAAAATATTGCAGTGATTTGTCACATAGCTAATCTCCCATGTTCCATCTGCCCACCCTTATCTGCACACTCAGTCAGCACAGAGGATTAACATGCATCTTCCTGTATTGTGTGTGGCAGCGAGGGAGGAAAAATTAGCTCTGCCGTTTATACATGCGTTCAGGCAGCGTTTATATATGTATATATCATCATGAATGAATACTTCATTAATGTGGGGTCTGTTAATGTGAAACTCACAGTCAGATCCTGTACCAGTCTGGGAGGAAGCAGAGCAACGGGTAATGCGTCACTGGTCAAGTCTAGCATGAGCTCCAGTCTGCTTCTCCTGGAGAGTAAGACAACAAGAAAGCAGGAGAAAAGTGGGACGCGACCCAACTACCACCAAAATAGCACAGGAATTACTTTTAGGCATATTGTCTGGTTCTATAAATACAAAGATGAGGCTAAATTACACCTATTGAAAAAAAAAAACAACACAAAATACAAAACAAGCCTCTTGAGACAGGTCTTACTGGTTGATCATTTATCTTTGTATTACATTTTGTCAGAAATTGTTTGGCAATGAATATGACATTTTCTTGTGATTTTAGCTAACGTAACGTGGCGGGTGCACATAACCTCATCCTGCTGCTAGATGGAAGATCCTCCCACGTTCCTCAGGGGTGACATGTCAGTAGCTCTTGGTAAATCCAGTACAAAGCCCACTCAGCACAGGCTAAAGGGTTGGCAGGAAATTTAAAGAACATTCAATAAGGATGCACATCTTATTATGAAGATAATAAAGCCAAACATGAACAAAGAACAAGTTAACAGCAGCACAGAAATATTGGGAAGCTGATGGGGGGGGGGGGCAGTTTCTGTTTACTGCCAATACTTTATTAAATTATTAAGAGTCCAATATTTTTCTCTTTTCTTCCTTAGTGCTGGACTAAAATATTTGTTTTCTGTTATTTGTGTATTCTTTACTTTTGTGTGTTTCATTATGGTACAGTGGACAAATTTGTGAATTAGGTTATCAATATTGTCATTAAATAGTCCACTTTGCATTATATTTACATAAAAGACCTTAGGGCAAAGTGTGTAATTTAATATTCATTTGTTTGCCAAGTGGGGAGCACAACACAGAGCAGACTTGACTGCAGCTAAATATCAACCACGTCAGGGTGAGAAATGCTATCATTTTCTATCATAATTAAAAACAAACCTCCATTCTAGCCTCCTGTTTTCTCCTCCACCAGAAAACCAGGAATAGCATTTCTATAAAAAGCATAATGTAATATTCATAAACCCTCCAAACGCTGTTGAAGCCGAGCAGATGTTCTCCACGCACCTAAAGGTTTACCTTGCGTGAAACGAGACAATCTTCCTGAAAGCAAACGAGTTAATCTAATGAAAGCACAAATTACACGGAGTTTGTGTTATAAACATTAGATAACAAAGCAAGACTCGAGGCGCCCCCTCCCTCCTCCGCCTCACCTGTGCTCTCCATGTTTCTCCATTGAGCAGCGTCAACGACCACGTCCCACTTCTCTCGGAGTCTTCTATTTCTTCTAACGCTGAGGACAAGCTGCACTGACCGGTAGATACAGGCTGTGTGCTGTGATCAGTAGCTTCCCCCTGCAGTAAAAAAAAATAAAAAAATAAAAAATAAATTTAAAAAAAATAACATACAGGGAGGCGTTCTCGCTCCTTGGACCTGCACACGCCGGTGCGCGCTAACGCGATCCGCGGCGTGGCGTCGTACATGGCTGCTGAGCAGATGGAAGCAGATGGAAGCAGATGTGGGAGTGCCACCAACAGCACTGACGGTGGTCCGGTCCGATCCGGACCGGTCCGGGCCACAGGCAGGAATCTAGTAGAAGACTGAAGCCTCGGGACAAAGAAAAAGGACGACAGCTGCCAGCGTGAACAGCGACGTCTTTTGACAACAACCGGGACTGAATGAATGTGAAATCTCGGTCTCCAGCTGCTGCCACAGGTTTATGGTCTTTTGTATGCGCGCCCTCCATCCACCATCTGTGTTTCCCGGGCAACGGAGGACCGCCTGCAGGCACAAGCACGGCACATAATGCACCGCAACCACCTCAGTGCAGGAAATCAGATTAGTTTACATACACCGACCGGGTCTATACTGGCCCAAACTAAATGATCTGGATCGGGAAGGACCCAAAGAAGCTTATCACTTCCTATTTTTCCAAATTTGTTTTTCCTATCCCTTTTCAAAAGTGGATGTATGTATGCAATGGTATTATTTATGTGCCGCCACGGTGATATTTTCCATATGATCTAAGCCCTCTGCGATGATTAATGGTCTGGCTTCTAATTGTATTTTAAGTCATATTGTTTTCATTTCAACTCATACAGCAACTGAAACTGGCAATAATAGCAATTAATAATAATAATAACAAAATAGTGAGATTGGGTTTGAAAACTTCTTTTTGTTCCGCTAGTGAATCAAGCTGTTCTGAGAGGTGGGTGCACGTTTTAGGCCAACGAGACGCTTGAAGCCAATGTCCTCGGTTGATTTGGCAAGGAGTTGTTTGCTATTGTGCCGAATAACACAATGGACTTTGAGACAAAACATGTCAAAACTAGATGGTTCTAGTTAACGATTCGCTAATAACTTCAAGCCCTTACAATAGAACACTTAAGTACTTCCGGCAAAATCACGCGCTTTGCCAAGTTTGTTCTTCTTGAGTCGCCTTAGAGTAACTCGATGTTTTTATGTAGGACGGCAATCACGAAGACGTTGAAGGCCGTCCCACCGAGGTTCATTCACTTCTCTGATTGGCCAGACGCTTTGCGTTGTCGGATTGGGATTGGTTTGAAATGGAGCAGCTGTTTTCAGGCAAGCCAATCGAACACAGAGAAGGGTGGTGTCTAGCCGTTGGCATCCTAGAAAAAGAAATACCCCATATTCGCCATAGATTGCAGCGCTCACAGTCAACACTGTATGCTACTTCTTTAAAGCTGCTGCTTTAGGGAAGTTAGCACCGTTTCCATGCATACCGCTGGACCGGTGGGGTTGTCAGGTTTATGCCGAGTCACCGATCACCTTTATCTCAGCAACTGCAAAGCTGCTAATGATTCCACACTGGTATCTCGGTGCAATATCACCTGCATCGTCAACGTCACAGAGACGGAAAGCCGCTGCACTCTGCCCCCGGACGTGGAACACGTCCACATCCCAATCTCCGACACTCCGTCATCTCCACTCGGTGATCATTTCGACGAGGTGGCGGACAAAATCCAGGTCACCGCAGCCGGCGGCGGCCGCACGCTGGTGCACTGCAACGCCGGCGTGAGCCGCTCTTCCGCCCTGTGCATGGCTTATCTGCTGAAGCACCAGGGTGCGACTCTGCTGGATGCCCACAAGTTGCTGAAGGCTTGTCGGCCGATGGTGAGGCCCAACATAGGCTTCTGGAAGCAGCTCATCTGCTACGAAATGTTACTCCGTGGCTGCAACTCTGTCCACATGGTGGCTTCCTCCATGGGAGAAATCCCGGACATTTATCAAGACGAAGCCAGAAATATGTTGCCGCTATGATGAAGTTGCGCCATGTCGACGACAATGAAACTTGTTGAAAGGCGCAAGACACCACCGTGATTGAGCGTTGCAGTTCCATCCATCTCATTTGTCTTCCAGTTTTTCATTGTGTCCGCTTGTTTTTGCTTCGTGCCAGCGTTCCATTTGCGCTGGAAGGAAACCTCTATCCTGCATTTATTGAACAATCTATTGTCATCGTTCTGCCTTAACTTTATTTTGCCACCAGCACGTTTACGATTTGCTCGACTACAGCTTTTATTTAAGACATTCCTCTAGGATTTTGGATGCTTTTTGTGCCACTATACTCATTGTAAATCATCAAAATATAATCAGATGTATGTTTTCTATGTTCAGCACCAGCTTGTGGAATATGTAATTCAAGTCACTTCAGACAAGGTACAAAAAGTAAAAATAATTTATTATGGAATTAGGATTCTGCATGGATAAATTCAGTCCACACAATGTTTACAAGCAGCAGAGCATTTTCTTTGGACAGTCAAACAAGTGGAATAATTGTCTCAACAACAGCATAGCCACCACTTAAATCCGTTTACTGCCTTTTATAACACGTTTAATACATTTAACAATGTCAACTATGGAATTTTGACTGCTGCGAGAATGTGTTTTCCTTGTTACATTAAGTGGTTTTCGAATATAACAACTGTTGGCTTTATTTCCAAGAAGGCAGGCAAAAGAAAATTACATATTATATTAATCTTTACAATTAGGCAAATGTATTCATTTATCAACAAACATGCACATCTCAAACCAAGAAAAACAGCCTAAAAGTGGTCAACCTTCAATCCCAGTGCTCTCAGCAGTGATCTCAAAAAATCAAAAAATAAACACCACACAGATTGCAGGATTAAAAAAAAAGAAAGAAAGAAAGAAAACCATTTAAATGCACAGCCCACACTTCCAAAAATGAATTCCTTTACGAGTACAATTTAGACAAGATAGCAGATTAATGTCTCTACAGAAAGTCTTTTTCATGATGATGCCAGCTGGCTTTTTTCCTCACTCTGACTCAAAGCCCCACTCCCACCCTCCACACCTCAAACAAAGAGCAAGATCACATTTTCAAAATGTCACTTGCTTAATAAACAGACTGATCTTTCCAGCTTGGTTTAGTCTCAGCCATAAGGTGAGCACTCTTTTGGAAAATTAAAGGTTGTCTTTACATTCATCTGGCCAACACAGTGAGGTTACAAACAATTCCACAAAAACATTTTTAACCATCTAAAGTGACTTTCAGTACAATTTAAAGACATGTTCAGGAATCTGTACCTCAGGTACTTTACAATAATTAATTTCAATAGCTTCTTTTTTGAAAACAATGCATCTCAATATTACACTAGACAAAACATGTAGAATAAATTTCAAATCCTAATAGAATAAAAATCATTTTTGTAGGATTATCTGCTACTGGAATATCCTGAGTCACAACCGACAACCGTATTCAGATCAGATTGCTTAAACAGGGAAGTTACTATAGGTGTGCAAAAACTACATGCTTATTTCCCCTACACTGCATTTATGGTACCGTCAATAAGGCAATTGTGTCGTCTGCATAGAAATACATTGTGCCTGTGAAATGGTAGCATGGCAGAAAGGTGTACTTTTAACGCATGGTGAAATTGAGTGCACCCCCAGGAGAATAAATGACAACTGTATTCATGAGGCAACTTCATACTTAAACCTCCAGTGTAGTCAACCACTCGAGGCAATGGCTCCAAGACGATGATTGTCGATCACATCTAAAAGAAATCAAGCGGGATTAACAACATAAAACATGAAAATACAAATTTAAAAAAAAGGAAACCACTTACCTCTTGTTCAAGCTTCTGGTAGTCTGTGTATTTATGACGGCGAGTGGATTTGGACTTCTTTCCTTCCAAAGCAAAGGCGATGATCTAAAAGACAAAGACAAGAGCAATGTAAGTGAAGTGCGCCACGCCTAAGCAGAAACATCAATGGTATATCTTTGATGTATGCTATAATGTGAACCAAACTCTCCGACCAGCTGGTACTATGTCTACCTGGTCTAAACTGCTCCATCAGCATCAGCTCAACAAATTCAAGATCATTCCAGCTAAATTGAAAAACTCTTCACTATGTCACTCTGTCTAATCGACTATCCTAACTCTGAGTTGGTCCACCCCTTTAAAAGCCGGCGTAATGTAAATTAACCTCCTGTGGCAATGCATATAAACATGTGAGTTGCGAAAAAAAAACAAGCATGCTACATTCAGTAACCTCTCTAGAAAGAAGCATTCTGGATATTTATAAAAGTTGAAGAAACAATTTTAATTTGTGGAAAATGTCCTCAGAGTGTCTACAGAAATATTGTTCTTTTATAACAGTCTATATTTTGTAAATATGGTTAGAGTTAATAACGTACGGGTGCAAGTCTGAATACGTTTTTTTCACCTCGCTGTTATATTAACACTTGATTGGTGCTTTGGTGGAAGACCAGAGACCTATAAATCTAATTTTGACTTCTGAAATGTGCTCCCTCAATAGAAAAACACAAAAGAGGAATGAGCCTATATTCTATTACTTTAAGCTGACCACAAAAGTGTTGTATAGTAACAACTGCATGAGAGACTCTTGGTTGGAAACACACTACTTGATTATACTGTGCTTCAAAACAAATGTGAAACTGTTACTTCTGACAACTCGAGCTAACACTCTCAAAATGCTCTCTTTCAGTGCAAGGATGCACATTACACAAGTCAAACCTTAAAATAAAAGTAAAAATGTTTACCTTCCGCTTGTTGTGGTAAGCAATGTAGAACACAGCCACCAACACCGCTGCAGAGACAAGGTAGGCGAAAAAATGGCTGCTTTCTTCCTTTCCATTTGCACCCACTGGGTAAGTCTCTGACTCTCCGTTCCTGGTTTCTGTTTTTTCTTTTGATTCATTTTCCTGTTTATGTGTGTCTTCTTCCTGTGGTTTTGCAACACTGTCTGCTTCGCCTTGTGGGGTTTTCACAGGGGTATCCACATCTTTATTTGCACCAGTGCTGTCTGCTGTTTCCTGGTCATTTCCAGTTTTATCCTTTGATTCGTCTTTTTTATCACTGACATTCTTGTCATCAGCTTTTTTCACATTTCCTGCCTGTTCGTCCACATTTTGAGGGTTTGATTCATCTCCATCAGTGGCGATTGCAGCTGTTGCCTTATTTTCATTTTCTTTGTTTTCCTTTTTCGCGTTTCCATTTGTGTCCTGTGGTTTTTCAACACCGCCTGCTTTGCCTTGTGGGGTTTTCACAGAGGTATCCCCATCTTTATTTGCACCAGCGCTGTCTGCTGTTTTCTGGTCATTTCCAGTTTTATCCTTTGCATCGTATTTATCATTGACATTCTTTTTATCAGCTTTTTTCACATTGCCTGCCTGTTTGTCCACATTTTGAGGGGTTGATTCATCTCCATCAGTGGTGATTGCAGCTGTTGCCTTATTTTCATTGTTTTCTTTTACCGCGTTTCCATCCGTGTCCTGTGGGTTTGTAACACTGCCTGCTTTGTCTTGTGGGGTTTTCACAGAGGTATCCCCATCTTTATTTGCACCAGCGCTGTCTACTGTTTTCCTGCCATTTCCATCTTTATTTAATTTTGTTTCTGTTGGCGCATTAGAACCTGATGAGACCGCTCCTGTACTCTGACCAGCTAAGGGTTTTTCACTTGAGGTGGCCACATTTGGCTTTTGATCAATACTGGGGCTCCCCTTTTCTTTTTTTTGTGTGCCTAACGTTGTCTGTGTTGTTGCAAGTGACTCTGAAGTGCTGGGTTCTGTAGGTGCGGCATTTTTAGGTGGAGTTTCACCTGTGACTGTACAATAATTTAAGGGGGCAAAAAAGGGAATATTTAACAAGACACAATGACAATCACACAATAATATGTTACTGCAATGTTCAAACCATACCTGCAAGTATCACTACTAATATATCAACATTAAGCATTACAACCATTTGATAGAATAGCATAAAAAGATCAACTATTGGTCACCAACTATCAACAATTATTACAACTCAGACATTTAAGCATCTAATCGTTGTGCAACTATTGACACAATAATTAATCCTACAAAATTGACAGTTGGAAAAAAAAGAAGTAATGGATGAAGATTTAAGGAAGTAACGCTGGCTTGAGTCAAGTAATTCGTAGTAATCAAAGTAATCAAAGTCAGAGGACTGTTCACTGAGGCTTGAGAGTACACCTGATAAATAGAGACGGAAAACTTGAGAGCACCACTAATAAAAACACATCGTGTAGGAATTAATGAGAAACAGTCAAGAAACATCAAGAAACGATGGCTTCACTGTCTATTTCACGAGCCTGGACTTGGAAAATATTAGAAGCTATATTTTTTTACAGCGCCACCAGGAGGGAGGGTGGCAATTAATTTGTGTCAAAAGCGTCAAACCGTCAGACGTATAGCGGGAACATTTTCCCGACCCAATACTTGTGGCACTTAATAGCTCCATCCGTTATTCTTGTATTCAGTGACTTTGACTGTGCGTAAGGTTGTCCCTTGTCATTTGATGAGCAAGAACTCATTTCAAGATTAACCTGTTTGTTTTTGTTTTTTACTGTTAAAAAACAAAACAAAAACCTACCTGACCTGCCTAACAACAAAGATACTTCTGCGGGTTTAACAGCAAAGACAAGCAGGTATTTTTATTTACCGACGTTGATGTTGATATTAAGAAGTCCTGCTTCGTGACAAGACTTTGGACCCACCAACTAGCTTGCAATTAGCTAACACGCAATGGAAACGATTCAAGTGTTTCTCGAATATAAACGAACGTGGACCAAACGCGTGGGGTGAAAAGAAAATGAACTCACCTCTGCACGAGTAGCAGAGTAAACCAGCAAGCAGCAGTGAAATCCTCCACATTATGACCACATAAACATAAAATGCACAAAGCTAATCTGACCGTCCTCACGACAGAATCCTCGTTGACAAACAGGAGAAGACAGGCTGGAGGTTTTGACAAATCCTGTTCCTGCTTCCGTGTACAAGCACTAAGGATTATGGGGCTGCACTTTACTGCCACCTAAAGGTTGCAATTCGGCATTACAGGCTGTCCAGCAGTCAGCGAGAGCAAATGGTAGCCTCGGCTCTTTTATCTCGTAGTTTTTTTGCTTTTATGTTCTTTTATGTTTTAGTGACAATGGGATCAAAGGGATAAAATGACATTTTACCCATAAACCTTTGACATAATTGCGTTTGTATTTGTATTTTTTATTTTTTTATTTTTTTTATTTTTTTTATTTTTTATTTTTTTTTAAATCTTCCAAGGAAGGTGGGCATAGCTAAAAAATATCCATCACCTGTCTTGGCTGACATTTATAAGCTCTGTCTGACTGCTTGCTTAAGGTTTGACTGTCTGCCACACCTGTACTGTCAGCTTGTTTAAGGGTTTTGAGAACAACGGGATAAGGAGGTAAATGCTACCCTGGATTAAACAGACACGACTCGTAATCTGCACTGTGAGAAAAACGTTTAGAATTTGTTAAAACATTCTTTGATTATTAACAAAAATTTCCATGACAGGATATCAAATAATAATAATGATGACTACCTGTCCATTTTACATTTGGTTGAAATAAAGACCAAAGTCAGACCAAAAAGTTCATATCACCCAATAGAGATGGATGGATGGCTCTTTCCTGTGAGCCAGCAAATGCATAGTCTGGAGTCTTTTTGACTCCAGACTGGACAAGTCGCCAGCCATTGTAATACATTTTAGATTTTGATATTATTGAATTGTTTTCTCTAAAAAAAAAAAAAAAAAAGATTAAACCCAAAACAAACAAACAAAAAAAACCACGAGGAGTACAGAGAACTGGGCATATTTATCCAATTGCCACCAACAGGTGAGAAAGTGGTTATGTCACTTGTATTTCTGGCCAAAAGATGGCAGTATATACCTTAGGGGAGCGTGAAAAACTCCCCAAATCACTATTCGACCAGTGTACGTGTCTCCATTATACAATAAGAAGAAGAAGGGGGGGGGGGGAGGATATGAAACGTATTTATTAAAAAAAATAAATAAATAAATAAAAAAAAATAGAAACATGCAGTTATAAAGAAAAATAATGAAGCTACTTAGTAAAAACTAAACAGCATCCCAGCTGAGCGAGAAACTAACTTGACCCTGCGATGAAGAGACTGCAGTGGGAGCTGCACAGATGAGATAATTATCCTGAATGTTAATTGGAGGTGTTTTACATCTCAGCTGGGTGCTGGGGGAACCTGTGGGTTCTTGTAATGAGTACATCTTAATTGTGGCAGGCTGTTTGACATTTGAAAAGTCCAATGATCCCTCTCATTCTTGACACACATTTGCATTTCCAGCTTTAAGGTCAAATGGGTATGAATAAAACATAAAGGAGGGTCTTAAGCTCACAGTCAGCCATACCTTTTCTCCACAAAAGCCCCAGCTGAGCAGCGCTGAGCTCACTGAATGTTACAGTAACAATCAATTAGGATCACTAGGAGAAACCACATGCGAGGCACACACAGCATCCTGTTTTTAATGGGAGCGTAAGGTCATGAGTCAATGAAAGATGTTAAATCACTCTTCTGATTGATTTTGTGTTTTACATGCGATTATTAAATGCTGCACCCTGGCCAGGGTGCATGGCTCAGGGGGAGAGTTGCTTTATTTTGATAATCCTTTCCGAGGCAAGAGAATTTTACCTCAGTGACAGTGTACGCGTAGCGCTGCGTGCATGGGAACTATCAAAGGGTTAACCTAACCTGGAATAAATTCCGGATCAAAGGAAGGCCCCCCAAAAGGAAACTTGGCAAGAGATTGGAAGAATTTAATGAGCAAAAATTAACATGCATTAAATCTGACCTCGTGCTTACATGGCAGATGTTGAGTGGAGCAGCAACCAGCTATCTCATTATCCGAGATAAGCAGCGGAGAGTTATATCGGATATGGAGCATGGGAATTCAGACTACATACCAATGGCTCCACTTTTGAATGCTACTGACTGGTGGTCGGTGACTGAACTCACTCCAAAACCCTTTTCAGGTGAAATTATTTTTGTGTATTTGTTTATATATATATGTATATATACATATATATATATATATATATATATATATATATATATATATATATATACATATATATATATATATATATATATATATACATATATATATATATATATATATATATATACATATATATATGTATATATATATATATATATATATATATATATATATACACACATATATTTTATAGAAAACATGCACAGGTAGAGGAATTAGATGACCCAACCAGCATAACTGGCAACGTTCACTCTGCGGTTTCATAACAGTGGCACTGTCTCTCGCCCATTGCCCTGAATGCGTTGACTTGAGGAGGCAGAATTTCCTGGCTGTTTTGACAACTCATTACCCATAATTTTGCTGACGGACTGGCGAAGTGGCACCAGGGACCGTGTGGTTTGTGCCTGAAATGATGCAAGATAGAAACAGGCAAGCAGGCATAGACTTATTATTTCCTAATGATCGCTTTAAACCTCGGGGGGGGGGGGGGGACTTGACAGTTTGGTGACTCTGGCAGGAGGACGAGAAGTGAAAACACAGCCTCTGTCCACATGTGTTTGGTTTTAAGGGAGTGTGTAAGGAACAGACACCTCCTTCTTATCACACTGTCGTCTGCCAGCAATGCACTGATGCAATGATGAATACTGTCCGATGAGCTGTCTGAGGGTAATAATCAGACTGGTGTGGAATTCGGTCTCTGTAGGTCGCTGATTGGTCCACGTCTCTCCCTTTATGGCTGAGGTAGGCACTCAGTATATGGAGGGGTGGCTTTCGTTGGGCTCCTCCAGGCCGTAGCTCCCCCGTATTGGCTTAATTGGTCTAACCCTGGCACTACTCCTCATCTCCAAAGCCACCAAAAACTGTAACCCACCTTGCGCATTTTTTCCCCCCCACTAATTGAAATGCCTAATGAGGTCCCCAGGGCTCCATCCCATTACCTCTGAGTTAATTAGGGCCTAAGCACCGTGCCAAACGGTGAATAAAGATGCAGCGAAAGTGCAGGAGGATCGCAGAGCCCAGGCAGGGTTCAGTGCGGTGGGACAGGCCTGACCTGCATTTTCTGTCATTGTTGTCGGAGCAGATGTCTTGTTTTTTTTTATTATGTACTCCACAGTTTTCAATTTTTGTTACCCTTTTCTTTCGTGCGGTTACTCCAATTGTGTTTTTATTAAGCATTTAAATGCTTTCGAAGCGTTTAAAATGAAAACAAAAAAACTGACAAGCATGTTATGGAGCTCTGTTTAATTTCTGTGTGGCTGCAGTAAAATTATCATTAACTCCACATTCTCAACAGGTCGAGAAGGCAGTTATCAACTTGTTATGTGCACAGTGGTCACCATAATGACAACATTCACCCAAACCACATGACATTGTTAAAAACACTTCTGCTCGTTAGGGGACCAACATGTGGGCTGATGGAAGAGTAAAGAGACTGAGCAAGACAGATACTTTAAGAAACAATTTCAAATGTTTATTGAACATGTCAAAGAAAAAAAAAGAGGGGGGGGGGGCACACTTGGGAATTGAAAAGGGGGAGGAGAAAGGGCTGCAATTATTGGCCAGTACTATGACTTCAACTTAATACTAACATTAATCAGATTTTGGCTAAAAAGAAAACATGTTTTTGTTCCTTTTTGTTGTTTTTTTTGTTGTTGTTTTTTTTTTTTTTTTTTTATAAAGAAACGTTATGTACATTGGTTCTTTTATACAAGAGGTTCATTGGGTAAATGCATCAACACAAAAAAAAAGAAACCAGTTCTGCGGTAAACTTTACAAAAAATACATTTAGTTTTCATTGAGAGATGTAGAAAAGGAGACGGTCAAATATTGACCAATAACATTTCTTCCTCTTCATCATTTAGAAAAAAAGTTGTTCTATTAACTATGCAAAAAGAAAAGCAATATACAGCACAATAAATGGGTGAAGGGGGATTGACCTTCGGCTGGATTCACTCGGCTGGCTTAGTGACCAGGGAGAGGGGCTGTGACTGGAACAAGGCATGATGGGAGTGAAGGGCGGCCTGGTGGAAAGGGGAGGGAGGGCTGAGCATGGAGGGGTGCAGGGAAGGGAAGGGGATTGGCCGGCTGAGGATGGGTGTGGTCGGCTGGCTGCCTGAAGTACCAACTGAGATGGAGGCGGGCTGGGAAGAGGAGGTAGAGGAGGAAGAGGAGGAGGAGGAGGATGTGGATCCAGAGGCCTTCCCGGATAGCGAGAAGTGGTGATGCATGCGGCCCTCCGGCTTGGTGGTGAGCGACAGCGGCTGGGCCTGCTCGGAATGGGTGGCAGCGGGGGCGGCCGGAGAAGCCAAGGCGGCCGAGGGAGTGGCCGGCGAGTCCAGCATGCTGCCGTGGGACGACGCCGGACTGTCGCACATCTTCTCCGAGGGCAGGTACTGCACGCACTGCTTCTTGTTCCTTATCGAGAAGTCTGGGGAGAGGAGAACCAGGCCGGTTACCACGGCTGCTGCTGGCTTGAACATCAGGCGACAAAAGTGCCAAACATTTTAACACAAAAAATGTAAAATAAAATAACTTAAAGGTCCAGTGTGTACATTTTATCAGGAAGTCCAGCTTGTTTCGTATTCAGGGCACTGTCAGGCAGGCTTCCTTCAATAATGGTGGCGCAAGATGGCTACTAACTAGGAGCAATACCCTCATTGCTCTATGTATATCCTTTTATATATGACAAACGAAAAATATATATGAGGACTTTCATTATATTGAAAGTATACACTTTATTGGATTTTATTACTGGACCTTTAAGATGATGTGGTGAAACCGTTGAAACGTGTTAAAATGGGATGAAAGAATAAAAACACGACACATTCAAATGTGCACTGCACTGCGTAGCGCCGCCACAGTTTGGGCGAGATGCACAGCAGACATACCTGCCGCTATTAGCACTGAACTTCATAAGCTGCTTGTCAAAAGTACAGGATGAGGAAAAAGGGGGTGTTAGTGTGGGTTAGTGCAGAAAGAATCCATGCAGGAGGAGCCCGTAGAAAGACACTGCAATCAAAAGCGGCGAAAGACGCGACCTCGTTCTTACCTTCTGGTTTCGAGTCGGGTTTGCTGTCTCTCTTCCTCTTTTTCCTCTTTCCCTGCACAGACACACGTTTCAGACGGCGGCCAAAAGACACAGCAGGCGCCAAAGTGCAATCTGTGACGAAACCTCCCCCCAACGAAAACGAACGTGCGTCACTCACGTAGTTGTCTCGCGCCGACCATCCTGGGTAGAGTTGGGAGTGGAGTTGCCTCTCTTTCCTGGCCAGCTCGTAGTACTTAGCTTGCTCCTCTCTGGACAGGGAGTGCCACTGTTGACAGGGAAATCAGAAGATCTTAAGAAAAGCCTGCCAAACGCACCCGCGCGTTCCGACTCCGAGCTGACGCCGCAGCCACTCACCCGTCGTCCAAGGATCTGGTTGATGGCGGCGCTCTCTTTCAGAGTGCACTCCGCCACTACTTTGGCTCTCATCTCCTTCATATACAGCATGAAAGCGTTCAGAGGTTTCTTAATGTGGGGCTTTTTGTCCTCTTCTTTCTTGGGAGGGACAGGGGACTTCCTGCTAAGCCGGAAAACATCAGAGAGGCGCCGTCAGTAAGGCGGAGTGAGCGAGCGGTGAACAATACGAAGGCTCTCCTTACGCGTGCATGTTGGGGCTGATGTCCCCGCTGGGCTCCTGCTTGATCGCCGGGGAGACGATGGCGGGGTGCGGGATGCCGGTCTGGTGGAGGCTGTGCGGCGGCGGGGTCACCATGTGAGGGGAGAAACGGCTGGAAACCAAGCTGGGGGGGGGGGGGACAGAGTGGCGGGGAGACGTTTTAAAAGTGGGTTTTGAGCAAAGTTGGCAAGTGAGGTGGGTTAACCTCACCGTGCCCACTGTGCTGTCTAGACCGGACTTTCCCTCTCTCTCTCACACACACACACACACGCACACACACAGGGAGCGAGACGATCGCCTGTTTTTTTTTTTTGTTTAAATAAAGAGCTTTTTTCCTCTTCTATTCAGAAAAGGCAGAAGAAAAGCGGAGCGTGTCGTTGCCATGGGGACGGTGTGGCCTTGATAGCTGAAACCACTTTTCTTCCGACTGCCGTCCACACGCATGCCCTCGCAAAGTGTGTGTGTGTGTGTCAATGGCCAAACTTTATTGGGGCGGGCCATTGTGACGATGCGACATCATGCGCGCAGCTCGGCCGCGATGAGTTCACTCCGTGAAAACCCACAGAAGCGCTGCCTTTTTCAAACTGTCTCGAACCACTTTGGAAAAACTTTAGAAATAAAACAGTTTGTGCCTGCCTGACACTCTTTAGACTAGACAACACTTGCAGACAAGAACGACAGGCGTGTATGTATAAAAAGATCCAAAGCATGAGTCCAGATTAAATTCCAATAACATATTACCGTTGCTTTATTATTGCAATTTCTCTAAATCGTTCAGATTAAAACACTTGTGTATATATAAGGAAGTGCCCTGTCATCCCCTCATTAATAAACCTGCACTGGATATCTCAGTGAACATCCCACTTGGTCCCCAAAGAACAACTAAGCGCTGCTCCAAGCGATGGCACGCAGTCAAGCGTGACATTTTTTTAATCAAATAATGCTCTCATTAGCATTCATGTTGAGCAGTCGCACTCATACAACCCACGATACTGACTTCAGTCTTTATGTTTGTCTGCTTTTTGTGCTTATTACACCAATCTTACCAACACAACGCTGAAAGTTATATTTAACATCTTAAAAGGCCCAGTGTGCAAGATTTAGTGGCGTCTGTTGGCAAGACAGAAGATGGCAAAACAAGTGAGCACTATGGCAATGGTCTAACACTACCGAACTGTAAACTGCAGTCAGACTAGTCGACTGACTAATCTGCCCTGCAGGGTCATCAGGTGACTGGAGCATCTCTCTGCAAGCGTTTGTTTCTAGTCAGAGAGTCTTGACTGGGAAGAAGCCCTTGTGTTAGCTGTGTTTTCTCATGTCCCACTTGACCTCACAGCAAAAAACACAAAGTTCTGAGCAGATCTACGACCTGGGCTTCTGATTGGAGGAGAAAAACCGCAAAAAATATTTTTGACGTGTGCACTTTCTTTGCTATTTCATTGCAAAATGTATCCGTGTCCATGTAAATGTGACACCTTGTGCCGTCGAGCGTTCACCATCTTCACTCAGAATGCAGGCCTTGTCTCTTGCTGGTATGAAACAGTATTTGCCAGCGTATCAAACATGAGGGAAGCTGCTGAGGAACAGTGTTCACTTTATTTCACGTACATCCCGAGATGAAGATGCACGTGCTATCGATCACAGAGAGACCTCGTGAATGTTTCCTCTCATGCCAAGGCCCGGAAGGCTCACTACAAATCTGCCCAATTTCAAGCGAAGGTGAGGGAGAGTTAAGTCTGATGGGATGCGTGGGTTTCAGATGGGCTTTGATTTGTCCCGATCGATTCTCAGCCCTTTCATCTCCTGCCTGACGAGTGTGTGCGCGGGCTGTGCCGAGCGGCTCAGAACACTGGCCTGACCAGGGAGTTTAGCTCCGAGAGGAAAAAAAGACGGGAGAGGAGCGCGGAATGCTAAAAAAACCAAACTTGACTCTGATAGACTCAGCGCTTGCGCCCTTTGTAGCCTTGATGTAGAAGCTAAAAGCATGTTGGTAAAAATCAGATTTCTGTCATTTCTGCTCAGTTAGGCAAAAGATTAAAAAAAAAAAAAAAGACAGATAGAAAGAAAGCTCTAAAATCCCCAGTGTTTGTTTTACCAAGTGTTACAAAGAGAGAGAGGAGTGGCAGAAATGTGATTACAGCATGTCACAAGAAGAAGCAGATATTCGGTGTCTCTCTTTTGGGAAAGTGGGTGTGATGCTGAACCTGATCCGCTCACCTGGACATGGACGCATTCATGGCCAGCGCAGGATAGGGGTGACGGAATCCCCCCGGAGGAATGGAGTACATGGGCTGGCCCTGCCTGGGAGACAGAGGGAGGAAGGGTGAGCGCAGGACGGATGAAACACAGCTGACAGCTAACCCACCAGCACTAATCTCCTACTCATCACCTCAAATCTGCCGCATGTGGAACGGCAGCGTTGCAATTGATTATGCGAGCCATATCCAAACCCATAAACGCCGGTAAATTCCTCCCGCGGAGATCTTCAACGTTAATGTTACTTAATCTTAATGTTACCGCTCGCACCTGAGCCGGGGCCGAAACGTGAAAATCGGACCCTCGTGAAAACCGCAGAGTTAGCGCCCGACTTCAGGGCGTGACTCTCTCAAGAAAACACCCTGAAGTCGGGCTTCCTACTTGGAAACCCGGGAAAACTCAGCAAACCCGCGTCAGCTTGGCCTGCAGAGGCGTTGTGTGGCCTTCGTGCAAAAGGCTGCCGCGAAGCGAGCGCGAACTGGCTGGCGTCGGCCGACAATGTCACAGCAGGGGCGGCGGAGCACGGCGTCGACTGCTGGCGTTCCATTTCCGTTCAGTTCAGTTCTGATGAAGGTAGCAGCTAGCGGTGTGGAGTAGCTGGACGAGCCCTACGGTTTGGTTGGGTCTTTCCAGCGCCACCGTGAAGAGCTTTAAATAGGGACTCACTGTTGCATGAACCAGCTCAGGGGATGTGCGATGGAACCGACGGCTCCAGGAGACAGCGGGTAGTAAGGAGAGAGCTCCGATGGGTGAGGTGTCCGAGGAATACCTGTGGGTAGCAAGAGAGAGAGAGGGGGAGAGAGAGAGAGAGAGAGAGAGAGAGAGAGAGGAAGCGAGAGGAAAGCAGAGGGAGGGAGACACTTTAAAAAAAACAGCACATTTCATTGCAATCTACACAGTAGTTGGTGTGTAATGTGTTCTGGAGCTATTTCCATAAGTTCTAAAAATAAAAGCTTGCTTAAAACATTCTGGGGTTTTTCTTGGCTTTATTTCATAACCGGTTGACGTGCAACCTGGCCAACGGGAACAGCTTTAGTCTAGTGAGCGGCTGGTTAGCGAGGGCAAGCCGTCCCCTTTAGCGCAGGACCTGCGGTTTGGTTTCGTCGTTGGAGCGACGACAACAAAGAGAGCGAGAGAGAGAGAGAGAGAGAGGGCATGAAAATCTGACGAGTTCATTTCCTTTTCGCGGGGAAAAAAATGCCACCTGTCCGACTGCCAAATATTGCTGTGCCGCAAACTGCCGCTGTGTTAATGTCACCAAGCAGTCGCGCCAGCCTGGTGTAATGATGTAATGTGGCGTAATCACATGTAATCACGTAGCCGTGGCTTATTCGCTGAAAAAAAAAAGGCGATTTGCAATTCTTTTGTTGGCTCGTCCAAAACTTGCTTTAAATTTGCTTAATTTTTTACCGGCAAGGCGCATTTTTTTTTTTATTTCTTTCCCTTGTTTTTTTCAGGGGAAACTTGTAAACCCAACGCTGACAGTTGGGTCGGTGTAAATCAGGGGTGTGTAAACGGATTAAAAAGCTTAAAGGGCTGCAAATGGTCCCCGGGTCGTAGTTTGCCCACCCCTGGTGGAAAGGAAGAGAGACTTTTACCTGTCTTTGGATCGAGGATCTCCGGGGAGAGGTGCGAGGGCGGCGTGCCGGGCGAGAAGTGTTCATTGCTGTAGGTGATGAGGGGCGTCAGGGGGTGGACATGGTGGGCGTGCTGCACCACTGGGACTTTATTGGACTGAGCGGAGGGAGAGAAAGAAGCAAAACAAACTGTAAGAATTAGCAACAATTAGCACGTGAGACTGCGAGCGTGTGGTGGGGGGGGGGGAAACAAAAAAAAAAACTCAGGAGGCCATCATGTGTGCATGCCCTCTATGGTAAACATCACAGTCTGTCCGTGTGACTGGCCCTGTGACGCAACCTGGACCGGAACCAAGAAACACTAAAAAGGCTTGCAGACACATGCCAAGAGCATTACGAACGTTTTGCCGAGGACAGAACGGTTTGTTCAGCTCGGCGAGAAAAACAACAACGGAGACGCCTTGTCCCAAAGTGACAGTGACGGCGGCGGCAGAAAACAACAAACACTAGTGAGGATTAGGTAAACCCACCGTGCCCGACACAGCCTTGGTTGGTCCAAGAGCTCGGGAGATGAAGAACTACAAGATGTTTCAGAGCTCGAAACTCATCGCATCCTTTTTATCCATAAATTCTGCTAAGTGGTTGGTGACGCTGGTTAAGGTGAAAAGTAGGGGGGGATGGGATCCAGGCGGGGTTGGAGAGGGCGGGGGGGGACGGGAAAGACAACGGTAATCACCAGAGTCTCTACTTTCATTAGGCCTCGCTTAGCCCAGCAGTCATTTCCCCTCCTGCTCGCCTCGGCTGCCTGAATGGAGCACTTGTTGGCTCAACTCGTCACATGGGAGGGTCAAGGGGTGGGTGGGGGAGGGGGGGGTAGAAAGGAGTCTTGTTCCTCCAGGCTAACCTTTCTTCAATATCCACCACCCGCACCCCTCCACCCCCACACCCAGCCCCATGTCAACCTTCCCGTCTCGCTGCAGCGCGGTCGGTCCCGGGGAACAAGGTCCGCATTGAGACTTCTGTACACTCTCGCTTCTTAGAATTGTTCCAAATCATAGCTTTTTTTCTCTCTCTCTCTCTCTCTCTCTCTCTCTCTCTTCCACGCCCCCACCCCCCACCCAAAAACCACTTTTATTTAAAGGTCCGACCTTTTCCCTCCCCGCTTAAGTCTTCAGCAAATTGGCTCCTCCCGGGGTTCTAAAGCGAGCTTTGATTCTGGTAATGCCAGAACGCGGCGGCCATGTTTACCCCCGGCGTTTAGCGTGGCTATATTAAGGTCACGTTGCTCAGGTTTTTGGGTTGTGTGTTTTTGTTTTGTTTGTTTTTTTGTTTTTTTTTGGATCACGCAAGGTCAGCGCTCGATGGCAATGATGCGCCGCGAAACCCGAATGGCAGCGACACAGGCAGCGGCTTTGATAGAGCTTCATGGGAGAAAGTGTGCTGCTACGCCGCGTTAAAACTCCAGATCCCAGGCGTCATCTATATTTGAGTTGCGCTCCGTTGTTCCACTTCATGTACAATATGCCTCGGTTTTCCCTATGTTGCGGGGGCTGCATGAGACCTCTAGACCTGTGTGCCAACACATTTTGGGAAGCACTTCAGTGAGAATTTGAAATGACGCCTATTAATTATTCACATCCTGGAATACGCCAATCGCGGGGCTCTAAACATATTTCAAAGTTGGAGGGCAACTCGTTTTAACTCCGGGGCTGCCGTTCGGCTCGCAGTCGAGGGGGGGGGGGTTAGAACGCAGCCGAGCCGCGAGCGCGTTAAACTAGTCCGACCTGCTAGAGAAGACGGCGTAAATAAATTCTTTTCAAATTAATGTTGCGCCAGGGGAGTTTCACTTGGCTGCGGCTGGAACTGAGCTGGATGGTTGTTTTTTTTTCCACCAACATTTAGGTGATATCTAAAAGCTCCAAACTTGAGAAACAATTATATTTTTAACCTTTACTACAAAGTCAAATAGATTTAGATTTTCGTATGTCCTTCTAGTCTTTTAAACTAGCAGATTTTATGATTCATTTTTATTTATTTTTTCTTTTAAATGAAACCCTCACAATCTTTGGAAGAAAAGCACGGTTTCGCAAAAATTTAGGAAAAAAGCAGACTCAACAGTTACCACTTATGTGTCAATGCCCTCTTTCACTTGCCTTATGTATGGAGGTAATATTCCTTTAGCCCACAGATTCATCCGTCTGGCTTCGGGGTCCACAGACCAAGTGTAATAAGGAAACCGCAAGAAACCCGAGCCGTGTTTTAAATATAAACAACACCTACGTGATAGGACAGATAAAGAGGGACCTGGAACCAGATGGTATCTGCGGCGGCCGACAGAAATCAGGCTCTTTACATAGCCGTGCTTGTCGCAAACAAGTCGGGAGCCGAGCAAACCTCTCAGCTAAGTGAGTGAAAACACCCCGAACCGGAGCGATTAGCCGTAGTAACAGGAAGCTTTAGAGGAGGGGGGGAAGAAAAAAAAAAGCAACACAAGCCGAGGTTGGCGAGCCGCTGCGGAGAAAAGATGTCTGTCTCTTAAGAGGGGTCTGAAACTAAAAAGGCAGAGGTGGCAGTGCCTCGCGCGGCCGTCCAACTTGGACCGGCGCTAAGAAAAGCATAGTCCTTGGTCAATGTGGGTGGAGGGGTGGATTTCATTCAAGCAAACATGTTTTTGGATCCTGCACATCTGAATTGAATTACTAGGCAAACAGCCGATGGGGAAGAGAGCTCAGAACAAACTGAATAACCCTGCAGCTTTGTGTGTCTTTATGCTCGCTGATTCTGGGTGGGAAGCTCAGAGGCCTTTTCAAAACTCCAGGAAAGACTGGCTCAAAAGAATGCCAGGCATGCTGAGAAATCCAAGCCTTGTTTGTCAACGGCAACAGGAAGCGGACGCGAGACGGGACCGACCGTCTCGTATGTCTTTCTAAAAAAAAAACAAAAAAAAAAACAACAAGAGTGGAATACTATGTCATTCATCACAGACAAACATGAGATCTGCATCTGGACAATTCTAGATGAAGAGAAGAAAAAAAAAGTCTTTAACAATAACAGGGTCTGGGTTAGAATAATTTCACATCTGGCCACATCACATTACTAGAGGCTATAACATAACCAAAATCATTTCATAATTCCAGACAGCAGTAATTACATCTGCGTACGCACGCACACAAACACGTAGAAAACTCTCTTGATTTGCGAGCGCATGTAAATAGTTGCAACTCCTAGAGAATGAACTGCAGCCTGTTTATTTTCATGTATTCTCCTTCTAAAGTGAATAACTGGCTCTTCATTCTATTCTATTCTAAAAGGGCTCTCATCTCTGCAGCGGCCCAGCAGGACTGCAGACCTCAGATCAGTATTCCGTTCAGTCCTCCCCACCAAAGCCTTTGATTTCGTGATGGATCCCGGTTGTTCACTGCCTAATGCAAAATGAGAGATCCTCCCTCAGTCAAAGGTCTGTTAAAAGAATATGGGTCAAACGCAAGTGTATCTATCACTAGAAAAGAAAAGAAAGAAAAAGCATATTTTCCATGACTACCTTTAGTGGAACTGCCGTGTTGCCCTGAGGGGTTACGGATTAGACAAGAGCATCTCTGTAATGCCGCTCGAGACCTTTCCACTTCAGTTCACTTTCACAATTTGGTGACTAAGTGACTTATGACACGCTGACAGGACCACGTCTCACTAATTCAACGCCAGAGCCCGATACATTATCAAAACAAAGAGGGAGATTCTTGTGCCTGTCAATGGGAGATGGGCCCATATCTGCGCAGTTGGACAAACCTGCACCACTTCTGTAATATTAGTGAGCCATGACCTCTTAAAATCCAGTGCAGGAGCGCCAACTAGGGCGTTTGCACTGTAGAAACTGATTTATTGTGTTTCCTCGATGACAACGACCAGACTTTGAAAACACATTGAGGCATGCTAATGCTGTATGCTAATGTCTTGCTAAACTACATTTCTTAGTCATGCTAACTTTGACTTTAGAGTCCAAAGTCAAAGAAGCAAATAATTAGCATTATTTATAATTATTTATGTAATGTCAAAGTCACAATAATCAAGAATAATTAGACACCAAAACATTAGCATTTACTCTAATTTGAAAAAAATGAATTTCATGCTTTTTGCATGACTTTTGCTTTCAAAGTGAGAGTTGCTGTTTTGTTCTTTGTTTTTCAAACTGAACACATGACGAACCTCAACTTCGTGTACAGAGCAATCTGCTGCGACTCTGACGGAACGCAAGCTCAGGCATCGACACTGACGAGCTGAAAGCTCAGCGCACGCAGTGCAGTGTGCATCTAGAGGAAAAACATTTTATGACCCACACTGGCATGCAGTGTAATACCAGTTTGACCTCCATTATTTTGTTTCCATGGCGGTGGGAAGCGAACTGAAGCTGAAATCTGATTACTTGCCCGCTCCTTAAGGAAGCCAAAACTGGGCTGGGCCCGCAGCACAAATTCTATAGTTCCTCCATCCAGGCTTTGACTTGCAAGTCAGGAAGAAGCCAGTGAGGCTCAAGATGAAAGAGAAGCATGGTGAGCCGGTGGAGTGAGATCCCACTATATCGTCTCACCACTGAGGAGACGCTTCATGTTGTTAACAAGAAAAAGGATCCTTACAAGTTGAAAATGACAGGAAGAACGTTCCTTTAGAACACAATGAGTGGCGCTATAATGGCTGTGAATCAGTGACAGTGGTTCACATGATTCAGTCGGCGGCACAACTTCCTGCCCCCCTACCCCCACCCGGCTCTTCTCTTTTCGCAGTTGTCCAGCTTGACCGCGGCTGACGAGCTGACAACTTCTCCGCCGAGCATCACCTGGACAGGGCGAGCCTTTGATGTATTATTTACAATGAGGCAGCTCTGTGAATGCAGGAGCTGATGTGTCTGTTATGTATTCGGCGGGGGTTTGCTTGTGATTGATTGTGCGCATCAAAAATGGGAAACAACACCTTCCCCCCCCCCGCCCCCCTTAAACCAACCCCCCCCCCCCCCCAACCCCCCCAACCCCCAACAAACACACACTCACACAACGTCATCAGCATAGCTCGACCAAACAGCAATGGCAACTGAATGCTAAACAAAGCAGCGTGTTGAATAATTGAGGACCTCAGGCCAGGCCGGGTTCTGATTAGCATACAGGCCTTATGGACCTAATCTGCTCTTCTGCTCTATGTCACTATGACGCTCTTGCACTGGACTTCATGTGTTTGCCGAGATGCTTGAAATGCTTCTGCGGCCTCCTGGACAAAATCACCCAAGAACTGGCCAAGACCAGTTTCAAATGAGACGGGCGCCTGTTCCATGAATCTACAATCATCATGAGAGTGCACAAGATTCAAAACCTTCTCAATTAAACCAACGGGAGTGCACGTTTCAACGAGGTGCTGGATGGACTGTGCCTCTGTTGATAGAAAATGCAGTAGCGCTGGGCAAGCTCACATCATCGCATGAGAGATACACATGCTATGCACCTGCGGGCGGCTTTTATACACATATTCCAACCGTGTCCATCATCAAAAGGAAATTGCAGAACGACTGCGGGGCCGCGGCTCTGCTGCAGGAGACCCTGCTGGTGTCTCCTCACCTTCTCTCCTCAGGTCACTTTCTCTCCAGCTCCTCTCGGCCCGCCGCTGTAATCCCTGACGCAACTCCCCCCCCCAACGTGTGTGCCCATCCGTTCCCGTTGCTCTCATTAGCAGCGTGCTGGGGCCTGGGGAGCCTGCAGGCCTGGGGAGTCAGCCCCCCCGCCCCCCGCCCCCCGCCACACTCACTCGTGCACCTACTCCTCGGACGGAGTAATGAGCACATAATCAGCCTGGCTCCATGTCAGCGGGAACTCACCAGAGGGCCTCGTGGGCTCTTGGCCCAGACTGGGGGGTTGGGGTGGGGGTTGGGGGGGTACAACCACAGCAGGGTGTTCCCCTCTTTATCCTCCTTGCACCCAGGAAGCTCCATCAGCGGGGTTCCAGTTTCCCTCAGCGCATCATGTGCGACCCTTGCCTTGAAGCGTTACAACTTCCCCTTTCAGTCCACCCAAACCAAAGGGACTTTGAGTGAACTTGCACATCTTTCATGCTGCTTTCAAATTAAAAAAAAAAAAAAATTATCTGAGAGGCGCCGAGACCAGGCTGTCACATATTGGTTTTCTGCCCATTTAAAGTTTTATTTTTTTTCCTTCCTAGGTGTTCGACCTTGAAAACGGCCATTCAGTGAAGCAGTGCCATTCAATTCGTGACAGGAGTTAGTGAAGTATTTATAAAAGGGAAAAATTACATTGTCCTGACAATGTGAGTCATGTTTTTTTGCACCACCGCCCCTCCCTCAAAAAAAAAAAAAAAAAAAAAAAAAATTTCAATCACATTCTCAGCTATCAAACAAAGTGGCTTTCTGTATTCACTGCTCTGGTTTAACAACGTTAAAAGCAACGAAGGCCAAGCGGAGAGTGAAAGGCTGCGCAAGGGACACAGAGTCTCGCACAAAGTGCTGAAGGACGGAACAGAAGCAGTCGCTGCTGTAAAACTTCAGCTCAAGCCGAGAGCTTCCATTTCCTTCAGATTCTGCTGCTATTGTGGCTCTCTGACCCACTCACTTAAATCCACTGCCTCAGATTGCGCGCATATTTTAACACTGCACATTAGCTTCATATCAAAATAAAATATGTTCCACTCTTACACAGGAGCCTCTGTATCCAAAAGAAAAAGTCAAGCGGGTCACTCAGAGGGCAGCATTTGTCCTAATAAAACATTTTAATTGATTTCCACTGAGCTTTAAATCAGTCCTGAATTCCCATGAGCGAAATCATGTCCCCTTCATAACAGCTTCCCATTGACTGCTCTCAATGACCACTTTGTCATGTTGCATCGCCACCATTATGGGCTCCGGCGAATCAAGCACAAACTCAGCGAGCATGTCTAGCCAGGATGTGCAAGGTCAAGGGGCTGAGTCACAACAGCTCTTTCTTTGCCCGACGCGCTGCTGAACATTAACAAGAAAAAAAACAAAACACCCCAGATACAATCAACCGTCAGCCAGGTGAGACGCCAGACGCACGGGATGGACCGCACGTTATCTAATGATCCCCCTCAACCCCCCCCCCCCCAAAAAAAAAGACCACCACGCACATCCCTCCTCGCTAAGCCGCAAAGCAAACAGGCCCGCTGAGGCCCGGCATTGTCCGACCCCCAGTGAGACACGGCGATGACTTGTTCACACCTGTGTGGGAGACTTCAAGAGTGGCTCAAACCGGAGAGATTTACGGTGCCTGCTGAAAACTTGCGGTGAAGGCGGAGTGCGAAGCAGCTGGCGTGCGGGCGCCGTCGCCGCACGGACGGATGGGAACCAGCGCCGCAGATGCGTGCACAATAACGTCATTATTGTCGGTAACAACATTACGGAGGTAGTTTGTTTCAAACTGATTCCCACAACAAGATTAAGTGATGCCCGAGGTTTTATAACTCAGCGCAGATTGTGGCCTGATTACTGAATATGTTTTTTTAATCTCTACCCAATAACGCTAAGTCCTTTTTTTTTGCTTATCTAACACTATTTTATTTGTTTTAGCATCTACTCACCAAATGTCCCGGTGTTGGAGAACGTGAGTCTTTTAGTCCTGCAGATCCAGGGACGTCCAAAAGAGGCCATTTCATCCCCAGGTACTGTGAGCAAGACAGGGGGAGCGGAATTACACAACAAATCACAGACACGTCCACCGACAGGCAGCACAACACTGATTCTCACCGTTTACAAATACGTTTACAATGGGGAACTTTTTTACAATGTGACTTTTTCTTCAACCCCCAATACATGTTAAACAGCAGTGGCAAGATAAAGGGCCAGCAGGTGGCAGTAATACAAAATGTATGGCAGCACACAACCACTAAAGTCTGTAATAAGAGTGGGGAGTGCAGGGAAGAATTTGTATTTTCAGTCATGTTCATTTCATATTGAAGCTGATTTTTAGAAAGAAATGCAGACAGAACTTTTTGGACTGTTGCACATTTGATATTTTAACACAGACAATGTTCATTTGGATTTCATTCAGTGAAGAATTACATTAGTTCCATTGAAACACCAACAGCAACGACTTTGAAAACATCAGCATCAGCATCATCAGCAGCAGCAGAAGCAGCAGCAGCGTCAGTGGCAAGAGGAAGCCGGCGGAACCCATCTTGGCACGTGCCAATTTTTGTTGCCACTTCACACAGCGGCTCGCGCACAAAAAAAAATTAAGAGTTTTGCCTTACGCTGCAACACCGCAGCGTGTGCGGGGAACGAAAGGGGCTTCACATTTACCGTCAGCGAAACGCACAATGACGAAACCCTTAAAGTAGAGCGAGCTGCAGCTCTGGCCGACACCTGTGTGGCCGCTCAAGTCAGAGAGGGAGAGAGAGAGAGAGAGAGAGAGAGGGAGAGAGAGAGACAGTTCTGGCCCGGGTCGGGAAAGCAGGGGAAGAGCGATGTGAAACACCCCGGATTGGCGGAGGACTGTGAAATTGCCGTTTGTCAGGGAAAAAAAAGAGGCCAGCTGTGGGCGCCCGTCGATGGACGGGTGGGAAGATACAGCTGGAAGGACGCAGCCCAGGGAAGGCTGAGCCGAGCCGAGGACTCGCAGGCCAAGCCTCCCACCCAATCTGTTTGGCCTTTCTAACCCCGCAGTGGCCCCTCCCCCTCTCAGTATCACTATTTTTCACACATGTATCAAAGTTAGCACGAGGGGTTGTGCAAGTGTTTGCTTTCCTTCCTTTTTTTTTCTCTCCTCCTCTCAGGTCAGACGGGTCTCCACCGCCACAACACTTACTGCTACTTGCATCTACTTAAAGACATCTTTTTTTTTTGTTTGTTTGTTTACGAGCGCTACCGCTCGAAATAACAAGCCAAGGCTTTTTTTTTTTAAATTTTATTTATCTGCTCGGGTCCCCCCCATAGCAAAAGCAGATAGCGCGAAGCCCCACGAAAGCACAGCACAACCATCTGGTTTGTGAATCAGTTTGAATACCAGACATAGCAACTTGTCGCCCGTGCATATTTTCTCTCTGGCGCAAATTCAAATGAGTCATTACAAAGGTGTTTTCTTTGTTTTTACACTATTAGTTAGGTTTGGCTCCTCCCCCTCCAAATGAAGAGATATGTAGGTCATTATTTAAGCAGCACTTTGGGGTTGTTTTTTTTTTTGCCCCTGCGATGGGAGATTGCCCAATCGCAGCACGCATCTTCTGTTATAGTTCTGCAGCGTACGCTGTCATGTTTATTTACATGACATCGGGCTTATGAATTCCAGCGCAAAAAGCCGTTTGTCGTCCACCTATAGGAAACATCTGGTTGCGGTTAGGACCAGAAACACTATCTGCCACTTTAAGGGGGGCAAAAAAAAAAAAGGACTGACCAAACGGGTGAAAGAGTGTATGCAAAGCTTTGTCCACCCTCGCCAAAGTTGGCGCAGGATTAATGACGACAAACAAGTAAACGCAAGGAGGAGCGCAGCTTTCAGGTTTTGGATTTTTAAAACTTCATTCATCACTCCGGGGTTTGTAAGGAGGAAGGAAGCTTGGATGGCCGTGGGTTAAAAATGGAAAAGACATTATAGCAGGGAAGGGGGGAGGTGGAGGGGCGAGAGAAGGAGGAAAAAAAACATTTTCAGGAATGAGTTTGTCGGAGCAGGCAGAGGGTATTGTTTCCTGACAGCTGGGGTCCAACAGAGCACCAAGGGAGGGGGAAGGGGACCCTTTTTCCCCTTTTCCAAAAGGGGGGTGGGTGGGAGTTCTTGGAGTTGACATCAGCCCTCTTCATTTTCACCATACTGCTCAAGGCTGAATTGTAGGTTCCAGCTAATGGGCCCGGGTCCATACAACTGTCAGGAGGCAGTCGCTTTTAGAGGCTGCGAGCTCCCCATTGAAAACTTTACTCTGCTGTGTTGCATGGGGCCTAATGAATGCGAGTCTCCGGGGAGAAAAAATCCAAAACAATGCAGTTTTCTCTGTCTAATCTATGTCAATCATGGCTCCTTCCACAAACGAAACAAGCGCTATTGTGGGCGTTTGGTCTTGCCCGGCCATGCCCACCGTCGGCTCTCCCACCCAATCCATCCCTTACTTTTGACAGCTTCTGCCAAGACCGGGGGAACATGCCCACGGGCAAGGTTTTTCTTTTTTTTTCCCTCCTCCCAGCGACGACTTTCCCTTTAATTGCCAAGATGCCCTGTGGAGCAACTGTTCACACACTCCCTCAAACACCCAGTCAGGTAATGCCAGCTGCACACCGTCACATTTGCTCCAGTCCACACTTAGCGCGGCACAGCACACCAGAGATGGAGGGAAAGAGTGAGGGAGAGAGAGGGAGAGAGAGAAGGAGAGGAAGAGAGAGAGAGAGAGAGAGGGCGTCTGGGTTGTTTCAGTTGGGGGAGAAAAAAAATAGCTGTGCTGCTCTGCAAAAAAGTTTGCAGCGAGGAGAAGAACACAGGGGAACTGTCAAGAATGAAAAAAAAAAAAAAAAGTTGTGTAAAGGAGCAAACATGTAAAATTGATGATCTAAATAGTTCAGGCATTTGTGTGATGTGCCAGATCGAAAGCGGCGATAAGCTAATATCAGCGTAACTTTAAGACATTCGCTAATGCGTTAAACGTGCCCTGATTTTACTGGAGAAGAAATACGACCATATGGTCAGAGTCCACAGCAATGTTGCAACGTTGGGAGCTGGAAGCTGTGCTAAATCAAACTCTGAGAGAGAACTGAAAGAAATGTGTGACTAAAGTGAGGTTTGGCTGATCCATTTTCACAGCTCTTTAATTGTCTTCCAGGCGGGCCCCGCTGCCTCCCGACACTCGGAATAGACATCAGATGAATGTGCTACTTTTACCGGACCCAGATGCGACAAAGGTGGCAGCGATGCCACTGAAATATTCCAAAAAAGCTGCACTGGAGCCCTCAAGTTTTTTTTGTTTTTTTTTTTGGTTTGTTTGTTTGGGGGTTTTTTTCAACAGTGGAAACGCAACATATGTTCGGGGGCATGTGGCCTGCCAGTGCTGGGTTCTAATTGTTACATTGCTCTCACAGAGCGGAGCAGAACACAGCCAAGAGTCTTTGTCATCTCAGAAGTGTGCGGTGCCATACTGCAGGCCAACATCAGAGCGCGGGGAAGAGACAGATGTCTGGACATTTGCTGTCAAACTAAGTCAGACCCTCTGCCAAGGGAACACGGAGGAGGGAGGGTGGGAGGGGGGCGGAGAAAAAAAATTATCCCCAAACTTTGCTAGCAACTATCTGCCGACTTCTGTGCTGCAGTGAGAAGTCATAATGGCTGTCAATCACGCCCCCCCCCCCCCCAAAAAAAAGTAAACTTAGAAACTGCTCGTGTTTACGTGCCAGTTAAGTTAATGCTAATCGGCAAATACGCCACCCCACCAACGGAAAAAAGAGAGAAAGAAAAAATGAATGTTAAAGAGATTAGGCCGCAGCGCGCAGCGCTAAATTGCATAAAGTCGACGGCAAACAAAGTCCGCCGTCCAAATGAAGGGCTGAATATGCGGAAGGTGGCGGCTCAGGCGAGGCCCCGGCGCTTGTGAAATGGTGTGCGCTGAATGGCGGAGCAGCAGGAATGCCTCGGCGGATCGCTCCAGCAGATAATGTCAATCACCCACTGTGTGGAGAACCCCTCCCCATTGTTTTCTTTTACCCCCCAACAGAAAACAAATGGGCCGCACAGCTTGCTGTTTGGCTGAGGTGTTAATTACCGTCCCCGGCCCATATGAAGAGCAACTTCAGACAATGGCGCTTGTCGCACCCCCCGCCACCCACCTACCCACCCACCGGCGCAACAGTCCCTCCCCTGGTTTACTCTGCTGATATCACCTGCTCATGCGGAGCTATTGACACCTAAAAACCTGATCCACGCATGAAACACAATCGAAAGGCCCTCTGGGACAAAGGGAGCCCCCCCCTCCCCCCCCCGTGCCCCCGCCCCGTCCCGGAGTTCTGCATTGAGGCCGATTGTGTAAAAAAAAAAAAACATTAGAGGCGATTACACAGGCCATTCTTAAGCAAACCTCGGCAGTCACTGTGCTAATTAGCGCGTGATTGACGGGGAAACGACGAGCAGCAGTGAAGGGCCAGAGCATTTTTTATTGATTTATTTATTTGTTTTGGCCGAATGGGGACCACGTCCTATTATCCCATCCACTATGAAATAAGTAGATTAGTCAGGGAGGAAGTTATTAATTAAAGCCGTCGTAAAACAGGGGGTGGGGCGACACATTAGGAAAGGAAAAACTTGTATGAATATTTCATTTGTGCAAGTACGTCTACACACATGGATGCCTCAGTCCAAGTGATCACATTGCGATAAGACAGTGTACTGTTGGACAATGTTTTCCCAACAGATGGTGTTACCCTCATGAATGTAGCATCAACAAGTGTTGAGGTAACAAACATTACCCAAGCAGTCATTCTTAAAGTGACCACCACTTGTAAGTGTAGAGGCCAAAGGTAACTCGTGCCAATCTGTGTAGTCTGATTGCATTTGGTATTGCAATATTAATGCAAGTTTTCCCTGACGTGTGTGTACATCATTTTGGCCGACTGCGAGATTGGAATTTTTTAATTTTTTTGCAAACCGGGAACTACTTTGGCTCACTCGAGTGTGAGCGGCGCGGTGGAGATAGCATCGTGCCCACATGTGAAGTGTCCATTAGGCCGTGGAGGAATGAAGTTAAGTGACTATGACAGGGGCCACTCCCTCCGTTCGGCTGGGCCTCCATTGTGGCCTCGGCCGCTCGGCCCGCAACTCTTATTCACAGCTGGTAAAAAAAACTGGGTCAAAGGTCAGACATCCAGAGTGGCCGCCGTCTCCATGGCGACGTTGGCCCCATTAAGGCCGGGCTCATTGGCCTCTTAGCATGCTCCCGCACACAAAAGAACTATTAGTGCAAGGAGCGAGAGAGCAGAGTGGCGAGGGGAGGCAGCACCAGGGAGGTCCCGGCAGCGCAGGCCCGCTCCGAAGGCCGTTGCACACCACCAGCCCCACCCCCCCCGCGACTCCCCAACCCCCTTGCACCTCTGTAAGCTTTCTCACAAAAGTCAACCCTGCCATTTTATTCCCTGAAAAATCTTTGCTGGTTTTGGTGGCACGTGCAAAAAAAAAAAAAAAAAGGCTAAAACTCCACTGCGTGTCATTTCCAAATCTCAACTCGCTTTTAAGAGGAATAAAAAACAAAAATTACAAGTGCGCAACTCGCCCGGAAGGCTTGGGTTTATTTAAAAAATCCTGGGAGGGACTTTACTGCTTTTTCAGTAGTAAAACAGCATTAACAGGACACACACGGCCAAGATAAACGGCCTCTAAACAGCTTCTTTTACATTCAGTCCCAGGGAGCGAGCTGCCACTCCGGCAGGAGCCTGTATTTTTTTTTTGCAAGCCAAGCAATTATTTGTATCACTCTCTTTTTTCTTTTTTTTCTTTTCTTCCTCCTGCACGACATGATCCTGAGTTATTACTTCCTGTAGCCGCAGCTTTAGCGCGTTGCAGCGGAGCTCGTGCGAGTCTTTAAAAAACGGAGCCGCCATTGTTTGGCCGCTCTGCTACTTTTAATCAGGTGTCGTTAAGTCGAGGGGGCTCGCGGGGGTGTCGCGCTGATGTTTTAGGTGAGGAATAAATGAGTAATTCTTTCAGAGAGCGGCAGCAGCAGCACGCGTAAAACGGCGTATAATTAGACACACAAGAAAATAATTATACATCTGGTGCGAGAAAGGGCCATCTTGTAAAAACAGAACGCCGGGTGCGAGGCTATTCAAGTCAATTACGTGAAGTCAGTTATGTGGTTTCCCGTACCTGCGAGAGCGCCTCTCAGCTGTCGCTGAATGTCAGCGCGCTCTGGTGTCGAGGCGGGCTGCGCCTCCACGTGTCAGAAGACAATGCGCCGCGCGTCCGTGTCCCGTGGCGTTGTTTGTCCTCGCGCACGGGAACATTTTTTTTTTTTTTTTTTTTTATTGTTCAGGGAGTCGCCTCGTTTTTATTGAAATCTGTGGCCGTAAAACGTCTGTATAATTAACTCCAGAACAAGGGGCGGTGAGCTGAGCTGCTCAGCTCGATGTTTACAGTGAAGCCCAAAGTTAAAAAAAAAAAGAAAAAGAAAAAAGTGCGTCGGAGCATCGCTGTGTGCCCTCGTACACCCACCCGGCCGCCCCGCCCCCACCGGGCCGCCGCCACCCTGCGCCAATGACACACAAGTGAGACCTGAGATGTTTCATTTAAGACCGAACACAAATTGACTGGCAGACGGCGCGGGTTACCCAGTATAACGCAGACTCTCCCCTGCCAAGGCATTTAGGAGGCAATAATAAGTCCAGCATGCAAGCCCCTCACACCGAACAGGGCAAATACCAGAGCACGGTAATCACTCCCAATGCTCGGTGGAGGCATTAAAATAACCCTTTTCTCTTCTTTTACCAGGAATTGCAGATAAATATTTACGCCCCCTCCAAACCTCTCGGAAGAGGAAAACTGCACACGATTGCTAAAAGTGTCCCCTGTTTTGTTTTGTTGTTGTCCCCCCCACTCCCCCACCCCCCTCCAAGAGGGCACACTGGGTTATTGTTGCTTTTCTCTTTTTATAACACTTTTGTGACTCACTTTTTTGAAACTTCCTGAAAGCGACTGACGGTGGAAGGAGAGGCGTCTCGGAAATAAAAAGGGAGGGAAGATTCAGTTTTGTAAAAAAAAAATATATATAATGATAATATAGTAATAAATGAATAAATAAAGCAGAGGTGGGCATAAGTGGGTGTAGTGGAAGACGGCAAGACAGAGGCAGAGAGGTAGGCAGAGAGGCAGAGAGGCAGGCAGGCAGGGGGGAAAAAAAGAGGGAGCCTAAATTAAACACATTTGTTTCTGCTCTCACATACCACAAGTCTTATGAAAACAGAGGGCTGATTGTGTTCACTCTGCAAGTCCACCCCACCACCGCCGCCGCCGCCGCCACCACCACCACCAAACCCCCTTCCCCGCCCCTCCCCTCTGCCTTCACCACCACCCAGCACCGCCCCCTCCCTCCCTCCCTCACTCCCTCCCCTGGCCCTACCCCTCCTCCTCCTCCTCCTCCTCCTCCTCCCCCCCCGCCTCACACAGCTGCCTGCAGATGCCTCCTGTGTTTGTTCTCTCGCTAGTTTGCAGGCGCAGAATCTCCAGGCCCCCGGCAGACCTCTGGGCCCTGCCTCATCTCAGATTTTACTACCTGACATCCTGATCCCCGCACCCCCACTCCGCCGGCTTCCACTCCCCCGCCATCCAAAGCGCACAGCCGCAGGTACGGCTCCACGCTCGGCGCGTATCATTTATCAGCGCTCTGGGTGACGGGATTGGCCCAGATGAGACCGAAAAAAAACAAACCCACCTGAATCTCAGCGCCGACGGCCGGCGAGGGGGCAAAAGGTGACTTTCTCCAAACCTGTGACAGACTTCATGCTGACCAGCCACAACCCAACAGTGACCCATGTGAGGAGAAAGTAATCTCATTTGATTGCAACGACCGGTATGTTACACAGGATCTGATTCAATAAGGGAAGACTTTTGAAACTAGGTCCGAGCTTCTGCAGCGGGCGACAAAATCGCACCACTTACCAGCGTGACATTCCGCGGGATTAGTTATGCGTATTGTCAGGCGGGCTGCAGGGAGGTCTGGAAACTGGCCAAAGCAGTTACATATATCTCTCCCTCTCTCTCTATATATAGATATATATATATGTAAATATATATATGTCTATACATACATGTACTTGAAACATTTGTAATAGCCATTCCCCTGCAATCTACGGGCTTCATTTTCATCACGCTGCGCACACCGGCGTCAAGTGGTGAATGATGTCCGGGCGACGGCTTTGGCTGTAAATTCAATTCACGGTCAAATTCAGGGATCCTGTTACACGTCCCTAACCGTGTGAGGGGTACACTTTGCAGTAAGAGTGTGCAGGTTTTCGGGGTGGAGAATAAAGGGGGGGCGGGTGGGGGTCTTTAGCGGAGACGCTGAGCGCAATGAGGTTAGGTCAAGAGGTCCCCTACCTCTTCAAGGTTCAGCAGGTCTCTTGAAACCAAAACAATGGGGTGGGAACACAAGCGAGGGCCCACCTACCTCAAGACAACATCTTCATTTTTCGCTGTTTTGCTTCAGTAAAGAGCTTTGATAGGAGACACGTTGCACATGCAGACTCTCGTACGGACCGGCTGCTTTAACACAATACACAGCTGTTGCTATCTTTCAGTTTCAATACAGTCTAGCGGCGAATGACCAAGGTGATTACGATCAGGGGCTGCTGTAAATATCAAATTACCAGGGACGGGAGTTTAGGAGAGGCCCCCTTTACAATTACACAGTATTCAGGAATGCGGAGCACGAACCGCAGCAACGCGATGGAAGCGGAGGACGGAGGGCTCGCGTCTCGCTCTGGACGCCGGCGCTCCCACCACGTGACGGCAAACGGTTTGCAGCCAGCGTCAGAGGAGGGAGAAGGAAAGTTTATCTTTTGCGGAGCGCGTGCTTTTCCGCTCCCCCTCAACACGACGTGCGCCCGCAACAAACTTCCACTCCAGTCCGTCCGGGGCTGCGCACTTCTGCAAACAATTAGCGCTAACCCCCAGAACTGTAAGCTGCTCGGAGAGGGAGAGAGAGAGAGAGAGGGAGAGAGAGAGAGAGAGAGAGAGAGAGAGAGAGAGTGAGTGAGTGAGTGAGAGGGTGAGGGGCTGGGGGGTGCAGGAGGGGTGAGGGGAGAAAGAGAGGGGTGCTTGTGCACAATTACAGCAGGGATTTATGGTCTGAGAAACAATTTATAAATCACAGCGCCTGAGCTAATGTGCTCCAGATTGCTCTCCATGCAGCTGCAATTTTGGTCCGCGTGAACCAGCATAATAAACCTGGCTGGAGGACATGTTTGGGTGGGGGGGAGGGGTTGCTGGAAGAAATGTCTGAGGTTGTGGGCGGCGGGTAAAGGTGGGCTCCCAAACTTTCGGAGGTGTTTCGAACAAAGAGAGCAGGAAGAAAAAAGGGAGGGATGGAGGGAGGGGAGAAGGGGGTGCGGCCAGAAAAGTTTCGCTGAGAGAGAGAGAGGGAGAGAGAGAGAGAGAGAGAGAGAGAGAGAGAGAGAGAAAGAATTGCATCAACTTGTGAAGCATTCGTCATCGTGACTCTGATTCAGACGTGTTTTCTATGGCAGCAGCGAACACAAACAGTAGCTGAAAAAAACAAAAACAATTGCTAAAACGGAGAGCAGACCCACAAGTGTCACCGAAGTCTTAGACCCAAAGTCATCGTCTGACCACAAACTGTTGCCTCTGCCGTCGAAATGGGTGGAAATTCATTTTCAGTTCAGAGAAAAAAAAAGAACATAAAGAAAATAAACATCTAAGGTGGACGAATGGTGCAAAGCGATCCGTTCCTCGTGGCTGCGGGCTGGTGTGGAAAATGGGATCGGATGTGCCGAGGGGAAGCCTGGGCTTTTGTGGCCACTCAGCCAACTGGCCCTGAACCTTGACCTCTAACCCTTCACCCCAGGGGGGGGGATGGGGAGGGGGCAAACAAAGCTCTGAGTGACATCTGAAACTAGACACTCTGTGGGGAGAGAGTGTCTGGACAGGACTCAAATAACCCCATTAACTCTGCAGAAAAGATTTACGGCTCTTTATTTTGCCCCCCAACGGATTCTGGAAGGCCGGGCTGGTTGTCATCGTCGCCGTCGTCGCAAAAAAAAATAATCGGGGCAAGGCGGGGGAGCGCGTCGGGGTGTTATTCCCGTGTCTTGTTTGCTCGCCAGCGTCTCTCCATCTTGCGGGGAGATAAGCGGGAAGGCTCCGTGATTAACGGCTGAGTCGAGTCGTGATTAGCAGCGACGCGAGCCCGTGCCAGCACTTAGGCGGCGGCCAAATAAATTCAGCTTAATGCGAACAACATGAAGCTAATCTTCAGGGTGTTTTTTTTTATTTATTTATTTTTTTTTGCGGAGGGGGGAATCACTGATGCATATTCACCAGCACCTCTGATGGCTGTTTTTTTTTTTCTTTCTCCGATCTCCTTGTGTGCGAGGATTATGTAAACATCTCCGGCCTTAGTGTACTGTAAACACAAACAGGCGAGTTGTATGGCCGACGTGAATGGGCGACCGCGTCGCCGGAATCGCTGAAAGCCACTGTAGTATTTAAATCAGGCGGCGGAGGGGAGGAAGACTCGGCCTGCGCATTCTGTAGCTCAGCTGTGAGGCTCTAAGCCGTTGCCCTAGGGTCTTTGTCCTGCCTTTCAGGGCAAGTCTGAGGTAGTCAAAGACCCTATTCATGAGTGGCGCTCCCCCTGCCAACGCACCCATACAGCCCCAGTCAAGTCAGCCGAGAGCTATAGAGCCTTCCCATTTCACACGAGAATCAGACCTGCCCCTAAAGCCTGCTTCAGGGATTTCCAATAGCCAGCCCCTCCAACCCATGTACCAATCAAACAAAAGGGCTCCGTGGCCTACTCCATGTCATATATGGCTGATTAGATCTTTTTTTTTTTTTTTTCTGTCGGAGAACGTAGCGACTCTAAACTTAAAGCAAATAGGTCAGTCACATCTGTGAGGACCTGGCGGGGAGCCACGGAGATGGAGGGATTATGTCAGCAGAGGGACGCAAGGGCCCCCGTTGTGACTCGATTGTTGTTCACTCAATCACCCAAGAGTCGCCCAAATTTCTCAGCGCGAGGGCAGCCAAAGAGATAAACCAATATATCCCAATATCAAATGATCCAATCTGCAAATAAAATCAATTGACGCTGTTCATCCGGGACAAGCACAGGAGGGGGAATCCCCGCCGCTAAAGAGGGTCTCGTGTTTGAGGAGCACAAGGCCCTTGAACGACGCTTGCGCCGAATCGAGCGCACCGCCACGGATCCTGCGACTGTGCGTCGGACGGGGAGGACAGAGTGAGATGTTGTGAGCGCAAAGAAGGAGGGCGGGGGGAGAGAATCAAACCATCAGATGTTGTTTTTTTCACAGGACGGGATCCACAAGTCTCGTTCCGGATAAGGTCTCGCATTTTAGATGACTTATTCTGCCTTTTTAATCTGATTTGTCCGGATCTCTAGAACATTGTGACTTCCTAACAAGTGCAATTGGTTTAGGAGGGTAACTGAGGCTAAGTGAGAGGCACCCAGAGGTTAGGATATTAGCGATATCTGAACCGACAACGTGATCTCGACCGAGAAGTAGGAGCAGAAAAATGACACAATCATCTGAAGCACTCGTGTGAAGACTTTTAAAACCATACACAAGCAGGCCCGTGGAGTCGTATGTTTAATTTGATAATAATCATAGCAGTCAAGAGGGTTTTTTAAACTGGTGCAAATTCTATTACAACTCAACATCTTGAATATTTGAATTAAGAGGAATATTATTATTTCTGCTGAAGCGGGTTCAGTGCTCTGGCTAAAAATGATCAGTTGGCTCTAGATTACATAATTAAAGTGCTGCTGTAACTGCTGTAACTCTATAAACATCCTAAACAACTTTTTATTCTGATTCAGAAAAAAAATTTCATCCCTGATAAATAATTTTTTATCAACATTTTTTTTTAATGTTTCGTACAGAAGCAAAGCTTCCAAATCTCACGAGCTCAGATAACTGCGGAAACAATAGCAACAATATATATGTATACATTGTGTTAATAGGGTCGATTTGAAAGCAAAACCAGACAATGAAGGCGCACGAGTACAGTGAGCTGACCTGAGCACTCCTCTCATCCTACCACTGGTTGCTTGAACTTAACACTAACCATGTTGAGCAAGCATCCGTTTCGTCTTCCTTCCTGATTCATTTATTCCTCATCATCAAAAGATTTACATACAATCTTTCTTTTTATGTTTCGGCCCCCAATTCCCGAATTCAAAGAAAGTCATCACAAGTCGTTTTCCAAACGATTGAAAAAAGAAACCGATTCCGATTCCTCAGTCTCACACTCTGGATGCAGTTCAAGCAGTTTTATGATAACCAAAAAAGCTTAAAGGTATCGAAAGTGGAACCGATCCACTCTGCAACATGAAACACATGAAAAAAAAAAAAGGGGAAGAAGGTCTGACGATCTGCTCGTAGAAAAAAACAGCCTTAAATCAAACCCGAGGTCATAAAAACCCAGACTGACAAGCGTGTTCGGCAGGTTGCGTGTGCAGGTGCGCCGTGCGGACGTGACATCCAGCGCCGCTCCTCCACCGCAGGAACGAAGTCGGCGCGCGCGAGGCCGCCCAACTGATTTATAACGTCTACGAGGAGAGCAGCTGCCGCGCTCGCTGCCGGTGCTAACCTCATCCCTGACGGATATCCATCCACTTCCTAATTTAGTATGACCACTACAACCTCACTGATACTAGGCGCACATACTTGCATGACACGGCCTTTAACAGACCCCGGGGCAAGGAGAATGCATTTCTGATGTGAACTGGGCCGAAGCCTGAGACGAATCCCAGCGGCGCTGATGCAACACGTGCACCATCCGATGGCGCTTCCCGCTAGCTCGGGCGTGGACAAACCACGGCCCGGGGGCCTATATGCGGCCCGTTAAGCTTTTTAATCTGGCCCGACGAACTTGAAGAGATTACATTAATAGTGAGTAAGTGACAAAATAGCTGTATTTTATGCAGGTTTCAGTGTTTTTCAGAGTCATTTCCGTATAGAGCTGCATACCATGGGGCTTCAAAGATGCTCATTTTTAATTGACACAAATTTTTTTTTCTCCTATGAGGTGGCTCACCAAAACCCTACATCCATCTGCTGCTGCTCCGGCCCCCTCTGTCAAATTTTAGAACCCACTAGAACACCATACGACCGCCACCCCTCCACTACCCTGCCCCCCCCGATAGGTGAGCGCCTTGCGCCCTCCAAGCCGGCCCACCTCAGGACGGCGAGCCGTGGAATAGCCAGGGGCCGATATCCGCTCCCACCACCGCCACCACCACCACCACCACCACCACCACCGCCGCGTCTCATTAACGATCGCTCTCCAACACTCTCCCCTCTGTCTCTCCCGCTGCCTGCAGTGCTTAAACTGGAAACAGCTGCTTGGAATACCAGACCGATGAAGCCCTGTTTCGAGCCTCCGCGCTTTCTCCTCCCGCCGCACAATCGCGTTTTATTAGCGCGGAACGAAGCGTTTAAGGTGCAATTACAGAGGGGGAAAAAAATGTCTTTATGTGAGCTTAAACAGTAGTGGTCATGGCGAGGGAGGCCACATGCACTCATATTGTGAGACGGTCCGCTCGCGCCGTTTTATTGTCACCCGGCAACTCCCCGAGCGTGGAGATTTCATGGAGCGTCAGGGTGTTGTTTGTTTTTAAATACTGTTCTTTTCGTCTTTACAAAACCTTGTGTTTCGAGTTTGTTCCACGCACTTGAAATGAACAAACCAGGAGCGCCGCCTCGACGTCGGGAGGTCTCCTTTCAATTACGCCGCGTTCCATTTTTCACTCTGTCTCGTCGGAGGAAAACTCTTAAAAAGCACAAAATCAGCATGTTTACTTTATGAAGTGTTCGACAAATGGCCCCTGGCGTCACTCGAACCGTTTACCCTCCCGCCCCCCAAAGACAATTGAGACTGCAAACTTCAAACTCTGTTCAAAAACAATCACAAGACGCCGCCTTAGTCCGGGAGGATGGCGTGACACCGAACGGAGCAAAGCAGCGCGAGAGCCCAGGTTTGGATTTGAGGGATCTTTCCTGAAGTTAGACCATTAATCCACAATGGGAAATAGTTTTAGGACTAAGCGCGAGAGGACTCTGGTCACCTGGAAGGGAGTCAGACTGCCCTCCAGATAAATCCAGGGGCCCACCCTTCCCCCCTCCAGCATCAGGTTAATACCACAGAACAGACATGACTAAGCTGCTGTTCACATGACACACGATATAAGTCTGCACCTCCCACAATTCCATCCTTTAAAAAATGTTCCCCTTGCTTCTTTTTTTTTTTTAGACGGCAAGCAGCTGTCGGATGACTGCACGTAAGCGAGTGCAGTCGCGTTTGCATAAACGTTTTGTTTTTTTTTGGAGGGGAGGGTGCTTCAAGATTCTATTGGATGGATTTACTAAAACACAAGCAGTTTGAACACAACTACCCACAGATCCACAGAGTCTGTCCGCTGGCTCACCGCTCGACCTGACAATCTCACCTCGACCGACTCTGACAAAGAAGTGCTGATGTGGCAAATGTGCCGCTTCTATTCGCAGGCGGCTCTTCGTGATCAGAGTCGTCACTGTCGGACATCAACGCAAAAGCCTTCCGTGTTTTCACCGCCACCTCGGTACGACAAGAAATATCTGCGTCCGTCAGCTGACCTGAATGTCATGCAATTGATTGTTCTTATTTTATTCTTTGCAAGAAAACGATCGGCTCGACTGCGGCGCTGTCAGCCGTGCGCTGCTCGCTAACTGTTTCATTACCGCCCACTCCAAACTTTGCTTTCACTCCAGCGAAAATACATCTCATGTGTGAAAACCGCAGAGGCCCTTTATTTACAAACGATTCGTAGAAAAAAAAATAGCAGTTTGAAAAACCCACACATGCATGTTGCGAATTTGTTCGGTGCTGTGATGTTGAACGTGCTCCGAAAAGCTTTGAAGAAAAACAACGAATTGGGGGCAAAGCTTTGTGCGCGCGCTATCCGTGTTCACCTTTGGCTACATGTCTCCGGGCGCAAAGAACACGCGTACGCCCGACATTATCACAGGGTGGAGAGGCGGCGTACGGAAAAAAAAAACGGCAGTGGCTCTGGCCAAACATAGCAAATGAGAAAAACACATTAATTGATTTAAAAAACACACACACACACACACACACATTTGCACGCACATTCATCTCTGCACTTCAAAAGGACTCATTGATGTCGCTGAACACGGGGAGTCCGCGGCTGGAGAGGGGAGATGTTGGTTCTCCTTCCCTCGGAGGGCGGCGAGAAGCTCCTGATGGGCCTGGCGCTCGACAAGCCGGAGAGCGCTATAAACAGAATTGCTAATGTCAGGCGGGCCGGTGGGTGGGTTAGCGAGCGAGCTAGCGGTCGGCGGCGCGGCAGGAGGGATTGACGCCAGCTCGCGCGCGCTCCGCAGAGACCGGAGATGGAAGGATGCAGACCGGGACTGACACCATTTCGCACGCGCTTCCACACGAGCGGCGTCGGGGAGCGAGCCTCCGCATCCCAGCAGCCCCACAACTCCACGTGAACAGTCGCGCGTGTGGCTGCTGCGGCCGACCGGCGTCGGAATGAGTGGATTTTTTTGCTGCTTGGTTTGCAAGGTTGCACACGAAGGAGGCAGGTGAGGCGGAACGTTGGTGAAAATAGCACCGTTTTCATTGCCCAGAGGATTGCGCAAAACCTAAATATCGCAATGAAACACTGGTAATAGAAATACCTAAACTTCGAAAACCTCTCAAATACGGCTAAAACAAGTAATCAAAGAGAAAAATATGATGACCATTCTTGACAGCAAACAAACGTAAACAAACCAAAGCAAACGTGACGAGACTTTACGAGGCTCATGCCCTTCACACCATTCAATGGAAACGCCTGCGAATCCCAATGGCACTTTGTCGAAATTTTAAAATTTGTTTGCGAAAAACTGTAATAGAAACGCAGCTAATGTTGACAATGCCATGCCAGTTCTGGCTGGTCCTGTACTAATTAGCCCTGCAAAGACGAAAAAAAACTAGATCAAATATTAAGAACAAATTTGTCGCACTGGCAGCTACCAAAAAAAATCCGCCTCAGGGATTAAATGAGTACAAAACATCAGTCCAAACATCTCCACCTTCTTTTTAAACAAAGTCATTCTTCGTTCCGCGCCACCTTTAATTCCCTCCGGCCGTGACAAAGTGTCATTATCGGAAAAAAAAAATCAACCACTCCAGACGGGAGCTCCTCCCTAGGCCTCTGCGGTCGCTGGTGATCCGCTCCTAATTGAACGTAGCCACTAAATGTGACACGACGTCAACGTGAAAAAAAATATATATTTCAAAAAACTATCAGCCCGGTGAAAAAAGAGAGAGAGAGAGAGAGAGAGAGAGTTAACCGTGTTGACACAGTGCTTGGCTGAAAAAATATTTGCTAGCCGACATTCAGGAACACAACACTGAGGGTTGTCAGAATGTGAGCCCGGCACACTGATCCCTCTGTTGCGAGGTATCCACACAGCGGCAGGAAAGCCCCGCCCCCGACCCACCACCCCGCAACCTCGCACACTTTACGCAGACACGCGTGCGCTGCGTCCCGCACAAGGTGAGCGAGATGCCGGGCGAGCCACCTGATGAAAAGACGCCTCGGCACAAACAGCCGTTGCTTATGTAGGGAGAGGCCCTTTTATTCGGCGGGACAATGTCTGTGTTGACTTTCCTTTGTCTGCACATTTTCAGGCACCAAAAGCAACAGAAAGAAAAGTGGGGGTGGGGAGGGTTGGAAGAGGTGGGGGGGGTTCGGCGTTAAAAAGAAAAAAAGGGAGGAAAAAAAAAAGAAGTCAGACAGGCATGCAATCACAGCCAGCGACATGTTCAGACTTATACAAGCTCCCCTTTCATATCTTCTTCAGCAATTTTCTATTCGTGCTCGCGAGGTGGTTTTTGGCCTCCGCCGCGTGTTTGATGAAGATATATTTGATTTGCCAACCTCGCTCTCTCTCTCTCTCTCTCGCTCGCCACCTCTCACAAACCGGAGGCATTTCGCCCTCCGCTGACGGCGATGACGATAGCCGCGGCTAATCTCGCAAAAAGTGCTGATGGAGCTGACAAGCGGCGGCCGCCGTCGTCTTTCTCACTCGCTCGACGGGGCCGAAATCTGGCAGGAGTCCCGCGTCACCGCCGCGATGTGCCGATAACCGACTCGCTGTTTTTTTTCGAGCAAACAGTGACAGTGAGACAGACAGAGAGAGAGAGAGAGAGAGAGAGAGAGAGAGAGCGAGAGAGAGAAAAATAAAATAATAATAAAGTCTCCGTGCGGCAGCCTGGTGGAACATCTCTGCAAACACAAAGCCTCCTCCCACAGCTCTGGATGGATTACAGCAGAATGTCAGTTGTGAGCAGGCTCTAAATCAGTTATGCTTGGCCCTCAGGGGACCTCAGCGCTGATCCCATGTAGGCCTGTCTCTCATTGCTCATAATGGGGTTGCCACATCCAAATCTGAAAGTTCAAGGGGCCTCAAGCCCGAACTCCCCGCACCCACCCCCTCCCCTACAGCCCCCCCCACCCGTGTCGCACTCGTTGTGAAGCAACCTTGGAGCACCTCGGCTCTTGAGCAACCAGCCAGTGTCTGACGCTTATGTTTTATTAGTGCCACACAAAAGACGTGTCAGACCGGAAGGGGGAGTTGCAAATAGAAACATGCAGGAAATGTAAAAAAAAAAAAAAAAGCCTTTCTCTCTTTCGCACGCACGCAAACGTACAACTAAAAGCAAAACCGCGTGCGCGCTCCTCCGCCTGCATTTGCGAAAAAATTCCCGGTTCCTCCCTCGCAGCGAAGAAACATCATCAGCTCGGATCCCGACATGGAAAGGCGCCCCGGCCTGCTTTCGCCTGCCATTAATCACCGGGTCCGACGTCGCTCGGAACGTAGCGCGTGTGGCAGGACCGCATACCGCGCCGCGCTTACAAAACAAATCTGCAATCGGCCTCAGCGAGGCTTTCCAAGACACACACACACACACTCTCACACGCACGCTCGCGCGCACAGGCACACTACAATAAACTGTTTGCAGAGACGCCGGGGTTTCGTTTGCAATCGCCACACAACAGAGGCAACGGCTCAGACCAGGTCCCCACCGTGGGTAAACTTCGGGGCCCAATCGGCTGAATCCACACACACACACAAAACCACTTATCCCCAAAAAAAATCTCATCAAGGGGGGGAAATTAGACTTAGCAGGGGCCTGGAGCGCACATGATCCACAGGTGTAAACAAGCGAGACGTCTGCAGTCTCGGCGGCCGGTCCGAACCGATTGGCCGCGTCCATTCAACACGGGGACCTTCAGACAGACGTCTTCTAAGTATGCCAGCCATTGTCTGGACGCATGTTTTCGGCCACGCACGATGATTGACAGTGTCAGCTCACTCTGTCCCATTGACCTCATTCCTTTTGCCGCCTCTAACCCCCCGCAACCCCTCCCCACCCCACCTCCCTGCCTAATATAGAGGATTATGAATCCGATCCCCCCCCCACCCCGCTTCTTATATCGTTCGCTACTTCTGACCCCCCCCCCCCTCACAAACAGCGGCGGGTGTTTCGTCTTTGTCAACTTTTGTTGCGCCCGGCACAAAAACAAGGAGGCTTTGGTAACGCAGAGAGAGACACACACAGGACGGGACAAAGCGGAGAGCAGATAATAGAGTGTGAATAAAGAGATTAGCAACAACATCGACAAACGTTTCCTCTGAAATTCCCCCCAGAAGTGGCGTGCCTTATCAAGATGGTCTTACAGAAATTTTTCAAGCTGAGTTTTTTTTTTTCTTTTTGCCTTTTTCTCCCCTTCCCCTCGACAAACACTCTTGTGAAGCGACGGCGGCCCGAAAGATAAGACAATCTCGGCGGTGATACGTATCACCTAAGTGCGAGCGGAGCGGCCATTTAGTTAATGAGCCCCAAAGGAGACCTCCAATGAAGCCATCAAGACTGCTCAGAATAACAATGGTCAACTAACGCCTTTCTAATTGAATGGAAGGTAGGGGAGGGGAAGCGAGGGGGGAGCTGGTGGGGGGTGGCGAGCGGGGTCTGGGACACTGAAAAGGAGACAGAAAAAAGGAGGGGGGGGGGCTGTCTTTTCAGTCAGATGCCTGCCAGGCCTTAACGAAAGTACTTGTTTTGCGGGGAGGGGAGGGGGTGCGTGACATGGATTGGGGGGATGGACGAGCTCGGAGGGACACGGATCTCCAGCAGAGATTATTTCAAGGAAGTTTGCACAGTCCCCGTCTCCACTTCGACTGGTATCAAACCGACTCCACCTCTCTATCTCTACCTGAAACACGCCAACTGGCCCTTCAACCCTGCTGCAGTTTTACTTTGTGGTGAGGCGCTTCCATTTACAAGGGTGAGATCACCCAGCGTGGGGGCGCTGAGCAGCATCCTCCAAGGCTACGGCTACGTTTTAATCTCATTTCACAAGTGAAGCCGACATGGAAACGCACATACGACAGCCAATGACACCGAGGCACCCACTGCCAACGGTGATCGCGGCAAAACAATGTTTGTCTTGTCGCGCAGCCGCTAACTG